>NC_046165.1:45537444-45848783 GCF_011064425.1 Rattus rattus
ACAATAATTCCATTCATGAGCTATGTTGAGTCTATAATATGTAAGTTACATCAGCGGCAAGAATATAAAACAGCTAGCAATCAGAGAAAATCTTACAGCATGTAAAACAACACTGCATAACCGCTCGCCCGAAGTGTCCCAGAGGTAGGGGAGGCTGGGCCTGAGTTTATTGTAGCAGCAGGGAAAGCCTTTGTGGCCTCAAAGATGCTCTAGGGTTTTTTTTCCCTCAAAGAAGCAGTAAGTGGAATACAAAATAGACTTCTCTTAACAGACAAAGGAAGACTTGCTTCAGATTAGATGCCTTTTGTTTTAGAAGCCTCAGTACCTGAGATGTTTGTGGCACAGTTTAGCCTTCTTCTGCCTCCTTTCTACTTAGAATATCGCTATGATTCAGGAAGCTGGCTGGTTCAAACGCATCAGAAACCGCATCGTGGCTAATTCTGTGAACACACACACACACACACACACACACACACACACACACACACACACACAAGCTGTCAACAGTTACCCGTTCATGAAAATTCTATTAAGTATTTTAGGAGAAGCTGGACTTGGTGGCCTATAACCTCTCCAACCACAGTACTTGTGCTGAGGCAGAAGGATCACAGTGCAAAGTACAGTGCCAACCAGGAGAGGTAATGAGGGAGAAAGGAGGAGGGGGGAACAGAAAAAAGGAATGCTAGGTTTCTTTGTTGTGGGAATGAGCTTTGAAACACTAACAAACAACCTAAAAGTAGAACCTATTTCACAGAGTATTTTTTAATTCCTGATTTGTGTGTGCGTGTGTGTGTGTGTGTGTGTGTACGTATGTGAAAGTCAGAGGGCAACTTTTTGGAACTGGTCCTCTCTCCCACCTTGTGAATCCAACATCAAGTTTAGGTTACCTGGCTTGGTAGAAAGTGCCTTTACCCACTGAGCTATCCTACCCGCCCCCCTTTACAAAGTTGATAAAATTTCAAATCCTGAATGAACTGCTGTTATATAAGTCAGTGTTGTAAGTTCATTAGATGCCCCCTCGCATTCTTGACAGTGTACATAATTTTCAAGAAATGTACACAACTGAGACTTGAAAACAAAAGTAGAAGCATATATATATCTTCTTCAGACTTTCTTAAACATGTACATATTTTGATGAATATGTATTGTATAATACTTGAAGTGAGGCTAAAGTGTTCTGTTTGAATTTTGCTCAACTGATAAAGGCGCTTATACTTCTAGAAAGTTCTCATATTTATAGTGTCTGAGGCTTAGGCAGTTTGTTCCTGGTGAAACACCTCAAGTGATATAGAAGAGAAATTGCTTGGCTGTGAATGCATTTGCAGAGATGGCGCGATGAATAGTGCTGTCAACTTGACAAGGCCTAGAATCACTAGGAGACAAGCTTCCCAGGTGCCTGAGAGCCAGCCTACAGGGGTCACCTTGTGTTTAGTTAATGGAGGTGGGAAGACAGCAGCTGGCTCCATTCCACCGGTTAGGGTCTTGGGCTGACAGAAAACACAAATCAATCTGAGCCTGGAGCATCCGTCTCTCTGCCTCTCTCCTTCCTCACCTGGGATGCAGTGTGACCTGCTGTCTCAAGCCCCCACCGAGGTGACTCGCTCATCCTGATGAACCGCTCCATCCAACCGTAAGCCAAACAAACCTTTCTTTCTTGAGCTACTTTTGTTAGATGTTTCGTCACAGCAGCAAGGCAGGGAACAAATGCAGATGGCAGTGTCTTTACATGCATGGAGTTCAGCCTTCATTAGCTGCATGGGTTTCTCTGGAGCTTCCTGTGAGTGCCTTAGTTTTGTTTAATAGCAACTGTCAGATTTGATATTGAAATATTTACATGGATAGAACAAATGATGCATGGCCTTCCTATACATATTTGTAGGATTCTGCACATACAAATAAAGCAACAGATTCGTATCTGGGTAGTAGCCATAGTGGAAATGTGTGCTTATGTTCTAAAATGTTCAAAATGATGAGAATTACAAGCTTTTCGAAGGTCGCATGACAGCTTAGCTATTCACAACATTCATTAGCTTTCCAGTTTTTGACTCAGCAGCGAACAACAGCCACTAGACAACTGGCCTCCTTATGGTTACTCGTGGCAGAGAAGGAATCCGAATATTTTCATTTCAAGTTGTACTATCAAAAGGCCACTGTCTGAGGGTTTCTATTGCCACGGCATAGCACCATGACCAAGAAGCAAGCTGGAAAGGAAAGGTTTCTTAAGCTTATACTTTCAGACCATAGACCATCACTGGAGTGAGTCAGGACGGGAACTCAAGCAGGGCTGGAACCCAAAGGCAGAAGCGGAGGCAGAGGCCCTGGAGGGGTGTTGCTTAGTGGCCTGTTTCCCACAGCCTGCCCCGCCTCCGTTCTTACAGAACCCAGGACCACCATCTCAGGGACGGCCCCACCCACAAGATCTGGGTCCCTCTCCCATCAATCACTAACTGAGACCATGCCTTATAGCTGAATTTCATGGAGGCATTTCCTCAACAGAAGCACCTTTCTCTCCGATGACACTAGCTTAGGTCAAGTTGACACTCAAAACCAGCCAGTGCGTCCATAAGAAACATGGAGTAAACCTGACACTGCCACTTCCCTCCCAGTTTCTCTCTGTGTAACTCTGGCCATCCACTAGGTAGACCAGGCTGGCCCCCAGCTCAGAGATCTGCCTGCCTCTGCCTCCAGAGTCCTGGGATTAAAGGCAGGCAAAAACAAAATGATGGCACAAGCTAGGTTTGGATCTTTCTTAACATCTTTCTTGTAGAGCAAGCAAACAAGTTAAAGCAGAAACAGGGGGCGATGGGGAAAAAGTGCTTGCTGGCTCTTATAACTTCCCCCCAAGATTTCGATTTGCATTTTATTTAAAAAGCACTCGTATCCCTGACCAAAACTTAGGAGCAAGAGTCAGGCCTGTCCCAAGGGTGCTGGAGTAATTGCTTACCCAATAGATTTAAATGCTGTATGACTTCATTTCCCATTTTTGGGTTCCTCTTCATTAAAAACAAGAACAGAAATATGGTGTGAAGTATCTGGGGGGAAAGTGCTTAAAATGTTTTAATGTAATCTAAAAAATATTTTAATGAAAAAAATCCAACACATATAAGACATACTTATATGTTGTTGCTGACAAGCTGTAAGTTTTTCCACTCGTTATTAATGCTGGTTTAATTTATTTGATCTTTATTAAGGGGTAAGTTTGGTGGAATTCGAAGAGCCCAAGAGTATGATTGACTAGATAAAGAAACAAGAGTGACAGGGAGGTTAAAGAAGAATAGCTTCAGGAAGAAGCAATTGTCCCCAAGGCTTAGAATAGAACAAAGAAATTGGCTGGGTAAACTGTGGAATAGACCAGGCTTGAGGAGTTCGCTGGTGGCTTGATTAATGGTGGCTCCCATTATGTGTGGTACTTTAGACGTATAGAGCAGTCTGTGAATGTTGTATCCCCTGTGTAGTTCTTGCCGTTGAAGTACCCATGCTGCGCTCTTTCTCCTGCTTGGACCCTCGCTAACACACAGGGCAGATCAGCAGGATCCCAGCACACATTTGGATTCTTTGGATAGAGAACACTGGCTGGTTCTTCTATCTCTCAGCCTTTAAGTCACTGACTCGTGGGTGAGTTACTTAACTGGCGGTGACATCTTTCTTCCAGCTGAGTTGAGTGGAGTCTGTTGACACTTATGGAGAACAGTTAGATGTGGACATGTTAAGGGTAGGGGTTGTGATGAGAGGTGCAAACTTACTATGAGAATATGGCCCTAACATAGACTAACAAGGACTCAGATATAATTGGCACCTCAGAGTGCAAGGATACTTTGTGTTTTCAGTGTGGTACCACCAGTATAGCCAGATGCTTTGCATCCTGAGAGCTTGAATGCTGTGTATAAACCAACAGATGGAGCTTAACCAACTCTGGAACAGGCCAATAACCACGCATGACATTTGCATTCACAGGGCAATTTGTCCTAATGTCATAAGCTTTGACAAGACCTCGGCTTTAGAAGGCAAAGGGTAGCCATCCACAGTCTAGGCTTGACAAGATGTGCAACTGCTACAAAGCTAAAAGGCTGAACAACAAGGGTGTCAGCACATTGCTCGGGCTGCATCTTCCTAGAGCACCTCTGGGAACCTCGGAAACACTGAGCCAAGCGGGTCTTTCCTGGAGGAGACAGAGTTGCTGGTGAGCTGGTTGGAACCCTCAAAATAACCATGGAAGGTTACAGGACAAACAGTGGCATTGACCAGGGCTCAACTGTGAAGGAAGGAAAGACTGTTCTGACATCCAAGTAGGAGTCTCAAGTTTTGTTTTCTGTTTCTTTATTATATCAGTGCCATTTTCACTTGAGTTTATAGACTAGTATGTAAATTATACATGATGGCCTCTAGTCTTTTTTTTATATTTTAAAGTACACAGTTGTATTACAAACACCCTTAAAAAGGAAATACTGGTATGAATTCCTATGAAGTTGGCTGTGTTACCACACACAAGACTTTAAAGAAACCATTAAATATTTATGAATATTCAACATCAAAAGCTCTAAAAATCTAAGTAGTAACCCCTTAACAACTTAACTTGCAGACCAGTGTGGAGGACTCTATTAATTCGTCAGTAAGAAGGCAGAAGCTGGGGGATCAGTGTGAGTTAAGACCAGCTTGATCAACATAGAGAAACTATGTTGCAAACAAACAAGAGAACAATTAAACAAACCCTGCAAAAAGCTACCGACTGGGTTAAAGATTTTTCTCTTTACCACAGAACTGAGGACTGAACTCAAGACTTTGTGAATATTAACTTAGCACTCCAAGCACCCAAGTGAGCTAAGTCCTCAGATCCTTACAACCTATAATAAAAACAAACTCATAGTGTATGCAATGTATCTTGGTTGTATCCATCTCCCAGTCACGCCCTCCAGCCTTACCACCACCACCTCCTGCCCCCAACACGTCTCCCATACCCTTCCACCACCACCCCTCCCCTCAACAAGTCTCCTGTATCCCTCTTAATTTCATGTTGTTTTATAAGACAACCCACTAAGTTCAACTGGTACTGCTGTATATGTGCATGGCTGCTGGGTCATGCACAGTGGTGTGGGAAACCTGCCAATGGCTACCTTCCTCAAAGAAAAGTGACTCTGTCCTTTAACAGTTATCAGTTGCCATTAGCAACTCAGCTAGGGGTTGGGGTATTGAGAGCCCCTCCCCTTCCACAATGGAATGTTTAACTCTCTGGATCTGGCATGGGTAAACACAGCTGCTGTGGATGTGTGCGTCTCACAGCCAGCCATATCGTGTTCAGAGGCCAGCCTCTCACAGTATTCCTCCATTCTTCGGGTCTTTACATTCATTCTTTCCACAACCTCTTCAATACTGCTCCCGGAGCCTTAAAGTGAATAGGGATCATATAGTTGTGTCATCTATACAACCTATTATTTAAAAGAATGTGTTTTATAAAGAATTGTATAAACTAAATGAGAACTGTATGGTGTTTATACAGAAGCCACTGTTGAGCTGTCCTTAAGTTTCCCTTTCCCAACAAGTGACTGGGCCTCCACACGCTCTGACTCATTTGGTTTTCCTCTTCCTTATTTTCTTCTTCTCTTCCTCCTCTTTTCCTCCTCCTCTTCTCTTCTTCCTCTTCTTCCACCTCCTCCCTCTCCTCCTCCTCCCTCTCCTCCTCCTCTTCTTCGCCCTCCTCTTCGTCTATTCATTCTTCCTCGAGCCTGCTGCCCCACCCGGGCCCTTCTTTCTTACATCACTTCTGCAAGGCGTGCAGTATCCCACCCCTCATACTTCCTTTAGTTCAGCTCCTTCTGCTCAGTGCTGGTTTATCTTGGGCTGCCTGCTCAGACATCTCACCCAATTTCCTTGCTACATTTCCAGTGGACAAGTCTGGGGGTTCACTCTCTTGATCTTTGGACAAATATTCAGAACAAAGCAGGAAGAAAGCAGGCGTTAGTCTTTTTGTGAGGATGTGGGTCTTCTTTCTTCTTTTGTTCCTGTCTCATTGCCTTTAAGAGGAACATAATTCTGTATCAGCGGTCATAGCCTTGTTACTTTGAGCCACATCTTCAGGTTTCACCTTTCCCTTTGCAGGCATGAAGGTCTCCTTCAAGAACTCAGCAGAGTTGGCCCAGAACCTAGACATTTCTTTTCTGTTCTGTCAAGTCTGCAGGAAGACAGCCGGCCTCTGGGCCTGTTCTTCCTCCGTTCGCCCGAGTCTCCTTTACCCAAGCCGACCCAGGGGGCTCTGTTTGAGTGAGCTTCTTCCTGAGTCCAACCCAGACACTTCCTTCTCCAGACTCTATTGTCAACTATTTCACTTTTTCATATTATTTTAAGATTTAATCTTTTTTTTCCTCATCGTGGGGCAACAATTTTGGTAAGAAAACAAGAAAACAACTCTTGTCTCGGGTTAGTAGTAAAGTTTCTGCTTACTATCCAGACATATACTTGTTTTTGTTTTTTGTTTGTTTGTTTGGGTTTTTGTTTTGTTTTAAATGTGGAGGTTTTCAGGCTTGGACGGAGCACAGTTGGTTGAGTGTTTGCCTAGCATACACGAAGCCCTTGTTTCAATCCCTAGTACTGTGTAAGGGAGGCGTGGTGACTCAGGTCTGTAACCCCAGAACTCTACAAGTGGACATCGGAGGGTCAGAAGCTCAAGGTCACCCTCAGCTTACAGTAAGTTTGAGGTTGGCCTGACCTCACTGTTCTTAAAAAGAACACTGTTGGTTTTTTTTGTTTGTTTTGTTTTTTGTTTTTGTTTTTTTAAAAAAGCTGATGTCTTTTCTCTTTTGTTTTCTTTTTTTGTTCTAATTCTTTTGGTAGACAGAAGGAAAGAAATGAACATTTGTTGAGTTCCCTGCTATGTGCCAAATTTGTATATTACTTGTCAGTTAATATTATCACAAACATTACATTTTATTCAGAAACAGCTTTTAATTATTATCGTTGTGTGCTCTGGGTCTCATGACAGTAATACTTACCTAAGGTGCTAATAACTACCTTTTCTATGACAGTCAATTATCTAAGTTTGTTGTCTATCTCTGCAGCCCAATACTGTGTAGTTTTTATGGTTCACTTGTTATTGGTTTGTTGTTGTTATTGGATTGTATTGAAGAGAATGGAGTCCAGGGCCTTGCACATATTAGGTAAGCAAGTACACTACCGTTGAGCCTCCAGTCCCTTTGCTGAGGTTTTCGTAGCTGTAGATTGTACTGAAAAAGTCTTTCGGCATTTACATTTGCAAAAGATACCACTGCACTACACACAGCTACAACCAGCACCACGAGAAACAACCAAACTCAACAGAGTGACATTATGGGGCAATAGTTGTGAGAATCAATTTAAAAGATATATCCCTTCATAGGTTTGCCTATGTTCTCATCTGTGAGATTAAAAATCTTTTGGCTTTTGAAACTTTGAATGACACCTCTCTTCTATTATCTACTTCCATTAAATATCACATCTTCACAGCTGGAGAGATGGACCAGCCGGCATGCCGAATAGTCCTCCAGACATTCAGGGAAGAGTTCTTGACCGAGGACAAATTGTTTCCAGTGGTTTCTTTCCTGGGATTTCATTTTGCATTGTTGTTCACTTTTAAAGATGCTTGCTTATCTCTTTGTGGACCGGAGATGGAGGAAGCACTTCATTTTGTTTATTTTTTCACCACAAGATGAATTCAGGGCAATCTCAGCTCCCAGGTTTACTCTTGCACCAGTTTGCAGGTTTCAAAGGAAATGTTGCTGTGTGGAGAGCTATGATGCTGCAGAGATTTGCAAGCGGGTTAGGGAGTGACTTCCACAAGCAGATCAGATTGGTGGCCCTTGTCTTTTGGATGTCAGGGAAACACCACCAGATACTAGTCACTTTGACCACTGATTCAAAGAATGTACTCTTGGGAGTGTTCTCTAACCTAGCATTTGTTAAGGGGTTTCTGATAATAGGGACTTGCTAATATCAGTGAACTCCAGGGACAGTAGCTCACTGAATCACAGCTTTCATTGTGACAATTCCGTGCTGGCTAGCTTTATGCCAACTTGACACCAGCTAAAGTTATCTGAGAGGAGGGGACCTCAAATTGAGACAATGCCTCCACAAGATCAGGCTGTAGGCAAGCCTAAAGGACATTTTCTTAGTGACAAACTGGCCACACCTGTTGGAGAGAGCTGCAGCTCCTGTCTGCTGATCTGTAGAAGTCAGACAAACCTTGTAGAAGTCAGTTGGAAAAATAGTAGAATAGAATTAAAATAGATTGTATCCATTTCTTCCAAGGAATGATAAATTCACTTACAAATATATGCACAAGAACAGTTTTGTGTCCTTTAGAGAGCATCTGTCAATGTAAATTAAACTTTGACATAATATTAGAAAATATATCTATGCACAATAGTAGGCAAACACGAGAGATCTTCTAGGTTGTTTAAAATCTCCCAAGCTATATATAAAGTTCAATCTACTCACTCTAACACTCAGAGGATCAGATAAAAGAGGTATGGACTGCCACGAAATGGTAAATGTTTGAGGTGATGGTGGGACTAATTAGACTGGAACAGTACAGAATGTATAAGGGAAAGGATACATCACATTGTACCCCCAAAGTGTATACAATGATCATGTGTTTATCAAAACTGTAACAGACTCTCAAGACCTTCCCATAACTGACTTCATAAGGAAAGTAGAATTCAGGCTGTAAAAGTCAGCGTGTAGACAGCACCTGCCAAAATGAAAACAAAGGCCTAATTCATCAAAGTCCATAGTCTGGGAAAGCCTTTAAATATATGAACCTTGCTTCTGTAATTCTGTTTTTGACTAACTATTCTTGTCAACCCAGGACATGGTTTTTGTGCTTAAAATCTCCCCCCTGGGAAAGACTTGGGGCTACGCTGGGGTCCTGAACATCCCGTGTAGTCACTGGCTGGCCAATAAAGACTTTCTGTTGGCCTAAATCCATGTCTGAGCAGTCTTCCCTGGTGGATACCCCATGATAGAATGAAAGAATGAATTATGTGTTTCTACATAAGGAAGAAAAGCTAAGGAAAAGACTCCAAGAGGGTGTGCTCTTAAAAGAAATCTGTGTATACATGCTATGCTTGGCTCTTGGGGCATGAGTAATGCTAGCCAACAAAGCAGTGTCGGGTCCTGCTTGACTGTGTGTAAGGGACAGCATAACATGGTTCCTGGCCCTGGAATAGAGCCAGCAGGGCATGGCCCTCTACTACTGTCAATTGTTGCTGTGGGCTAAAGGCTTGTTTGTATATTTTACTTTGGGTTCCTCCTTTGAGGAATGTCCTCTCTGACAAGGTTAATGACGCCATAATAATCAGAGACAGCACAAGTCTCAGAGGTGAGAGTGTGTCGATGTCTCAACAAAATGGTAGAATGCTGTGACCTTCAGGACAGCCTTTAAGGCTGTGGGGAAGAACTCTGAAAACATGAGTTCGAAAATATATGTTCTCAACTATGCAAAATATAATGTTGCAGTATGAATTGTATAAGGAGCTTCACAGATGTAAAGGAACGGAGGCAGATGCACTATGAGCCAGCTTGTCAGAAAGATACAAAGGCAGCAGATACAAGAGCAGGAAGATTCCTGAGGTCAAGGTCAGCCTGGCACAGAGCTAATTTAGGTCAAGGGCCAGGCATGGTAAGAATGTTAATTTTGGGGCAGGGTCCCACCTAGCTAACTTATTGTCTGTGCTTGTGCTTGCTGTCTCTTTCAAGGGGCTGGGGTCATGGGATGCTGATTCATGGGACAATCAAAAGGGATATGTAAATGAAAGACTGGGTTTTTGGTCTGCAAGAGATGAACTATCCAGAGAGTTTTTTAGAATTAAAAAAAAAAAAAGTGGTCTGGAGCAGAGGGCTGCCTGGAGATCTTCAGAGAAAACAGAACATAGAGAGAACATTCTGGAAAGCTGTCTTGAGCAAAACATAGGTCATCCACTTGTAACCCATGATTTTATTTCGAGCTATTTGCTTCTCGGCTCTCAAACACCCCTCCCCTCAGAACCCCATTCTAAGCTAAGATTGGTCTTTGGCAAAGCAGCAAACAGAAACAAATAAAAAGTATTGCCAGGACAAAAGTTGCATCATCTGTGGAAAAAAATAAGAAGGACTAAAAAGATTGCCCCCAAATACCTGTGACTAAAGCCAGCCCATGTCCCCACATGACAGCAGACCCCTAAGAAACTCCATGAACAAATCTTTGAAAAGATCAGGGGATCTATGATCATTTGGCAAAGTGCTTTCCACATGTATGAGTTATGTTTTGCTGCTATGACAAAAACACCACAACTAAGGCAACTTATGGAGGGAAGCTTATTTTGCCTCCTAGTTCCAGTGGGAGAGTCCATCATGACAAAGAACACGTGGCAGCAGGCAGCTGAGGAATCCCATTTCATCACATAGAAGCCAAGAGATTGGGAACTGGAAGTGGGGTGAGGCTGAGTTCTCAAAGCCTATTCCTGGCATTCTTCCTCTACCAACTGGAGACCAAATGTTCAAATATGTTCCCATAGGGAACATTTCTCCTCTAAACCACCACATCACATAAGCATGAGGATCTGCATTTAGATTCCCAGTACACACATAAAAAGCCAGGCAGGCCACACAGGCTGTAACCCAGTACTGTGGAGATGGAGACAGGGTGATTCTTGGAGTTCAATAATCCAACTGAATCTGAGAGCTCCAGATTCAGGGAGAGGTGCTGTCCCAAAAAGTAACAAAAACCTAAGGTAGTTATGTTAGGAATTGGTTCTAATGTTTTGTCTTAATTTGGCCCCCAAGATTGGAAATCTGCATATTCAAATGCTGAAGGTCCCTGTTCCAATTGGTTTTTGATTGATCAATAAAGAGCCAATCGCCAATGGCTGGGTGAAATGAAAGAGGTGGGACCTCTAGGTTGAGGGGCAGGGGTAGGAGAATGCAAGGAGGGGAAGAAAGGGTTGCCAGGAGAAGGAATAGGATGCACCATGCCTGGAAGGAACAGGAAGAAGTGATGGCCAAAATGTAGGCACAGGAAGGAAAGCTGTCCCAAGAAGGGCTGCCCAGAAGTGTCTTGGGCAGCAAAGATAGGGGACCACCCAGAAGGAGCCAGGGCATCAAAGATAAAATATCGATTTAGGAGGTGTTAAGTCAGGCTGGAGGGGCGTGTATGTATTGAGCTAGTCAAGACATATCAAAATTAAGCTGGTGTGTGTGTGTGTGTGTGTGTGTGTGTGCGCGCGCGCGTGTGTGTGTGTCTTTCTTTCGAGAATCCAGATGGCTCTGGTAGGTGTCCGGAAGTGTGACCTGCAGGGATACATAGGGATTGAGGAATGTTGGAAAATAATCTCAATTCACCACTTTATCATTCAGTTCCCAGAAAAGGGATTGAGGAATTTATAATAAGCAGCCATCAAAATGAGATTTACCCCCATCTCAATTCCCCACCAACAACCACCGTTATAATTTTGACTATTCAGCCCTTAACTCCAGTTTGCCTATGCCTATATTTTCATTCACCTTCCCTGTAGTGGCTTTCTCCTTTCTCTGCCTTTTTCTCTTCCTCCTTGTGGTTCTCTTCTGACTCCAAGCCTGGGAACCCCAAACCCTCCCTATGTCTCATCTTCCCAGCTATTAGCTGTCAGCATCTTTATTTAACCAATAGTTTTAAATTAAAGAGCAAGGTCACATCTCTTGACCCTTGGGGCAACTAGGCCTTGGGGGCAACCAGTATGTAGGATTACAATATGAGTAAAAGACCAAACCTCAAGAAAGGAAGAGATCAAAGTTGACTGATGGTCTCCATATACATGCACACACACATGCAAATACACATGAATACTTATGAAAAGAATAAGTCAAGCTAAATTGCTCAGAGTCCTGTACATTGCATGCATGTGCTTAATTAAACTCCATGCTGCATGTGATGGTGCATTCTGGAGGAAGAAGACAACTTCCCTGGATACCTGCCAATGCCCAGGACGCCAGCCCTGTGAAGAAGGGGTGAAAATGTTGATATCTATTCCCACAGGCAGAATTAAACTGACCTCCAGGGCCATCTTCCCAACTGGAGCCTTACTTACTGCTGGCTGCCCATGACATATAGAAAGACCATGTCAGAAAGAATGCTGTGAATAGGAAGGAAATAGCAGCCACATTGAAAAGTGAGATTTGACATGGCTACAATTTGGCCCTTCCTGCCACCCAAAGGCCTATGTGTTAAAGTCTTATTCCTTAGAATGGGAGCATTAAAGCCAGGCACGGTATTGCACACCATTAATGCCAGCACTCAGGAGGCAGAGGCAGGTGGATCTCTGAGTTTGAGCCCAGCTTGGTCTACAGAATGAGTTTCAGGGCTGCAAGGACTACACAGAGAAAGCCTGTCTTGAAAAACCAAAAGAAGAAGGTAGTGTTGGAACATTAGGAGCCTTCAGGGTTGTGGGGCCTACTGGAAGGCATATGTCAATGCAGGTGTCCCTATGAAGAGTGTGGGACATTGAGCCCCAGTCTCTTCCTTTCTCTTTTACATTCTAGCCATGAGGTGAGCAGGCTGTACTACCACTGTGGCGTCCCGGGCCTAAAGCAATAGAGACTCCTGGTGATGACCTAGAATCTTCCAAACAGTGAGCCAAAATAAACATTTTCTCTTTCTAAGTTAATTTATCTTGGGTATTTTTATTTTACATTAACAGAAAGTTGACTAACAAGAACTTCTCTCGGATGTCAGTGTGTATGAGAATTGTGGTTTCTTAATTGTTAGCTGTAGCCTAGTCGCCCCAGGCCACACTTCTTTCTATAAATACTTCTTACTGCTCTCCTATCATTGCCAACATCATGAGCAGATCCAGGGCTCAGACAGGAGCCAGGGTGGTGTTCCACTGTGGGAAGGCCTGTGGGCCACCAGCAGCCTCTCCGGATTCTTGACTACATGCGCCAGGTTGATTGCAGTCACAGCTCTCTGCCCCCTATAATTTTGTGGGAAGGTAGTCAGAGAAGGAAGCAGAAAGACCAGGCACAGTTGTCCCTGTGGCTTGACAGCAGGACTCCTGGAAAGCCCTAGGGTTGTTACATAAACCTAGATTGTAGCTAGGCATCAGAGAGTCCTGGGGTTAGAAATAAATTCAGGATTATAAATAAAGAGATCACCATACCACCCGAAGAGTCCGGACAAGGGAAACTTTGCTGTTGGTCAAGAAGGAATGCTGGGAAGAATGAACACACCGAGACAGGAAATGCATTTGGTTTTATTCTAAGTCAGGTGATAACTATGCCCTTTTCCCATTGGCTGGTATCCAACTTCACAGTCTTAATTTAATTGGCTAGTCTGAAAAGAATTAGTGCACAGGAAGTGAAGGAAGGGGAAAAGGGTCACTACTCCAGGACATCAATTTCTTGGAATATGGCAGTGGTCTTCTCTGTAAACAAGTGTTTTACTGTGTGGGGCACTAGGATGAGTAAAACATTTGCAAGGTAGGGAGGAAATATGAAGACTTGAACTCCTTGTTCTAGTCACATATTTTACAGTATTTGATAGAAAAGACTCATGTTTGGTATTTCTTACTTCTTGCTGAAGTTGGGAAAGAAGCAGATCCGGTCAAAGTCTCATCTCCTTTAGCAGAGGGAAGAGTAAATTAGATCATCGAAATCCAAACATGGACACACACACACACACACACACACACACACACACACACACACACAACCCACCCACGGCATCCAAGAAACAGTCTTAGATTTATTTAGATGATTCCAGAAACCGAAGGAGGAAAGGTCATGACTTGAGATCACAGCAGTCAGAACAGGGACACAGGAAATAACCAAAGATCCAACCAGTGTCCCCATGGCACTGGAAAGGTAAGAGTGTTTGCTGTAAGTTCTAGACTGAGTAGATGTGGGTAGAAGAGTTCAGAGAACGGATTGTATATAATCCCTGCTGACAGGAACCTTGCACCCCAAAAAGGATGAGAAGTGCTTTTGAACACTATACCCAGACAGGCAATAACAAGGTCACCTGGGACCCCTGAGAGACTTGCACTCCCCTGCTATGATCTGAATGTCTGTGTCCCATCCAAACCCATATGTTGACTGGCGGTCTTCAGTGTGATGGTATGAAGAGACATAGGAAACGCAGCCTTCTTACAGAGATTAGCTTCCTTACATGGAGGCTCAAGGATGCTCTGTAGCCCTTTTGCTCTGAGAGGCACAGCGAGAAGCATTGTCTGCAGAGCAGGCCATCCCCTGGTAATCACCAAGCTACCTGGATCCTTAACTTTTCGCAAGAAATCAGTTCCTAGGGTCTGTAAATCCCTAGCCTGTGCAATTTTGTTGTAACAGTTTGCATTAGCTGAGACAGGAAATGCGTCATGGGTCCTGGGGGCCACACCGGAATACATGTTTAGGTGTGCAGCATGGAGCTCTCCCAACAGAGTGCCAGCACTTGTCCTCACGCTCTCCATACCCATGAGCACTGGAGAGTGGTAGGAATGGACAAATCCCTCCTGGGCACTTGAGATATATTTTTAAAAGCTCTGTCAGAATGGTATAGCCCAAACTGGGCTGGAATTCATGGGGATCCCTCTTCTTCGGCCTCCTGAGTGCTAAGTTTACAGGCATGCACAGGAGGAGGCTGAGAAGCAATAGGGGAAACCTGGAATGTTAGCACACGGGATGGAATGTGAGCTTCCCTTCGTCAATCCATAGAACACATCTTTATGGAAGGTAACACATGTACTTTACAGAAAGGTTCAATGTCGTCACATCTGGACTTTATTTAGCTTACTTTGTTCCTACAGGAAGTGTATGTATGTTATATTGTACACATAGGATTGAGCTATTTATCACTGGGTATGGTGGATGCGTCTTATATCAACTTGACGCAAACTAAAGTTATTTAAGGGGAGGGAGGGCTGTAGGCTGCAGGCTACAGTGTAGGGCATTTTCTTAATTGGTAATTGTGGCTGAGACCATCCCTGGGCTGATGGTCCTGGGTTCTGTAAGAAAGCAGGCCGAGCAAGCCATGGGGATCAAGCCAGTAAGCAGCACCCCTTCATGGCCTCTGCATCAGCTCCTGCCTCCAGGTTCCTGTCCTGACTTCTTTGGATGATGAACCGTGAAAGTGTACACCAAATAAACCGTTTTCTTCCCAACTTGTTTTTGGTCATGGTGTTTCATCATAGTAAGAGAAACCCTAACTAAGACACCAGGAAAAGTTTCACCAGATTGTGTGATGCTTAAATATGACTCAAACAAACTACTTGCAGACTGACCCCCAAGTTTGAGCCAACATTGGCTACTTAGTCATGGTGAATTGAAGTGTCTTCTCGCCTCTGCGGATTGTTCCTCTGCAGGCTGTGGTGGTCACACAGACCCACCCTCCTTCAATGCACCACTGCTCCTAAGCCTATGATATGGACCTAAGCTCTCTTTACTTCCCCTGGCTGTCTCGCTCTCTCATTCCTGGGTATTATACCGATAGACCTGAGGATCCTTCCTTGATTGGGAAGTCTGGAGGCAGGCAGCCTCAGCCAGGCAGCGAATGGTCCTGAGTGGCAGCAGAGAGGTTGGACGTAGGTTGCCCGGATGCAACCACAGCATCCCGGGGCTGTGGTCTCTCCAGGTGAGGCTGCATCTTTCTACTCAGTAAAATATGGAAATGCTCATACATGGCTCCAGAGTTATCGTGTGGTTTAGATGAAGACATACATACATACACATACGTACATGCATGCATACATACATGTATGTGTATGTGTGTATGCATGTGTATGTATGCATTTGCTCTGAGCAGTGGTGGAGACAATCACACAAAACACTCGTCACAGTAACTTGCTGAGCCTTTGCTAGGCTGCGCACTGAGAGTCAGGCAGTGAACAGGAGCAGAGCATTTGTTGATGCAATGCTTACACTCTGCATTAAAGTAGCGCTTACTCTAGCAGATAAACGAGAAGACAATGGAGTATTAGAGAGTGCGGAGAGTATAGAGAAGGGATGGGAAGTGGCGAATGGCCGGTTTAGTTTCAGTGGTGGAGACAACCTCTTAGCGAGTGATATGGAATGGAGAGAAGCAACCCTGGGAAGCTGGGGAAGGAGCCTCGTTGGTACCACATCCAGCCCAGGGAGGGGCGTGGGACACCTACAGAAGGACATTGTGATTAGAGTACAGGAGAAGGAGTGTGCATGTGATAAGGTCAGAGTGCGTGGGGTCAGAACATTGCAGGCCTGGAGAGTTCTAAAATGGAAGAATTTCACAAACATATTATGTGGTTAGTAAATGCTAATCAGTTAACTGATAGTGAACCAAATTATGCTTTTGAACCCTTGCTCTGACTGTGTGGTGGTTTGAATGAAAATGGACTCCATAGGCTCAGAGCGGGTGCCACTATTGGAGGAAATGTGTTGCTGGGGATGGGCTTTGAGGTTTCAGAAACTCAAGCCAGACCCAGTAGCTCACACTGTATCTTCCTGCCGCCTGCAGATTTTGATGTAGAACACCCAGCACCATGTCTCCCTATGGGCTACCACGCTCCCCCACCATGGTGATAACTGACTAAATCTCTGAGCTGTAAGCCAGCCCCAATGAAACGGTTCCCTCTGTAAGAGCTGCTGTGGTCTTGGTGTCTGTTCGCAGCAACCGAAGACTGATTAAGCCAGACTGCCATGTGGATCATGGATTTAAAGGGAGGCAGACAGTGGAAGTAAAAGCCCAGCTAGGAAACAGACCCATCAGTTCATGGAACAGAAAGAGAGACTTCAACTTTGTGGAGTTTGAGAGCACTGGAGGGGGTCGACACAAAGTGGAGACAAAGTTGGCAACATTTACTGGTGGCTCTGTTGCTAGTGGGGGAGGGAGGCAAGGGGGCCATGGAGTCTCAGAGCAGACTCAGGCCTCCAACCAATGTTTCTGGGTTTTTATCACCACAGGATAAAGAATTCAGATACAATGCAAAGTAAGGAACCAGGAGGAAGTCTTATAACAGGGCGACGTACACAGGCAAGGAGTGTCACAAGAGAGTGATAGCAGCAGGAATCTGGGGAAGGAGATTAATGAGTTAAGGTGGCAGGCAGGGGAAGGCAAGGAATTCCGGTCTGATTTGCCTGGAAGTAGGTCAGCTGCCTTGGACAGGTCAAGTCAGCTGAATACTGAGAAGCGTCAGTGGCGTCTGCCCTCATATAGGATTTTCAGATGGAATGTATCCAGGTGAGTGGTAGGAGCCGGCAATTTTGCCAAACTAATGCTGTGGAGATCCCACCACAATGAATCGAAGTGCAGTGAGTTTTGTCTGGCCAAGCATGCTGCTCCCAGATGATACTGGATGTCCCTGCTGTGCTCAGACAGCCCTGGGGCTGCATCACCTTCTACATAGTTTACCTCTCTCCCTATACCTGTGTAACCCACCTCACAGTGGATGTAGGGACCGAAGATAAAGGGGTACTTATTATAGGTTTCTGATTCAAGCTTTGTGTAAATATTGAGAGTACTGATAGTTTAAAAATTGTGTGTGTGTGTGTGTGTGTGTGTGTGTCAGTGCTTGTGTGGAGGTCACAAAACAACTTGTGAAAATGTGGGTTCCAGGGGTTGAATTCAGGTCCCCAGGCTTGGTGGCAAGTACCTTTCCTTGCTGAGTCCCCTAGCCAGCCTGATACTTTTTACCATTATGGAGACATTGAGAGATAAGTTGTGGCAGATAGCTACTTAAGGCATGCTAAGTTTAATGTCCCCTTTTGTCATCTCACTAGAGGTGCCAAGCATATGAGGGAGAAATCAGGGGACTTCGAGAGCAACAGAGGCGTTTCTCATCTCAGGGATCAATAAGCTCATGAGGTACTGATGAATCAATGATTCCTGCCTCACGTATCCGAAGGATGAAATTCACAGAGTAGGTAGAGAAGTGAGGGCAGACTCACTGTAGGCTCACAGGTGAGGACCGCTAGCAAGCAGAGCTCCTAAGGAGCAGAAGTGGATTCCTGGAAATAGGTTCCCATGTCATTGCTGGTCTGGGGGCCTCAAAGGACTTATGGCAGAAACTAACGGGGCATGGGGAAATGAGCTGGCTAGTTGGCTCACCAACTATGTCTGCCTGCCTCTCAATTTCAGTCACACCCTTACATATAGAACCCTGGCAATTGTGCTCTTCTAGGTGTATAAAAGGAGAACTGAGACAACAAGACCTCAGAGCAGGAACCCAAGCCCCTCTCTGCCATTTTTGGCTTCTGACAAAGATAAAACCAATAGCATTTCCTGCTTCTTATTGCTAAACTGCCAGACCAGTTTCTATCTCTTGTTCCTATCAAATACATGAGGATGCAGGGTGAAAGAAGACAGGACTGGAAGCACAGGTCACATTAGTGTTAACTTGGAGGACAACTGTAGACCCATGGGAGAACCCAGAAGAATAGACAGAGAGGAGGGCCCTGAACTTGAGCCAGCGAGGAAGGACCAAGAGATGGCTACAATCTCGCTGTTCTTTGGAAACAGAGAAATCAAGAGAAGAAAGCATTTCAAAGGGGAAGGGAGTGGTCAAAGGCCGCAGTGTCAGCTATTACAAAAGGCTAAGTCAGTTGAGTACTGGGTTTGACAACAAGCAAGACGCTCACAACCTTTTGAAGCCTGGCTTCTATAGCTGGGAAAAGATAAAGACTCGGTGATGAATGAGGAGCAGAGAGTTGGGGGGGGGAGGGAGGTCTTAGGACTGGTCTCTGGGCTGATCTTTCAGGATTGTGGTAGTAAAAGGAAGGGTCAAATAAAACCTTTCTGCTTCCAAGACAGAGAGAGCAAGGGTAGTCGTCCTTAATGCAGCTCAGCCCAGCTCAGCCAGAGACTGCATCAGAGCACCCTGCCCCACCCCCACCCAGTCTGACAATCCAGAGGCTCACGTCACATCACAGCTTCTTTATTCACTCCTCATCTTAGGAGAACCATGAAGAAGGTGGCTCATAGCAGGCACAGTCCAAGATTTCTACTGCAATATATGTCTTTCTATAACCTAGAAACCCAGCCCGGCACCGTTTTAATACTGATGAGAAATAATCAATGTATTCATTTTATACATCATTTTTCTATGGCTGTTTAATGTTAATCACCCTTTACCTTCCCCACAAGCGTTTTGGAAAGCTCCAATCTTGTTAATGAGATGCCTAAACAAATTTAACAACATGACTAATCCTGCGGTCTAGTCACTACTTCCAACAAGAAGTTTCTCTTTAGGAAAAGTTCATTTGGTATGCACATTCATTTTGATGTCTAGTTATAGATAATGTAATTTATGGGCTGTGAGGCAAGGACATCCCGGCCAACAATGAGCTGGTTGACTCTGCAATTGTTTCATTCCTTTCCTTTCCTTAGGCAAAGCGGTTCCTTAGAGAACTAAGGAACGAAAACACTGTGTTTGAATTCAGTTCCCAGCCTCATCCTCCAAACTCTCCAGAAGTGGTGAAGCTCGCCCTGACTTGCCTTCTGCACTCCGCCCTGGAGAAACTGTTATTTCTAGACCTTTTCAGAGGCTAAACGGGTTAGTCAGAGACACCCAAGTTCATTCAAAATGCCTCTCCTCTTCAAGAGCTCTCCCTCGGTTCCCCACCCCTGACCATAAAGAAAGAAGGAGGGAGGGGTAGGGAAGGGGAGGAGAAAAAGAGAAAGGTAGGTCTTTTTAAAGTCGAGTCTATGCAGCTTAGTTTTGAAAACGTACTATCAAGGTGTTAAGGTCGGAAAAGAATAAGTTGTCATAAACGTCACTTGGCTGCTGGAATTTATGAAAGGACACGTCCACTGCTCACTGTTACTGCATTAAGGATGGGGACAGTCCTCGATGCCCTCTGAAGCCCCCCCGCCCTCCCCTCTGTTCATTGTTTGAGGCTCAGCTTTTCCTCACTATTAGGGTCAAAATGCCGCCCACCCCTAGTCCCACCCCAATGGCAGTGTTGGCGACAATGTCCTAAACAGGAGGACTCTGGCTGGAGACCCAGAAGCCTAAGGGTGGGTTTCTGTTTACCAGGAACCTCCCTTTCTCCACCCCTAAAGGGCAACTATCTCTGGAAAGGGCAGCTAGTTGTCAATCTTTGTCAGCTCAAATCCCCCATACTACTGACTGTCATAGAAAAATCTGCTTGTTTTTATACCATTTTACTGCTTTCTTCCCCTTAGCACTGAAGGGTGCTAAACCTTTCTTTCTACCCACAGAGTGGTCCAATTTGGTGGTCTCATTGTGCCCTTGCTTATACTAATCCCTTCATACGGTGGTTAATAACCATACCACATTTTATATGTGTGTGAATATATAATTATATATATAATTATATATTGTACATATAAGATTATATAATATAAATTATATGTAAACAATTTGTAAGCTGGACAGGGGTGGTGCATACCTTTAGTCCTAGCACCCAGGGGGATGAGGGGCAGAGGCAAGTGAATCTTTCAGTCCAAAGCCCGACCAATAGAATGAGTTCCAGGATGGCCAGGGCTACACAGAGAAACACTATCTTAAAAATGTAAACATATATGTATATTTCATATATCATGTGAAAGAAATAGAAGAACTCTCTTTGACCTCTTGGTATTTATAAATAGGATTTTTTTGCCCCGTAGGGGCAAAACCCTCAGGTTTCTCCATGTCCTGGTACCCATTGTACCACAGAACTATATAGTGGCCAAGACTGATTGGCGAGAAGGCTGAACCAGGAGGATTACATGTTCAAGGCCAACCTATGTGTTTAATGAGACCTTGTCCCAAAACATTACCACCAGTCTTTCTCCCCTTCCTCTTCCTCTTCTTCCTCCTCCTCCCCCTCCTCTTCCTCTTCCTCTTCCTCCTCCTCTCCCTTCCTCCCCATCCCTGCCCTTCTTCTTTTGGAGACAGGGTTTCACTATGTAGCCCTAACTGGCCTAGAACTCACTATGTAGAGCAGTCTGGCCTCGGACTCACAGAGATCCACCTACCTGTGCCTCCTGAGTGTTAGGATTAAAGATATATGATACTACCCAGATCCTTCAGCACAGGTTTTAAAATTACGAAAAGAATGGGGTCTGGAGAGTTGGCTCAGAGGTTAAGAGCACTGGCTGCTCTTCCAGAGGACCCAGGTTCAAGTCCCAGCATCCACATGACAGCTCACAACCATCTGTAACTGCAGTTCCAGGAAATCCAAGGGCACCAGGCACATGTGTGATGCACAGACATCCATGCAGGCAAAACATCCATTCAAATAACAAAAACGATGAGGAAAAGAAAACACTACACGAATGACCACATTAGCTTCAGTGTCACCATTTGTCATGTTCTCCAGATTTCTTGTCCCACAACGTGGGGGAACACGTTAGGACAACTGTCGAGCATGACTCTGGAGCAAGGCAAAGCTAGCGATCCCCACGAAGTGGGTGTTCAGTGACTTTTTGCTGGAGAAGATATTATACTTGAAAAATTTGAGGCATCTTCTTGCTGTCACACACACACACACACACACACACACACACCCGCACACACACACACGCACACACACACACACACACACACACACACACACACACCTGCACACACACACTGCACACACACACACACCTGCACACACACACACCTGCACACACACACACACACACACCTGCACACACACACCTGCACGCACACACCCGCACACACTCACACACACACACACCTGCACACACACATACACCTGCACACACACCTGCACACACACACACACACACCTGTACACACACACACACAAGCCTGCACACACACACACCTGCAAACACACGCACACACACACCTGCACACACACACACCTGCACACACACACACACACCTGCATACACACACACCATGCACACACACCTGCACACACACACACGCACCTGCACACACCTCACACACACACACACACACACACACACACACACACACACACACACACAGCAGAAACCCGATGAAATGATTTGACAGCCCAAGTCAGCAACACTACCTCTGTGGCTTGCCGTGGAAGGCGCTCTCTTTACCAGGAAGAAAGTCCCTGACCCTAGGGATCCCAGCTGCTGCCAGGCCTCCCTGGTGAACTTTCTCCCAGAGCGTCCTTGCAGTGGAGGCTGCGTGAGGTGACGCTGGACAGGACAGATGACATGTAGGCAGCTTAGTTCTGGGCTCTAGTAGAGCTGGAACCCACTGACAGCAGTGGTGAGAAGGAATACCTGTTGGGTCAGATCATGTTACTGTCCATCCATGATGGCCTCCCAGGTTCCCATCCAGGTTAACCCAGCAAAGTGAAGAAGGAGAGACAGGACCACAGCAGGGGGACCAGGAGGCAACCAAAGGGCAGCAGAAGGAGGGTCCCGGAAAGGGGGTGGGAACAGGGAGAAACAGGCTGGCCTTGGCCCGCTTAAGACCTTTGTACTGAAGGCAGCTGCTGTATCCTGGGGCAACAGCAGAGAAAACACTCGTTAGACCTGGATTCCAGTCTCCGTCCTGACAACAGTTGACATTTACAACACAGTGCGTGTGTCTTTCTTGTCTTTCTATTCTTGGCTCTAAAGAAACAGTTCTCGACCTGTGCAGATAACATTCCCTGTCCTCCAGTCCTCTTGGGGGCTGTGATTTTTTTCTCTACGTTAACTCCTTCTTACTTTCTTAGACAGCACTTGCTTCCCTACGCTACTAAAGGGTAGCCCCTGCGGTGGCTCCACAACTTCCGGCCTTCTGCTGGTCTCTATCCTCCAACCTTGCTGTGCACCACTCTCCCTGTGAGCTTCTCTCTTTCATCAACATTCTCCTGTCACCCTGCCTCCCATTTTGAGGAAGGGTCTCACTCTCTAGCGTGGACCTCAGGGTGGTCTGCTTGCCTTAGCCTGCCCGGTGTATACTATACCAGGCTTCTTTCCTGATTCCTTTTCTCCGTCATGGGGTCTCTGTGTGCTGAAAATTCCACAAACCAGCACTGTGTCTTAAGTACCGTGACCTTAGGCTTACTGTCTAGTCCCCAAACTTTAATATCCTCTCCTATAACAGGGGACAATTATAATATCTTCGTGTGGTTCTTGTGATGATTCCAAAATGTTGTTTTTTTTTTTAAGATTTATTTATTTATTGTATATAAGTACACTGTAACTGTCTTCAGACACACCAGAAGAGGGTATCAGATCTCATTACAGATGGTTGTGAGCCACCATGTGGTTGTTGGGAATTGAACTCAGGACCTTTGGAAGAGCAGTCAGTGCTCTTAACCGCTGAGCCATCTCTCCAACCCATGTTGTTCTTTTAAGATGGAATTTTGTGTGTAACATGTCAACCTACAGCTTCCTCATTCCAATTTCAAAAAGTATATGACCTCCTTCATTTATCATGTGGAGCGCTGCTCCCAGCTGATCTGTGTGACAAAAAGTTAACAATCTGGCTGGTCTTGTGTCAGCTTGACACAAGCTAAAGTCAGTGGAAAGGAGGAAACCTCGATTGAGAAATTGTCTCCACGCTGGGTGTGGTGGCACAGGCCTTAACCCCAGCACTCAGGAGGCAGAGGCAGGCAGATCTCTGAGTTTGAAGCCAGCCTGATTTACAAAGCAAGCCCAGAACAGTGAGGTCTACATAGAAAGAAACCCTATCGCAAACACACACATGCGCGTGCGCACACACACACACACACACACACACACACACACACACACACATACAGACACACACACATACATACAGACACACACACATACAGACACACACACATACAGACACACATACACACACACACACACACACACACACACACAGAATTTGCTTCTATAAATCTGGCTGCAGACAAGCCTTAGGGTATGTCCTTAAATAGTAATTGATGGAGGACCCAGCCCATTGTGAGTGTGGCACCAGCCCTGGGCTGGTGGTCCTGGGTTCTATAAGAAAGCAGGCCAAGCAAGCCATGGGGAGAAAGCCTGTAGGCAGCATCCCTCCATGACCTCTATCAACTCCTGCCTCCAACTTTCTGCCCTGTTTGAGTTTCTGTTCTGACTTCCATCAGCGATGAACAGTGATGTGGAAGTGGAAGTCCCTTCCTGACTTGCGTTTTGGTCATGGCCATGGCATTTCATTGCAGCAACAGAAACCTCAACAAGACACAATCCCTTTTCTTTCCTTCTGCAGCCCTGAGCCTTGAAAAGCACCTACCCTGGACCAGGCATGTCTAACACATTATTCATTCCATCCTGACTCTCCAACAGGTGTCATGGACGCAGGATAGAAAGACCAGGGATATAAAAGGGACACGAGACAGAGAGGAAGCCCTTCAGTCTTGGAATCTGGTTTGTTTCTGTTGGTAGCTGAGAACAAACTGCCTGCAAAGGGCTATAATTCATTTTCTGAGAAAAATCTCGCAAACAAGATTATGAGCCATGTTTGCAGCTGAAACACCTGCCCTGGGTGGGGGGGGGAAGGGGAGGAGGGGGGAGGGTGGGGGGGCTCAGTCCCCAGAGGCCTGGTCGCCCAAGAATATGGGAGTTGGGGTGGGATACCCAGAATCTGCATTAAAAAGGGGTGGGTGTGGTGGGGCTGGGGAGCTCCAGACAGGCAGGCTGCCTTGCTGGGACTTGCTGACCAGCCAGCCTACCCTGATCTGCAAGTCCAGGCTAGTGAGAGTTTCTGTCTCAAAACTGTAGGACATGGGCCCTGAGGAATAATGCCCGAGGCCGTCCTCTGGCCTCAGCACAATCTGAACACTTGCACACATGCGTCCACACACAGGTACACACAAACACCAAAGGGGCTTTGACATTCTAACCTAAGTAGAATATGAACCGCTTTGACCTTTTCTGACCCACATATCTTTTATCAGCCTTTAAACACAGACAATATACTTCACGCATCACTTTATAATCTCATAAGTTCTTTAAGTCAGACGTGATGGAGCATGACCGGTATCCCAGGACTCAGAAAGGAGAGGCAAGAAAATGACAAGTCCAGGGCCAGCCTGAGCTACATGACGCCATCTCAACAAAACAAAACGAAATTAAGCAAAACAAAAGAGTTCCCAAGGAACTCCTGAGGTGGTACCATTGTCAGCATTGAGCCAGGTCTTCCATTTCCACTGTCATTACTACGTAGCACAGGGTGGCTTGGGGACATTTGCTGAAATGCCTTCGCCTGCCCTCGGGCTTCAAAGGCCCTCTTATCTCCTGGACTCCTGTTGCACTGGTAGATGTCACGCTGGTTACGGAGCCTCCTACACCCTCAGGCTCCTTCCGTGATTATTCTGTGGAGTCCCAGCACCGGGGTTGATTCTTTCTGCTCAGTTCCTGGCAGCCATGTCTCTTGGATTTAGAGATCGAAGTTGGAGTCTGAAGTGCCTGGGTCTAACCACTGTGTGTGTGCAGGAGTTCTGCTAGGAGTATTCTCAGGGAATTGTAAGAGCTGGCCTTCCCATGGTTCTTCTGAACATTTGGAGAGAACCTCAAGTTTTCTATTTCTTTAAAAGAAAAAAAACTTATTTATTGTTAAGTTTATTTTATGTGTATGAGGGTTTTGCCTTTGCACCATGAATGTGCAGTATGGATAGAGGCCAGAAGAGGGCGTCAGATCCTCTGAAATTGGAGTTACAGATGGGTGCGTTACAGTCGTGTGAGTGCTGGGAACAGAACCTGGGTCCCCTGAAAGACAGCCAGTGCTCCTAACCATTAGCTGTCTCAGACTTCATGTTAATTCATTCTTTCCTCTGCATTGTTAACAGTCTCAGCCTGCCCTCCTGAAACGCTTTTCTTTTTTTCATATTTTCCCTATACTGATCTTTGTTAACTGACTTGTTGGTAATTATTAGCCATTTTCTTCTCTTATAAGCAACAACTACTGTGCAGAGAAAAAAAATACATGATCTTACCACACTTCAGACAAAAGGAAGGAAAAAATTATGCAATTATAGAATCCTACTGCACATAATAACCAGCAACCATGTTGAGACTTAATCTGCCAATTGGAAATTCATATTTTATCATATGTGTATTTTTTACACATTGGGCTTTAAATAGTTAAAATATTTAATAGTTTTTATTATTTTTAATAATAATTTTTTTGCTATTATTAATGTGTGTGTGTGCATACCACCCTGCATATGTAAGGGTCAGGGAACAACTTTGTAGACTTAGTTCTCCTATTCCACATTTATGTGCATTTAGTGATCTAACTATTTAACTGATGTCACCTGATTTGTATGGCAAGCACCTTTACCCACTGAGCCATCTCACCAACCATATATATATATATATATATATATATATATATATATAAAGAATCTGTCTTTCACTTAAGCATGCCTACCACGTCATATTTTAAAGTAACATTTAGCTTTTTTTCCCTTGATATTATGTGAGATGAGGACAATAGGAAAATGAGGTCATTTGTAGAATTTACACCTGGAGTTATGAGCTCCAACAGTGCATCTGGGAGGGGAGTGGTTACACACCTGTAATCTCAGCACCTGGGAAGAAAGAAGGACAAAGAAACAGCTCCATTTTATTCCGTGCAGAGCCATGGAGGCCATTCCCGGGAAGGCCGCAGGAATGATGCTAGCCCACATACTATGCTAGCCCACATACTATGCTAGCCCACATACTGAAGCATGGCTGTTCCTCCTCTGCCTGTTCCACAGGAGCTTCGTAAAGTGGAATCGAGACCAGAGGTCCTCCTGTCTTGTGTCAGATGTATTACCATTACTAAGATACAATCTGCTGGTGAGCTGCCCTCCAGGGCAGTCCTCATGTGAGAACCTTTATCAGATCATTTCGATGAGAAAGTATTCTTCCCCAGCATGCTCCGCTGAGGTCTGGCTGGAACACTAGAACCTGCTGCTCTTTGTTCTTTGAATGTGAGATACACATGCCTCTCTTCTGGAGCACCGCGTTCACCATGGTCTCCAGGGACTGCGTTAGAGGGAAGAAATAGCCCCACACTTAGGAGCTATGCAAAGAATGGACTCTGGTTGCCTAGAGCATGAACATCAAAACTTGTCAAATATAGACGAGAACATTGTGACAGACTGTTCCAAAGATTATATGTGTGTATACACACATACACACATATACATGTCTCATCCACATGCTCATTTTACAAGTGATTTTTTTTGAAGGGTCTATGTTCTGGCCTTGTTAGTCTGGAAAGGAATTTATGAAAGGTTCAACTAACAGTGATGCTATATGACTTCTGAGAATTCATATTCTGTGACTGTGTATATAATTCTCTCTCTCTCTCTCTCTCTCTCTCTCTCTCTCTCTCTCTCTCTCTCAGCATATACCTTGGGACACCTGGCATTCCGTGTAAAAAGTTCCATTCAACTTCTGCAAAGCCAGCATGCTGGAACAAGTAGGATGCTAGCCTTGGAGATGCAGATTCCCAGGAAGCCCTGCCTGTACCAGCCTTCAGAATTCCAAGTCTCGAAGCCTTAAGGACTACAAACTCTAGTCAGACAAGAAAATCTGGTGGCTACTAGCCAAGTCCAGATCAGACCTCTCTCAGGTAGACACCTCCATAATGCATGCTTTATTCCCCACCCCATCCCCGCAAAAAAAGCAAAAAAAAAAAAACAAAAAACAAAAAACAAAAAACAAACCCCAACCAAACAACCAAATGATCCAAACCAAAACAAAAAACCACAAAAACTAAAGCATCAAGGCGCCTAAAGAGAATGTCCTAGCAAACCACTACTAAGCATGCAAGGAACCAAGCTGACACAAATGGAGCCCATATGTGCACAAATTGGAGAATTTATTCAGACAACTATAAATAAGAAACATTTCTAAATAAAGTGCTTAAAATGTTTAATGAGATGCTGGGCGTGGTGACACATGCCTTCAGTCTCAGTATTTGGGAGGCAGAGGCAGGTGGATATCTATGAACCGGAGGCCCAATCCTAACTCTAACACTGTCAGTGAGTGGCAGGACGGTCAGGGCTATGTTGTACATGCATGCCTGCAGAACACAAACTCAGGTTTAAAAGATAAAGGAAAAACAAAGTATATATATATATACACACACACACACACACACACACACATATATATATATATATATATATATGATATATCAAAACTTTTTTTTCTTTTCTTTTTTTCAGAGCTGGGGACCCAGGGCCTTGCACTTGCTAGGCAAGTGCTCTACCACGGAGTCAAATCCCCAACCCCTATATCAAAACTTTAAAAAAGAATGAAATGAAGATTCTAGGAAATAAACAAATGAAAAGCCAATGGTCACATTAAGAGATTAAGAAGCAGGCTAAACAGAGCATTTCAGTGACAGAGACAGGAGGATTGTGGCGGGTTTGAAGCCAGACTGATCTCTGTAGAGACTGGTAGGCCAACCACCAGAGCTACACAGCAAATCCTTACTCAAAAAGACAAGGAAGCAACACTGGTGACTGAACAGAGTTGCAAACAAAATTAGGGAGTTGGGAAATATATCAGGAAATTATCCAAGACTAGCAAAACAAAACAAAGACAAACCAACAGCAACAACCAACCAAGGAGGAGAGCTAGGGAAAAAAATTGAGATTTGGAGGATAATAAAAAAACAAAAACAAAAACAAAAACAAAAACAAAAACAAAAAACAAACTCTTCGTCAAATCTAGTTATAGAAACTCAAGATAGAGAAAATTGCATGGAAAAGCAATGATGAAAAGTAATGTTTGAATTTGAAACATTTCAGATTTAAAGAAGGATTTGTGTTTTCAGGGTAAAATGAGTAGTAAGTTCTTAAAAAAAAAAAAAAGAAAGAAAGAAAAAACCAACCTAAAACTAGAATCCACTTAGAGTCAAACCATTAGTCCAAACACAAAATGAAGATATTAAAATTTATTGGACAGAAACATACTGGACTGGGTGTAGATATCTCATTGCTAGCCCTAGATGCCGAAAGGTGGTCAGTCACTTTGAAGGGTCTGTGTTAATCACTTTCAATGTAGAATTCCATAGACAATGAAATTATGATTCAGGCGTAGGAGGAAATTAAAATAGAAGACCCAGAGACCTTTGGTGAAAGAAACTGAAAAGCACATTCTCAGACACAGACACAGACACAGACACAGACACACACACACACACACACACACACACACACACACACACACACACACACACACACACACCCCAGGGTCTGTAGAGGTCTATGAAGCACATGCCCCTCCCTGCCTTTTTTGTCTCCCACAGCAGACACTGTATCACTTCCCCGTCTGTGTAAGGGCAAAGGCTTAGGAGGTGGATGGTAAAGTGGAAGAGAGGACACACCCAACAATCTACTAATGTGTACTGTTCACTGAGAAGGAAACACTGTGTGGGGGAGGGGTGGCGGCAGCGAAGCTTTCCTAGAGCCTTGTAGTCTGATCAATACAGATAATGAATGGAAGCAGCCATGCTAAAAGTTGTGCTCCTAGGATGGTCTGATAGTAGCGAGATCAAACTGCGTATTTTTAAGGCATCTTTAAAACACAACGACTTGGAATAGTCGAAAACCAGAACTAGTTAGTTATATTGTGTAATCAGTAGCAAAGAGAAAGATATTTTATTGTACAAGACAGACTTTAATGTGGTAAGACAATGGATATATTACTTTTTCCTGACTTATGTTTTGAGTTATTTTATGTGTGTGTGCCTACCTGTCTATCTGTGCACCATGTTCATGCAGGTACCTGAGGCCAGAGGAGGGCATTGAATTTTTTGGAGCTGGAGTTACATACAGGTGGCTGGGAGTCCCCCAAGGTGGACACGGGGAACTGACTGAATTTGGGTCCTCAGGAAGATCACTGGGTGCTCTTAATCACTGAGGCATCTCGATACAAGACATCAATCCTATTTATACAGGATCTGCTATTATAACCAAACCCCTTCCTTAGGTGCTCATGGACATGAGGAATTCAATGGGAACTGGGGGAGATACAAACATTTAGACCATAGCTGCATAGTAGCAGAGTTAAAAAGGCAATCTGGATTATAACCCTGGCTCTGAGAGTTCCACAGGCCCTTCCTTGAGCAAGTTGTTTTCTTCTTTTCCAGCTTTAGTGTCTTGTCTTTTTTTTTTTTTTTTTTTAAGAAAGTTTACATGTCTGTCTGTCTGTCTGTCTGTCTCTCTGTGTGTGTGTGTGTGTGTGTGTGTGTGTGAGAGAGAGAGAGAGAGAGAGAGAGAGAGAGAGAGAGAGAGAGAGAGAGAGAGAGAATCCTCTTGGGAGTAGGGTTACTCCTTCTGCCAGATGGGTCTGGGAGTCTCAAAGGCAGGCTTGTCAGTGAGTGCCTTCACCCCTGAGGTATATCACCAACCTCAGCTCTGGTTTGCTATGAAAGGCACTGATGCATCTTCTGGACAACAATGCAGGGGAAACTGATTTTTTAGAGGCTCAGAAACACACCTCACACTATATCACAATTAATTCTTTCAACAAACTTGAGAAACATGCCGAGAACTGTACAGATGGAATAAGTCAGTTATAATATTTGCTACCAGGAAGATGATATGTGAAAGCTACCTTCAAAAATCTTCTAAGGCATTATGACAGGATAGCATGTAGTCATTCAGTGTAGAGAGAGCAGATTTTCTCTCTCTCTCTCTTTTTTTTTAACCATGCAGCAAAGTCAGGAATACTTTTATGAGGGAGGTAGCCCTTAGGGTGGATAGTGAAAGATGAACAGGTGTTGTACAGGGCTGAGTAAGAGGAAGAACATTCCAGAACAGGGCACAGCATGAAAACAAGTGGCCTGAGGGGGAACCGCCTGCAAGGAACGGTTTGAAAGACCGGTGAAGTAGACACTACTTCAACTTGTGACTTGGGTCACAGCAACAGGGATGACAGCAGCTTAGAGGCCACACAGCCAGTGAGTGGAGCAGGAGGAGTGGCTCTGTCAGTCAGGCACCTGCTGCCAAGCCTGACGGCCTGAGTTCAATACCCAGCTCTCCTATGGCTGAAGGAGAGAAACAATTCCCGAAAGTTATCTTCTGACCTCCATACTTGCCCACGGGCCCACACACAAATAAGTAAGAATAGAATGAAAAATTCAACATTAGTAAGGAAAGTAACGCAGGCAGACAGAGCAGTGAGGGAGAGAAGTATTGGGAAGGGGAAGCAGTGAGGGAAGGGAGGAACCCAGGGTAATTTTTTTTTTCTTTTCCTTTGCATGACTAAGTGAATTGTGGTGACATTTACGTAAGACTAGAGAGAAAAGTCAGCTGTCAGGAAAGCACATTGTTTTAGACAAGCTGAAAACAAGGCCAGGGGGATAAAGGTAGAAATTTCTGGTTAGGAAGTTGGCTGGCTTCTGGGTTGGAGAGATGGCTCAGTGATTAAGAGCACACACTGTTCTTGCCGTGGACAGGGCGGTTGATTCTTAGCACCCACACTGGGTGCCTCCTAACTCCATCTCCAGGGGTACTGGATGCCTCTGGCCTCCATGAGAATTTGCACTCATGTGCGCAAACCTGCACACAGACACTGACACCTAAGTGAAAAAAAAATGTCAAAAATTTAAAAATGTTTGGAAAAGAGAAGTTTGTGTCTAATCTGGGATCGCTTAGCTCGCAGACAGAATGCTTACCTAACAGGAATGAAAGGCTGATTTTGAGCCCTGCTGTACAGCTGTAATCCCCAGTGCTGAACATGGTCAGAAAGGATGGCTATCTGTGAGTTATCATCACATGGCTGCTAGCTAAAAGCCCTTAACCCTCACTCAAAGTAAATGAAGGACTTAGGCTACGTAGACAGCAGGTAAGACGAGGCCACTGAACAAAAGCATAGTCAGAACCAAAGAAGACCGGACAGTCAAGGGCCCGTTTAAAGGAGAGATTCAGACTACGAATCTAGTCAGTCAAGTCATAGAAAGTGAGTGTCTGAAAACACCCAGCGGTTTAGCTCTCTCCACAATCCTTATGTGACCTTTATGAGTGTAGCTTCAGCGGAATATTAGCCTCGGAAATTAGTATGACGTGGGAGCATGCTGGATCAAGTAAGTGTTTTGATTTTTCGGTTTCAAAACGTGTGAATGCATCTGTCTACCAGACTAAGGGCCGTCAGATGGTGCTGGCAGGAGTCTGAAGTCCACGAGAGGAAATGACCCATGTAAATGCAGTCACTGCTCAGTTGCAACTAGATGGAAACCGTCTTCACTGCCAGTAAAGATGATTTCAGGAAAGATGATTTAAAATGCTAGTTGCAATTTTCATTTTCTTTTTCCCAGAGAGCAGCAGGAGGAGACAGTTGACATTTGAGCTCTTTCTCTGAACTGACCCGGTCCCTAATTTGAGTGGAGCGCTCACGGCGGATCACAGACCGTCTCCTTAGCTGGTTTTCTTTCCACAAAACCTTTCAACCATAGAAAATGAACAAAAGCAGGGCTCCCCAAGCTTAACCTCTCTTGGAGCTGGCAAGCCAGCCAGTCATCCCAGCTGCCGGAATGGGTGCTTGGGAGCCGCTCAGGGGTGCGAAGCGCAGCCTCGCTCTGTTGAAGCCAGGTACTGTCCTGGGCAATTGGCTCCAGCCTCAGCTCCGGAGGCGGCCGCCGGGGGCTACCCGCACCCGGGGCGAGGGAGGCCGAGGGAAAGGGGTGCCAGGACCCGCACGCCCGGCGCGAGCCACTCGGCCCCGACATCCTCCGATGCTCCTGGCGAGCCCGGCCCCGCGGGGAGGCTGCCTCTCTCAGCCGCACCACCGCCCGGTGCCCGTGACCACCCGGTGGCCGCTTTCGGTTCCGCGCCTTATAAGGCCTGGCAGGGGGGTCACGTGCGTCCCGGGCCGCCCGCCGGGAGGGGCCGCTGGGGGAGGGGCGGACGGCGGGAAGAAAGGGGAGGGAGTCGGGGGCGGAGACAGGAGAGAGAGGGGCGGATTCTGCGGCCGTGGGAGGCGGCGGCGGCTTGGGGAGCCGAGCGCTCGCGGCCGCGCCGGAGAGCGGGACTCGGGCGGCTGCGGAGGCGGTGGCGGAGGAAGGGACCGGCGCGGGGGCGGGCGAGCGCGGCGGAAGCCAGAGAGCGCGGGAGGGCCCGTGGCTGGCCCCGGGCCGGAGCCGGGGCGGCAGCGACAGCGATCGCGGCGAGGGAGGCGCAGGCAGCGGCGGCGGCGGGGGCCCGTGTCCGTGCGCTCCGGCGGCCAGCGGGCGCGGGCCGGCGGGATGGAGCCGCAGCATGTGCGCCCAGTGCTTGGAGCCCGGAGCCCGGCCTGGGAGGAACCGGTGGGTACCGCGCCCGCGCCCACCCCTCCCGCTTGTCCTTGCTCCCTGCCTCCCCCTCCCGGCCCAGGTTCCGTTCAGGAAGCGGTCCGGGATGAGGTCCCCAGCTGCTTCCCAGCCGGGGCAGCGCTTCCTCCGGCGCCCGGGCTCCTCCTTGCTCGCCGCCCGGAGAGCCTTTGTCCGGTCGGCAGGAGCTCTTCCCCGAGGGGCCTCTGGCGACGGTCTTTCGAGGACCGTTTCCGCGCTTCATCCTTTTCCCAACTTTGCACTTCATTCCCGAGTGTGGCGCGGCGGCCCCAGGAGTGGAGGCGGCGGGCTTGCCTGGTCAGCGGGTGGCGCCGGGAGGAGACGGGGCTCACCTCTTGACCGCGCCCTGGCAGTCACCTGGGCGCGCAGGTTCCCGAGGACTGCCGCCTGGGGAGGCTGGTGGCTGCCCGAAGCGCAGAGCCACGCCTCCGACTCGGGTGGCCGCGGCTGCCCCGAACTGCTCCGAGGGTCAGGGCACCTGGCCCGGGATCCAGCCACCAGCTAACTTCGCTTTCGCCTGGATTTCACTGCACACGCCACGCGGAGACTGAGTCATTTTTAGGGGCTCAGTGTTGCGTGTAAGAAGATGAGAGTCGGGGTCTTTGGATTTGTTCCCTAAACTCCTTTAACTTATTTCTTGCACCTCAAACGGAACCGTCCGTTATCCATCCGTCTAGGGATTTCTCCCAGGAAAACCCCGTCCCGCGTAGACCCTTGTAATCTTGAGTGGGCAATCAATTTTGGCTCTGCATGCCCCATCTACGTATTTGTTACTCCTTTTTGATTGACATTGTGAAGCGTCTCAAAAGCCTGGTCCAAAATTTCTGGCTTCATCCGTGCTGCGGTGCTGTTCCGATGTTTTCCCAGGGACTTCCTGAGTCTGCTCAGGCGGGCCCTCTGCCTGTTGAGAGCTTGTAGGTCAGGTGCCAGACTTGCCTCTCCTTTTCTTACCCTTAGACTTCCAGCCCTTTTGCCAGCGTACTTTTCCTCCTGCTTCCTGACCTTTCAGGAGTGTCCTTCGACTTTGATCCATCTGCAACTGCTTTTGCTTTTGTGAGTCTGCACGTTAGGTAGCCCATCTGCTCATGTTCTACTGCGATGATCGTTAGGGAGTAAGCTATTCTTGGTTAAAAATACAATTCAGTCTTGACATTTAAGATCATTGGGAATTAAATCGAGTGACCTGTTTTGAACTTTACTATATAAAGTCCTATCAGCTTACACCACTTACAGTGGGAAACTCTGAGTTGCTTTTTGGGTGCCGAATGTCAGGACTTCAGTTAGAAAATTAGAGAACCTCCCGCTTTCTTCTTCAAAGTGCTAAGAACCAAAGTACTTATAGAAAATCTTCAGTACTAGTCTCTCTACATGAACTTTTAAAAATAAAACCTTCACAGAGATGTGAGATGGAGCAGTAATGCTAACTGAATTTTGAACTCCTCAAAGCTAGGTGTATTTAAGTGGCTAAGGCATTTTATTAGTTCAGCAGATATTTTTATCCAACACCTATCATGTTCTGAGATCGTTGGGCAAGCTGTTAACTCTCAGACAAGCTTTGCCCCCAAGACACTTACATTTTTATAACTGAAGTTGAAATCTATTCAAGTATGTGTCATAAAACAGTTCTCATTAGTAATTTTGTTCTGAACTTTTGGAATGACTACAACATTTAAAGATCTGCAAATGCTTTGTATAATTCCTTAAGAAAGTTGAGTTACCTGCACCACTGAAATAGGAACGTATCAAGAGAAAACAAGAATGCATTAGAGGAGACAGCTTTAAATGTTAAATATTTCTGGCTTGGGGAGCGAAGGGTTGATGTTAGTTTTAATCTAAATATGTTTTGAAGGAACACTGGGTCCATCAGAATCGGTTTTGTTTATGTTTGGGACAGAACATCACACTGTAGGACAGGCTAGTTTGGGATTTGCTCAGTAGCCCAGGCAGGCCTGGAACTGCATGCCCTGCTCTTGCTCAGCAGAGTACGAGGCATCATGAAGGTCTCAAAAATTAGGTTCTTTAACTATGATTCAGTGATCTCAAGAATCGGAATGAAGCAAGGTCTGGTTTCCTTCAAAATGAACCTATATGACAGTCATGCAGCATGCTATACTTAGAACATTAATTGCTAGCCTATATAACTGTAAGAAACCACAGTCTCTCTCTCTCTCTCTCTCTCTCTCTCACACACACACACACACACACACACACACACACACACACACACACACACAGAGAGAGAGAGAGAGAGAGAGAGAGAGAGAGAGAGAGAGAGATCTAAACACAGTGAATCACAGCTTTCCTGAAGCTCAGACTGCGTGTGTACTCAGAGACTCATTTTGGAATACCTGTGTTCTCCCGCCTCTGTCCCCCATTGCTTCTTAGTTGTGTCTGTCACAGAACAAGCAGCTGGTGCATGCTCTGGTTATACCACAGGTGGAACCCCGGCTCCATGCCTTTCCCACCAAAATACAGTTATCCTCTGGGCCAAAATAAGTCAGTCCTTTCTTAAAACAAAATGAAACAACAGCAAAGAAAACAAACCTGTTTTCACCGGGATTCCAATTCTGAGTTGTTTTATAAAAAAAGTTTTAAACATTTAAGTATAGGCAATTTAATATTTTACCATATAAAGTAGACCAAATGGGATTACTGTATTATGGCATGCTAGAACATGCATGTAAGAATTTGTTCTCTCTCTCTCTCTCTCTCTCTCTCTCTCTCTCTCTCTCTCTCTCTCTTCTGATGGAGCCTAAAGCAATGATGGTGTGGTTTCTACTGTTCACAGAGAAAAGCAAAGGATTCCTTGGAGATTCATGAAGAGCACAGGGAATTTCTTTGACTTAATAAATTATTTAGTTAAATTGGAACATTTGGATACATATTAGCTTTATGTAGCATTACTATGGTTAAGTATTGAGCTATTGGTAGCACACGGTAAGTTTCTAGGTTTCTTTGTTGCTAGCTTTGGAATATAGTGGAAGTGTTAGTGAACACAGGCTTGACTTAAATTTCAGCCCAGAAAGTGTTTGGAGAATTGGGTGTGGTGCTGCACACCTGTAATCATAAGAACCAATTGAGAAAGATGGGCCCAGATTGTGGGCCCGCATAGGCTATATATTGAAACTCTGTATCCAGAAAGCAAGTAAAGACAATAATGAGGCCTGGGGTGTAGATCTGTGATAGAGCACATGCCAGTGTAAGGCCCTGGGTATGGTCCTAGCATCTCTAAAATCAGTAAGTAAACAAAATCAAAGCATTTTGCTCTTGGGAATGAGCAGGTAGGAAGATATTGAGCAAAGCAGTGTTTAATCTTGGGTGGAAGTGGGTAGCAGATAGGTAGTTAGAATTCTAGCTCAGTTTAAAAGTGCGGGAGTATTTACAAAATACTTTTTTTTTTTAAGTGGAGGGAAGCTTGAATATGCTTCATTCCCTAAAATGGTTTTTATGTTCACATGGTTTTGTACCTGTTAGCGTTAGCTGTTAACATCATACCAGTTATCAGTCCAGAATTAATGGACACTTAGAAAGGGAAGTGCTTCAAAACAGAAAGGCCAAAATACAAGCAAGAGGTTGTATAGTTGCACTTTCTGCCAGGATGATGAGAGGTTTTTGCCTTGTGGGCTGGGACCGCAGTATGTTCCTGTAATTGACAGCACCATTGCTCTCGGAATGTTGGTATCCGGGTAACAGCTAAGAAAATGTACACAGGGTAAACTTTTTGAAGGTTAAGTTCTGAATATATAATAGTGATTGTGGAATCGGTTCCATATTGCAGTCCCAGCAGCCTTCCAGGTCTGTGCTGGTTTGGTCTGCAGCCCTTTGGCTCTGTTACTGACCGGGAACATGAGTCCTGGAACATGGTTCCTCAGGTGTCCACTTAGGAGTTTCAAGGTATGCATGCATCCCTTATGTTACAGCACAATTGGAGGTAAAGCCATAGAACATGGGGTTAAACACTTTAAGTGACTAATGATCTTGCTTGTAGAGCAGTTGATTAATTCAAAATACCTCTTCGAGGAGTAATACAGTGTTTGTAAAGTTTTAATCAGCTTTGGTTTATATCTCTTTAGTGATTATTTTTTTCTATTGATATGGCACCTTATTAAGTAGAAAACTGACTGATGGTCAGCTCTTCTCCTCTTCTGTTTGATCCTGACTGTAGTTTCCTGGTTTTTTTTTTAAAAACAAGATCGCGCTGTGTAGCCTTCGTGGCCTGTCACTCACTGTGTAAGCCAGGCTAGCTTTGAGCTCTTGGCAGTGCTCGTGCCTCAAACTCCAATATGCAAGTTTTAAACAGCACAGCACTGTGATGTGTTCCACATGGGGGTTTCATTGTGGCCTCACATTTTAGAGGCCTACCTGCCTGACCTCTGGAATTCTGAGACCAAAGGTGTGCACCGCAACTCATCAGCAAGGATTCCAAGGCAACAGCAATAGAAGAATTCATGAGCGGTGATGGAGAAATTATTTGAAAATCTAAAACACTAAAGAAAAAGTCAGGGAACTTTTTATAAATCAAGTGAGACAACATGCCATGTGTTTGAAACATTAAGAGCCATTTCGAGAAATCGAGGCTGATACAGGAGACCTGCCATAAATAAACTCAAAAGTCAGATTGGGATATAGAATGAGCTCCAGGCAAGCCTGAGGCTCGCTATGGGGCCATCTCAAAACAAAGAAACAAACTACACAAAGGAAAGACATGTGCATCTCCGTTAGATCAGATAGCCATTTTGGATGCTTAGCCCTAGGAGAAGCAGTTAGTGGGTCAGATACTCCTTCAAATTGGGGATTCCTTGAAAGTTTCTCAGAAGAGAAGGTCTTCCACCAGGGCTTTCCCCAAGCTGCTGCGCGTGGGAAAGGAGGCAGCTTTCCCTTCTTTGCCTACACAGTATTTCCATCCGTCCTGGGTTTCCTCTGTATGCTGTAGAGTTGTCATTTACTTAGCAAGAACCAGTGAAGACGGGCTTTGCTCTCCAAGTTACAAGCCTGAGGAGCTGGCTACTGAATTCCGTGTAGGGCAGGGTTGGCTGCAAGGCTAAGTTTTTCTAAGTCACAAATACCCTTTTCACTTTGAGGAATTAGTTGCCTGGCTCCTGGGTGTGAAGCCATTTAATGTGTCTTTAAGCAATCAGCCTCCTTTCAAAGAGTAAGAAGTATAATCCTTCTTCACCAAATAGGCATGGGCGACAGGCCACCTTTCGCTTCAATCACCCTTGGCTGGATTCTGGAAAATGTTGCTGTGTAAAACCTGAAAGTTTAATGTGTGGATTGAAGTACGCAATAGTCTCCAAACTGACCCGTAACTGTATAGTGTGTGGGGAAGAGAACATTAACCATAATCATATCTTTTTTTTTTTTAAACTTTGGTCCCAGCTTGTGCCCTCTGTCTTCTTTACGTTAAAAGGAAAGTCTGAACTACTATGTTCTACCTAAAGGCCCTATACTAGGGGTCTTTGTGTTGCCAAATCCTTAGATTTGTCTGTGACCAAATAGCCAGACCGGAATAAAGGTCACTAAAAGGGCATTATTTCGTTTTTGGCTGTGATGGGCCTTCTGTACTCTAGGCACTGACCTGGATCTCCAGCCAAGGCCATTTAATGTTATTGCTTCTTAAAAATTTCCCGGGGTTGGGGATTTAGCTCAGTGGTAGAGCGCTTGCCTAGGAAGCGCAAGGCCCTGGGTTCGGTCCCCAGCTCCGAAAAAAAGAACCAAAAAAAAAAAAAAATTTCCCAGCAGTATGTTCTTGTAGGTACAGAATTTCATGTTATAGGGCCATAAGGACTTTTGAAGTCCATTTCACCCCACACTTGCCTTTACTGAAGGGAATAACCATGTTTGAGAAACATAGAGGCACTCTCAGGCTGAAGGACTGAAAGGGATTCCACATTTTTAGTGTAGTTAAAACCTCTTAGAGCTGGCAGCAGCCCCAAAACTGAGCCAAATCATTGCTGGCCTTAAGGTTGCACCTGGAAAGAAACAAAGCCCCAAATCTCAGTTTCCAGGAATTGCCCAGGTCAAGGCCAAGTGACAAACTAGGAGAGGAACCTGAAGGAAGGCAAGGGCTATAACGATTGCTCTACCAAGGAGAGCCCCCAGAGTCGGTAGGGACTTCTTACTTAATTGGAAAATCACTAATAGCACTGTGAAGAAGTTCTCGTTGGTTGACAGCAGGACCCATCCCCCACCTGTGTAGGATTTTTGAGGTTTAAGGTGCATTCTGCGCTGCTGCAAGGTTGCTCTTCCCGGAAGCCTTGGAGCCCAGGTTACAGCCTGTGGATTCTCTTCCTCAGACCTTATTCTGGACTAGGGAATGGCTCGCTCTCTCTCTCTCTCTCTCTCTCTCTCTCTCTCTCTCTCTAGGTGTGTGTGTGTGTGTGTGTGTGTGTGTGTGTGTGTGTGTGTGTATGTATGAATGATATATATGTATATATACATAGACATATATTTTTTCTTTGCTTAATACTTTGTTCACATAGTTGACTCCATTCTTCCAGGCATTTTGGATGAGCGCTTCAGCCTAGACATTTATTTCAGCATATTGTCATCTTGGGCTGCGTGTCCTCTCTTGTTTCTGAGTTCTTTCCACGCCCTTCCCAGCTTCCTGCTAGCCAAAGGGAATCGCTCTTTCTGAACCAAAAGTTCTCAGAGCGGAGCTGAAACCTCCCGGAAAATGCTCTTCTCTTCCGTGTGCGCCGGATGGGGGTGGGCCCGAAAGTAAACAGCACAGTAGAGGAGCCAAAGGACCCGAACTCCCGAGTAGAGGTGGGAAAGTAAGGTCTTAGCCTTGGGGCTGAGGGTCCTTGTGACCCAGTGCATCTCCCAGGCAGAGGGAACTTTTACTTAACTGGAATTGCCACAAGGCTCGAGTTTGTGGAGGGAGGGGTCCAGAGGTACACCCCAGGACGTAGGAGGTAGCTCCCTGTCCGCCTTTCCTGAAGGAGCCTTCTCACTTTTGCTGCCTTGAACCAGGGGAGGAGCATCGCCACTGTCTGACCTGCCGCGACTTGCTCTTGCCTATCTCTCCATAACCTCTGAGCCCTCCAGACCCTAGGAGGAGTAAGAAGGTGGTTGTCAGAGGCTTATCACGACTTCCATCCTCTCATTCCGGTGCTGGTCATATCCTGCGTCAGCAACCCCAGAACATCCCAAGGCTGGGTGCACAGGCGTGAAGCGCGCAGAGGACGCAGGAGGTCTCGGCAGGGGCGGCCTGTGGTCCCGGGTCCCCTGTGCTGCGCGGCGGGGATCGCGGAAGATGGCGCCAGCTAGGCGCAGGGCTCGGACGCTCGGGCAGAGCCCAGCAACTGACCACAGCCCCTCGGGGCGCTGCTGTGTCCCTGCAGGAATCGGAGAGGATGGCCGTGGCCGGCAGCCAGCACCACCCTCAGGGCGTCGCGGGAGGAGCGGTCGCCGGGGCCGGCGCGGTTTCCCCAACTGCTGCAGGACCGGGAGAGGATTCGTCCGACAGTGAAGCGGAGCAGGAGGGACCCCAGAAGCTGATCCGTAAAGTGTCCACCTCTGGACAGATCCGGACCAAGGTGAGGCTGGGCCGGGGGCCTGCGGGTGGGCTGTGGGTAGAGGGAACGCTCCGGGAGATCCCGTGCACTTGTATCCGGAGGAGGGGGGCGGGGGCGCGGTCTGGATGGGGCGTGGCCTCACCCTTGGGGCTGGACGGTGCTCCAGGGATTCCTGCGGGGGTTTAAGAGACATCCAGGGTGTGTTCCGGAACTCCTGGCTAGCCATCAGATCAAGCGGCTTGAGGCAAGGGAGAAAGGTGCAGCCGGGTTGCGAGTTCCCATCTAGGAAACTTAAAAGGAGTTTGGTTGTTCACCCCTTGCGCTGCATGCGCTGGAAGACCTGAGGGAAGCTGTATCCCGCCAGCCACCGTGCGTTCCCACCCACAGCAAGCTGCTTGCTCCTCTCAGTTTCTCTGGTGCGCTGTGCCCACTGGCTGGCTACGCTCCTGTGCTACAGGTTCCCTCAAAGTGCAGAGCTCAGACATCCACGGTGGTTCATCACAAGTTACCTCTTCAGGGTATTGCCGGGTGTGGTAATGCTTTTGTGGCTTTGTGTGATCAGTCTCAAAGTTGAGCTTTCCTTTAATGGTGAGCAGACGGCAGGGGCTACTGGGTGTTAAGAGATTTAGCCTAATGTTCTTCTAAGTTTAGAAGTCTTCAACACCTAGGCTGTTGTTAGTGGAGGAGTTAAAGAATTTGAGTAGGGAACTGATTAAATTAGTGGATGCTCCCTCTGGTAACAGATTTGCAAAAGTAATTCATTCTACAGTTATTTCATGACAATTAACTTCCTAGGGCTTATGGGAGTCGTCCTTGGAAACAGTTTGGATTAGTGTTTGTTTGAGCACCTGCTGACAATGACTGCAGTTTCTAGAGTCAAGGGTTGCTTCAGCTGTGTTTACCCGTCTTGGAGTTACTTTTTAATAGAGATGGATTTTGAATTTTATAGCATTCGTAATACTTCTGGATTTAGATCTTTTCTTTTTTGAAAACTGAAACTAACCAATATAGAGTTTTTACTAACAGTGCTTTTAACATGTAAAATCTTAAAAAAAAAAAAAACCCTAAAAGACTTAGTTAAAGAGAAAAATGGCAGGTTTAAAAAATGGCACACCATATACTTACATGTAATGGTCAAAACTCCATGCATATTACTATCAAGATCGGCTAGTAAGGTTTATGCCATTTGAAAAAAATTAGGGATGGTTCTTGCTTCTGAGGGAGGAAGGTGAGGCCAGTGGGGGAGTTAATTCAAGTAGAACTGCTAAAGGTGACAATGGGTTCCTAGTTTTGGGGGATTATCCAGAGAAGAAGAGAGGCACCCTTAGAAAAATGTAGATATTTCCTCATCTTCTCTGTAGGACTGTGAGAAGAGAGAGGCTGGCGGGGAGGCTCAGACCTCAAAGCTCAGTCGTTTTTGAGACAACACTAACAGTTCTTTCTCCATACCCTGAAGATACAGCAAGACCCGCTAAGTATGATGGTTAGGATTACTAATAGTGCCTTTAGTCCTGCATTCATACACTCATATATGCTACACGCCTACTTATAGATGTGTAAATATGCCCCTGGTAGAGTAGTGTAGGTAGCCATATGGCCCGTAGGTGACTGTGTTGTTCGTAGAACTTGAAAATAGTTCAGGACTGGCGCAGTGACTCTGTGAATTGCTTACTGCACAAGTGGAGGACCTGAGTCAGAGCCCCATTACCCATGTGTCTTTGCTGCTTTTCTGTTGCTGCGATAAAAATACTGTGACCAAGAGAGCTTATAGAAGATTGTTTGGGCTTTGACTTCCAGAAGCATAAGAGGTCATCCTGCTGGGGAGGCAGCATGTGACAGGCATAGCAGTAGAAGCAGGAAGCTGCCACATGATGAACTGAAATCACGGAGCAGAGAGAGAGAAAGAGAGAGAGCTCGAGAACTGAGTGATGTGAAGCTTTAAACTCCCAAATCCTGCCTCCCCCAGTGCTGTACTTCCCCCAGAAAGGAACTCCTAAACCTTCTCGAACAAGGCCACCAAACAAGGATCAAGTATTTATATTCCGTAGCCTGGGGGGTGTACAGGGGTGGTGGTGGGGTGGGAGTGGGGGGTGCCGTCTCAGAAGGATCCCTGTGAGTTGTTGGCCAAGCCAGTCAAGTCCAGTCAAGTTTAGGGATCAACCTTGTCCAAAAGTTAAAGAGCAAAGTGATTAAAGAAGCCAGTTGACCTTTACCCCCTTGATTACGCACACACCCACACATAAATATTCTTCTACAAATGACTGTATAGTCATTAAATACTTGCAGTGTGAATATTAACATTGAAAGAAAGCTCACTGACTTTAGTCCCATTAAGATCTCAGGATCAGGCTGCTGTTTGATAGGCTGTTTATAGGGAGGAACAGCAGTTTAGGCTGGGGAGGTAGCTCCTTGGTAGACTGCTTGCTAGCATGCATAAAGCCTTGGATTTAATTCCTAGCACTGCGTAGAAACAAGGTGCAGTGGGACGCACCTGTAATTCTAACACTCAGGACACGGAGGCAGGGGAATCAGGGCTTCAAGGTCATCCTCATTTCCAAAGTGAGTCCTTGGCCAGCCTGGGCTGCAGGAAACCCTGTCTCAAAATCAAACAAACAAAAGGCTGGAGTTTAAGTAATTAACCTTATTTGAAATACTTTGTGTAAATATTCCATAATATTCTAAATGATTTGCATCTTAAAACAGACATTGTATCACTTGAAGCATTTGAAAAGTGTCTAGACATTTTCTTAGTTGAAAAAGTTGTATAAGCTGGCAATGGGTGTTCTAATTATACAACTCAGGAGGCTGAGGCAAGAGAATGGGAACTTTGACTATAGCCTGGTCTATTTTGTCAGGCCCTACCTCAAAACAACAATAATACATGTATGTAGTCAGACATACTCTCTTAGTTAGGGCTTCATTTCTATGAAGAGACACCATAACCAAGGCAAATTTTGTAAGAAACAATATTTAATTGGGTCAGGCTTACAGGTTCAGAGGTTCAGTCCATTATCATCAAGGCAGGAATATGACAGCAGCCAGGCAGGCATGATACAGGAATAGTTGAGAATTTTACATCTTGTTCCAAAGGCAAACAGGAGAAGACTGGCTTCCAGACAACTAGGAGGAAGGTCTCCAAGCCCACCCTCACAGTCACATACTTCTTCCCACAAGGCCACCCTACTCCAACAAGACCACACCTCCTAATAGTGCCACTCCCTGCGCCAAGCATATTCACACCACCACACGTACTAACAGTACAAGAGACTACAGGGTTGGGATCCGAGCCGTGAAAGAAATCCTATCTTGTCACTGACTTCTGGTTTTCTCTTAGAGGCTGTCATAAGTGCTGTCTTCTTGGGGTGCTTCCAGAAAATTTCTATGCACTTACAAGTGTTGTATATTATATATGTACAACATACATGTAAGGATATATAAATATATATGCATGTATACATTTCTGATAGCCAAATATCATGGCATACACTTGTAATCACGGCATTGGGGAAACTGAGGCAGGAGGATTGCCTCAAGATCAAGGCTAACCTGGGAGACCCTCTCTCAAAAATAGATACTTAAAAATATCACTGTCTATTTTTATATTCATAGATATTCATACATACATGTATATTGTATATAAGTATATATACTGCACATACACATATATACTGTTTTTTAAAGAAAACTGCTACTCGGAACTGTTCTCTAATGGTCTTCTGTATAGTTACCATTCTTTTTTTAGTGAGAGTAGGCCATTGGTAAGCTGTGCCAAATTGCTCTCAGCAGTTCAAAATTGGCAAAGTGTAGAAAGTTTCATTTGATTGAGCTAACATGGTATGTGATCATGTAATTAATCATCTTTGTGGAAGGAAATTAGTCATTTTAGGACAGTACACTAATCTCAGCATTTTTTTTTCTGTAGCAGATGAGCCATCTTTTAATATAAAGAATATGACTGTGTGTGTGTGTGTGTGTGTGTGTGAGAGAGAGAGAGAGTGTGTGTGTGAGAGAGAGTGTGTGTGTGTGTGAGAGAGAGTGTGTGTGTGTGTGTGTGTGTGTGTGAGAGAGTGTGTGTGTGAGAGAGTGTGTGTGTGAGAGTGTGTGTGTGAGAGAGTGTGTGTATGTGTGTGAGAGAGAGTGTGTGTGTGTGTGTGTGTGTGTGTATGAGAAAGAGTGTGTGTGTGTGAGAGTGTGAGTGTGTGTGTGAGAGAGAGAGTGTGTGTGAATGTGTGTGTGTGAGAGTGTGTGTGTGTGAGAGAGAGAGAGACAGAGACAGAGAGACAGAGAGAGACAGAGACACAGAAAGAGACAGATAGAGACAGACGGACAGACAGAGAGATGGAGTCTCACACATGCTAGGTATTGGTGCTGCCCCGACCCAAGGGTAAGAGTGTGCTTTGAAGGGGAAAGTAGTTTGACAGTGATCTGTATCTTAACGCCCTCCTCACTTCCATCTGTTGGATGTTTTTGGTCCATTTCAGTTTTCTTCCTGTTTTCTAGGTACATCTTTTTTCTTCTTTACTCATTCTTTTTTTCACTTGTATCTTTTCTCCTGTCAGCAGGTAGTTACATCTAGGTTTCCATGAGCTAAACAGATAATTTTGTATCCAACTTAATTTCCTAAAGGCAAAAAACTCTGTAGGAGTGAAAGAAATGCTGGCTTGAAAAAGCCAGACAGGAGCAGTGAGGTTCCCGCTTTCTGTTTCTTCCCTGGTCTCTCCGGCTGCCTTTTCTGTATGTCCCCTGCGGCGTGGAGTCCCCCTTTAGACTTGGTGCTATAGAGCACGTCATATGCATTTCATAGGTACTGTCGGTCTGAAAGGATGTCACTTCAAACCCTGAACAGTTAGGTTATGGATGTGAAGAAGAGCGTGTGAGCCTTCTGTTGGCATGTGAGTGCAGTCATCTTTCATTTTGCAGCAATGGCGGGAGGTTGTTCTGCTTGCAAGCAGGCCTGGTTAACTTACAGTGGTGCAGATGGATGAGAAATCTCAGTGACTTTCAGCCATTGAATTTCCACAGCCAAGGTCAGGAAGCTTTGTGTGTCAAAAATATCTCCTGATTAGGTAATCGGGTTCTTATTCTGTTTCACATTTATGTGTATTTACATATTAATTCTGAACGGCTATACATTGTTCTCTAAATTTGGCAAAAATGCGCTCAGCACAGAACACAGTTAGCCGATGAGTATCTTGGTTTTAATTTATCCGGAGAGTTTATCTGTAGCGTTATGGTGATGCAGTTTGGACTTTTGTTTTTCTTTGCTTTATGAGATACAGTTGGTGCAATCAAAATATTATAATCTGATGCGTTAGTTCACAACTTCAATCCCACTACTTGGGAGGCAGAGGCAGGTGGAGCTCTGTGAGTCTGAGGCCAGCCTGGTCTATTTGTAAGTTCTTGGCCAGCCAGGGATACACAGTAAGACCTTGTCTCAAAAACAAAAAAACAAAAAACCAAACCGAACCAAAACACTCTACCACCACAGATTGTTATTATTATTTTAATTGTGATTTCTAGGTGGAGGAGACCAGAGGGCATTTGCTCACTGATTTTCAAATTGTAAGACAGTGTCTTAGGAGGTCATGGGGGTTTCTATCCAGTGTTTAAAACAAACAATAAGCTACAAGGTATCATTAAGAATCTCCAGCCCTCGTTCTATGTGGAAATACTGGAATCAAGATCCAAATTAGATGAAAAGGGAGAAATAAGACCAAAGATTTCCAGACAAGTTGGAGGCAAAGAGGATTGTCTGCATTTGACCAGTTCATCTGGGGCAGAACTCTGCCTCCTTTCCTAAAGATCAGATTTTGGGCTATTAGGATTTCCTCAGAATTGCTCAGCTCTGAGAATGATGGGCCAGAGGAAGGTGGAAGAGAGGTGGAGTGATGTTTCTCAGAGGGTGCAAAATTTTATTCGGATTGATTAGGTAAGGTCTGGACTATAGAATAAGTTCTACTGTAACTGTCATGGTGCTAATCCAATGATTTCATACTGTTGTGAATATGAAAAAGTCATATCATGCAACATAACATATGCATATAAAATGACTTTCCCTTCCCCAGATGCCATCAACGATCAATATCAGCTCATAATTTTTTGTCAGTAATACCTCAAAGAAGAAAAAGGATAACAAACTGGGTGGTAGTGGCCGCATGTCTTTAAGTTCCAGCACTCCAGAGGCAGAGGCAGGCAGATCTTTGAGTTCAAGGCCAGTCTGGTCTACAGAGTGAGTTCCAGGATCATCAGGTCACACAGAGAACCACTCCCCCACCCCCAACCAAGAAAATAAAACAGAGCAACCAACCCACCCCATCCCAGTAGCTTCTCTGCCACTGTCAGGTTGTATCGAGAACGCTCAAGTGAGCCTGTACTCCAGTAAAACGTCATTTAAAGAACTGGAATTTGACCGTCATGAAGTTCTCTGGGTTAAAAATACTCCTTCAAAAAAAAAAAAAATCAACCTGTTTAAATATGTAACCCTTTCTCACTTGTGGACTGTGTTAAAATCAAGTGCCAGCAGGATGTGGCTGCTGAGATGGTCTGTGGCTGTTGCTGGCCGAGGCTGGGCTCTCCCAGAAGACTGAGCTGGTGTGCGGTTAGGCTCTCAAAGCCATCCACAGTTAAAGCGTTGCTGAATATCAGCATATAAGGCACCAAATAAAGCTAAATTTCAATCCATTTGAAAAAAAAATCTCGTCTTTGTAGAACATTTTATTTTTAGCTTGGTTTGCGTCTTTGCTTCCATTTTAATGTGAACTAAATGTAGCCTGGAAACTCTGACTCTTGGTACAGTAATATATAGTACAACAGCTCTCCTTCCCTGTTAATTACAAGTCAAACATGACGGTCCGTTATTAAAGATAAGAGGCATAAATAATTTACTAAACCTTTACGTATAGCTTAAGATGCGTTGTTTCAGCATGTCTAAATTTAGAATTCTTCGGCTTAGTCGAAGGTTATGTGTGTGCTGTTAGGATGGCTGGGAGAGAGGGCAAGGAAAGTTCTGGACTCCCTTTGGCCTTGCTCTGATACTGGATTAGTTGGACTTCACTCACTCAGGAAGTGTTTATAAGGGAAGGTTTTAATTAAAGAGAGTTTGTTTTACATCTAAGAATAGACTTTGACAAAGACCATAACATGTTAGTACATAACAGTTGCCCTTGACAAATGTGGTTTCATTCTGTGACTCTTTAGCCATTTGAGAAACATTTGGCCTCGTGGGTTAAGATGGCTGATGGTTATTACAGATCACAGCTTTAACAACATTCAATGTACTCTGGTGTTTTGCTTTGTTTTGTTTTGTTTTGTTTTGTTGTGGGGGTGGCCATTTTACACAGGTGAGTTTTTAAATTTTTACTTTTATCTCTTGAGATAGGGTCTTACTCTGTAGCCCAGGCAACTTGGAACTCAAACTTGCAGCAATCCTCCTGCTCCAGTCCCCTAGTCTTTGGCTTACAGGAGTGAGTAAACTTGCTCAGTTCTTGATGCTTGAAAAAAGTATCTTAATTTTCAATTCTGCGTAAGAGTGTGCGTCAGTGTTTGGATATATGCATTTGAGTACAGATGCCCTGGAGGGTCAAAAGAAGGTGTCAGGTCCCCTGGGGCTGAAGTTATTGGCAGTTGTGAGCCACCTACGTTAGTTATTAGTTAGCGTAGGAACTGAACTCAGTTCCTCTGTGGGAGCACTATGCACTCTTAACTGTTGTCATTGATTTTAAAGGAACGGAAGTGACAACAGCCCCTCTCCCCTGCCTTTGAACTATCGGAGGGCCATGATATAATTTAACACTAATGACTCTTTAAAGCTGACCGTCAAGGCTCATGCCCGTAAGTTCTGTTCTTGGGAGACTGAGACAGGGGAGTTGTCTTTAGTTCACTACCAGTTTGGGATCTTGGCTTTTGACAAAGAACGGAAAGGGTTCTCATTCGAAGGCTGGGTTCGCGGGTGTCCATTTTACTATCCACTGTGGGTCACGTGTGGTGGGGACATGGCTTATTCGTATATATTTGTTGACTATTAGAACCCTGCAGAATTTTGAAGCAGTGTGGGAGTTGGTACTAATAGTCCAACTTAAGATGGCGTGTCTGTTCAGGGACAGACTGCTGTACGTTTTCTTTTTTAGATCAAATAGTCAGGTGGTAAAAACTGGCCTCCAAAACCTGTCATTTTTCATTCCTCAAAAATAAATTTTACTCATATTTTTTCCAAAAATATATCTTAATAGGCCAAGTGGAAAATTACTTCATATGATTCTTTTAAACTGTACCATGACCTTTTAAGAATACCGCCGTACCTTACAGAAGTGAAACTAAGTTTTCTTTGAAAACCCGTTTAACAAGTTAGGAACCTAGGAACATTTTCTACTAAATTAGTACTTCTGAGGATTAAAAACAACAAAGGAAAACAAACAGATTCAGTGGTTTTTTATTAATCTTAACTAGAATTCATGAAAGTTCCAGCTGAAATTTTTTAAACCTGAAATATTTCAAGTATTGACTTCTGCTTATCAATGAGAGGATATTCTCGCAGTAAAAGGATTCACTTGCAGAAAGGTATTATGACATCTAAAACATGGTGAGAGATATGATCCTAGGTTTTGCATATTAATAATGGCGGGGGGGTGGGGGGATGAAAGGGGAGGGGGAGGCAGAGAGGGAGGGAGAAGCCAGAAGCCTACTGCAGGCTCTCATGCTGCCCGGGACAGTTTCCCTGCCAGGGGCGCTGGGGCCAGAACACCAGCCATTGAAGCTCCCTGCACCACACTCCTTGGGGTCCAAGGGTACTGGATAGAAGGCTGAAGACCTGCTTTGAGGTCGGGCCCTACCATTAATTAATTCAGCAGTTAAATTTTAGTGTCAGACTCAGATTTTTTTTTTCACCTAAAAACTTAGGTATTTTTATCCAACTGTTAAACAAGGTCATCTGGCTGGTCCCAGTGGTACACACCTTTAAGCCCAGTCTCTATGAGGTCAAAGTCAGCCTGGTGTATAGTCAAGACCATGAAGGGAGACCCTATCTCCAAAAGCCAATTGAAACAAACAAACAAACAAACAAAAACAGTCTTTGTAAACAAAACAGTAGGTGGAAAAGTACTCTCCTCTATTGGAAATAGCCAAGCACAGTGGTGTGTGCTATAGATTCAGCTACTCAGAAAACTAAGGCAGGAGGATGGTTCAAGGCCAGGGGTCTTAGGTATGAAGAACATAAGACCCCCATCTCCTTATAAAAATAGCCCAAACAACCCTCATCCCTAAAAAAAAAACAAAACAAAAAACCCACCAAACATACAGAGTGTGAAATAAGTACATAAAAGGTATGTCTCTGTCTGTCTCTGTCTCTCTGTCTCTCTCTCTTTCACACACACACACACACACACACACACACACACACACACACACACACACACACACATCGAAGCAGGAGTGCTAGCCCAGGAGATCTTACCAGCATGGGCCATCACATTCATTTGAGAGCATTTTTCTGTACCGCACATCACCGTTTTTAATCTTTGTCGCACCTCGGTTCACGCATTCTAAAAATATAGCAGTTGGAGTACTGTGGTAGGTGCCAAGGACAGCACAGGAAGCCAGATAGGCAGTGTGAGTGCAGAGCGAATTTATGAGGGTATAGGCGTGTAAAGTGCAAGGCATCTGTAAGAGGGGGAGCGCTGCAGAGGATGAAGTGAAGGCCCTGCTAATGGGGCGCTGTGGGCAGAGCTGAGGGAAGAGGTGTTCTCCCAGGAGGCGGTGTTCCAGCTGTGTGGTGTGGCCCTTCAGAAGAGCCCTCCACAGGATGGAGAGGTCAGTGGCGCTGCTGTGTGAGGAAAGCCAGAAGCTGGTGAGCAGAGTCAACAGTAAGATGCCCTGAGTAGCTCTTAACTGAGGCTCTGTGCATCCCTAACGTTCACCTGGGCGTTGGACATCCTTCTGAATTTTATATCGGTGCGCGTACTCAAAGGCTGAAACCATTGATTTGTAAGAGGAAATTCTAGGATGGATAAAAAGACAGACGAGAAACTCATCAGCATAGACTTGTCAGAGGTGCAGAGTTTCTGCCATTGTTACTTCTGGCCCAGTGGTTCTCAACCTGTGGCCAAGCTGGTCAGCAGCAGTTCTCCATGGCCTGTGTGCGAGCCCTGACCCTGCTTGAGTTTCTGCCCTGACTTCCCTCAGGGACTTCACTCAGGGAAGTGTAAGCTGAAATAAACCCTTTCCTCCCCAAGTTGCTTTTGGTCATGGTGTTTCGTCACAGCAATAGTAACCTGAACTAAGACAGGAGGAGCTTATAGAGAATGTTTCTGTAAGCATGGGTTTTACTGTTTCACAATTTTAATGTTTCACACATCACATGTTTATAATGCACTGAACTCCTCAGCTTGTCAACCTATAAGTCAGTGATTCTTTCTCAACCTGTCCACGGGGGTCACATCAGATACCCTGAATGTCAGATATTTACACTATGATTCATAACAGTAGCAAAATTACAGTCATGAGGTAGCAATGGAAATAATTTTATGGTTCAGGGTCACCACAACACGAGGAACTTTATTAAAGGGTCACAATGTTGAAGGCTGAGAACCACTGCTCTGGCCAATCATATTAGACTCATGTCTGTTTCCAGAGCAAGGCAGGTGTGTGTGTAATGTGTGCCTGGGTCATTCTGCCCACGTTCTCTGTTTCTCTCCCTGGTTTAATTCTGTGTACTGTTCTTATGTTCTACACTCTGTGTCAGGCTTTGTTTTGGTAAAGTATGGATGGGCAGCTGTGCGTCTAGGAGGAAGGTTACTAGACAATGTATGTGGAGTGGGCAGCCTGTTCGGACAGGACATTCTCGTAGCGCTGGTGAGGGATGAAATAGATGGTCTCATCACATCCATCATAACAGACCCAGAAGGTACCATGATGACATCCTCACCTGTAGGGTCCACATAGAACCCCAAATTTCAGCGGAGTGACAGCTGCGTCTCAGGGGATCTAAGTGAGACACTTAGATCTGGGTTACACAGGTACAAAGGCTCAAGGAGCTTTTATTCCTTTGGCTTTTTTGAGGCAGTGTCTCTAAAAGGCCTCCTGATCCTTCCCACCCCCACCTTCCAAATGATTTCTGAAGACTGAATAAGCATCAGACTTTTGAATAACCCTTTCTTTAAACTGGGTTTTCTTACAGAACTCGGGCTACCTCTCGTTTTTATTCACCTCTGTACAGTTGAAATGATAGGGGTTGAACAGTACGTTAGAACGCAAGGGAAGCCGGGCAGTTCTGGGTGGCTTTAAAGATCATAGGAAAATGGGGAGACCCATGTACAATGTTTGAAAGCATGTTTAGACAGTTTCACAGCGAATACATTATTGTGAGAATAGCGTTGATCTCATGAACCCCTGAACAATTCTTGTGTTACTACAGTGTATTTATCCTTTCTCTTTCCTTCTTTTTCCATTTACCTCCCTCCCTCCATCCTTTTCCTCCCCTTCCCCCTCCCCTCCCCCCCTTCCCCCTCCTGCTCCTCTCTCCCTCCCTCCCTCCCTCCCTCCCTCCCTCCCTCCCTCCTCTATCCCTTTCTTCCTGTCTCCTTCCTTCCTTTCACCTGTGGACTTATTTAAAGGAGGAACAGAGCAAGGAGAAAGAGTAGAGGATGCAAAGAAAAGCTGTGATGTCACCAACACTACCCAGCAGGCTGTGGGGCCGGGGTTCTTGGAGCGCTGTGTGTGGGAGGACTGCTGAGCAGGCAGGGAAGACTTCGAGGTCAGCGGTGGGGTGAGCAGACGGTTGCCGAGACACTGTCCCTGACAGCTTAGCACCATGAAAGCCTATAATTAGGCCTTCGATGCAAGTCACTATGTTCACAAGGAAGATAGAGTTGATGTTCCAAGCTAGCAAGTTTGATCTTGAAAATAAAGTCAGAATTTAAAAAATTGTGTAGATGGCAGTAGAGAAATGAAGCCAATAATTGGAGAGGGATTAGGAGATCATGCGAAGGCTTTATTTAAGTGAAATCATTTTTAAAACCTTTTTAATTTTCGTTTTAGGTGTGTGTGTGTGTGTGTGTGTGTGTGTGTGTGTGTGTGTGTGTGTGTGTGTGTGTGTGTGTGTGCACACACCATAGAGATGTTGTGCAGGTCCCGCTGAGGCATCATACCCCTTGGAACTGGAGTTACAGGTGGTTGAGAACCAGCTGACTTGGGTGCTGTGAACTGAACATGGTTCCTCTGTGAGAGCAGCAGTGCCCTGACCCCTGACCTCTTCAGCCTGGAAACAATTTTTTTTAAAGAAGTAAAGCTGTGTGAAACAAGGAGGACTGTCTTTGGGAGGCAGAGTAACTGTAGCAAAGAGGGAAGGCTGAGTCTAGCAAACAGGTTGGGAGGCCTAGGAGCCCATCAGCTTGGCTTCAGCCTGAAGCAGAAGGAGGAAGGATGCTTCTGGAAGTTCTTTGATAGCTTTGATTTTTCTCAGTAAAACAGGAAGCTAAGTTACAGCTGAGAATCTGGGGAGAGAGGAAGGCGAGGAGTGTTGATCAGGAGAGGAAATCCCTGACTTGGAAAAATGGAAGCCAAGGGGCTGAGGAATGCCTTGTGTATACCAGTCTGAGGGTCCTTATCCAGGAAGATCAAGTAGACCCTGTCAGCCTGGCATGGGACCTGATCACTGCAGGGGTGGAGCAGAGGTCACAGAGTGAGTTCTGGAAGTTATCTGGACACGAGTGACTGCTAGACCCAGAAGAGACAGTTTAGAGATGGAATTAAGGCCAAGATTGAAACGTTGTTCAAATTTAAAAAGGAAGAAGAAAAATGAAAGTCTGTTAAAAGAATCTGTGCAGCTTCAGTGATTGTAGATGTGGTTTATTAATGTATATTAATAAACATATTAATGTATAGGTTTGGCTGGGGGAAACCTTCAGATTAACCATGTGAAGTTTGGTATATCTTCTTCTGTAAAATACAGAGAAGAGTTTACTTAGAAAAGGAAAAGGAAAGTTCCCCCAAACAAACAAATAAATCTAATTTGGAATAAAAAAAACTACATACAAAACTGAAATGCTTAAATAAAGTGGGTTCTGGTTCTAATAGTGTGTGTGTGTGTGTGTGTGTGTGTGTGTGTGTGTGTGCACTGAAGGTCCCAGTGTCTCCTTATGGAAACCTTAGTGGGATGCTGTGGTCGATGAGAAAAAGCCCTCTGCTCGTGCCTGGCACCCAGGAGGTGCCAGCAGCCGAATGTCAGGAATCTTGAGGTGATGGGACTTTTCCCAGTAGAGCACTCACTTTCTTAAGGAGATTGCACGTGAGCAGGGCCATAATGAAATCTTACAGCTATAGGCAGAGAATTCTTGTCTGTCTCTGATGAGCCAGAGGCCGGAGGTTCTGATTGAAAACCTGTTTTGTAGATTGGATCTCATCTGAGGAGTAGAGATTTGCTTTTTTTTTCTTTTTTCTTTTTTCTTTTTTGTTATTTTTTCTTCATCATAGATGTTAAGATTCCACAGTAAGAAGAAAAGAATGTTGAAGGCGATCCAGCCTGTCTGTAGTAATAAACACATCTTCCTCATGACCATCCATTTCTGTCACAGCCATCCGAGCAGTCATGGCTGTTCTCTTAAAGCAGAAGTCACCCTTGTCTGTTGGCTCTGCTCTTCCCTTCTGTGGGATGGGAAGGAGAGTGAATATAATGGAGGCCCAGGGGGAAATGTCAGTGGTGACATTATTCCCTAAGACTCTGTGTGTATGAGGTAATCCCGAGGCTGGACCAAGTAAGGTAGATGCTTGGCTTCCTTGAACGTAGGAGGCTAAGGGAGATGCTTCCTGGAAGATACTTGAATGAGAAGGACCAGGCTCCTGTGTGAGTAAGAGTAATATAATAGCCAGTGGATTCTGGTCCTCACTCTGACTCATGATTACCCATCCATAGGCTGGCAAAGCCAGGGGACTCAGTACAATATAAACGTGATGTGCTAAGCCTAAAAGTGTCAAGGCAGTAAAACTTTGTGCCTACAAAGTATTATTTGTAAGACCCCTGTCTTAGTTACGGTTAGTGCTGTGATGAAACACCATAACCAAAAGCAACTTGGGGAGGAAAGGGTTTATTTCACGTACACTTCCACAACACAGTCCATCACAGAGGGAGGTCAGGGCGGGAATTCAAGCAGGGCAGAATCCTGGAGACAGGAGCTGATGTAGAGATCATGGAGGGGTGCTGCTTGCTGGCTTGCTCCCCATGGCTTGCTCAGCCTGCTCTCTTATAGAACCCAGGACCACCAGCCCAGGAATATACCTATCCAGAGTGGGCTGGCACCTCCCCATCAATCACTAGTTAAAAAAATGCCCTATAGGCATGCCTACATCCCGATCTTATGGAGGCGTTTTCTCAATGGGGGTTTCGTCTTCTCAGGTGACTCTACCTTGCGTCAAGTTGACATAAAACTAGTCAGCACAAATGAACATTTCGAGTGTGTATTGATGGATATGGAATAGATAAAATGTGGTAATACATACAGTGGGGTATCACTTAGACTTATACAGGAAGGAAATTCTGATATATGTGTGGATGAGAACATTAGACCAAGTGAGATAACCCAGTCATGAAGGAAGAGCAGGTGAGGTCAAAATCATAGGCACAGAAAGAACGGAAGGCCTGGGGAGGGAGTGGTAACAGGTGATTGTTAAAGAGTTTTGCTTTCAGATTCAAGGGTGGTGTGATGGATAGATGGTCATGATGGCCTCCCAGTACCTCATCCCCCGCACTGTTTAGTTACCGATGGTAAAGATGGTAATTTTATGTGTATTTTCCCCATGATTAAAAATGTGTCATAAATTATAGAAAGATAATATAGGGATGGCTGTCTATAAACTCAATGGTGATGTAAAGGTGGAAAATAAACCCAAGAAATGCACAGAAATTAACCCAAAGCTTTACTGCAGAACAAAGTGAATTTGAACGAATCCTGTGCACAACTTGACTTATAAGTCTTTGTATAGTTACATCAACTAGAAGTCCACCTGACTTGGGCTCTTCAGCTGCTGTGGACATGGTAGTGATACAGGCACTCGCAGCAGATGCTGTAAGGAGCTTTCGAACGTTGTCCTGTGACCTCCACGTGTGCACACTAGCATGTGAGTGCCCTTCCCAAACAATTTTTTTTAAAACCCAACTTATGGATACGAATTAAAATGTCATAAAACAATAACTGCATACAGCCCAGTGGTGAAGAGTTTCCTAGCCAACCAGATATCATGGAACAGCGTAAGATTGTAGGACTGGGCGAGGCTCACACCTTGATCCCAGGACTCGAGGCTCAGGCAGGTGGATCTCTGTGAGCTTGAGGCCTGCCTGACTACAGAGTGAGTTCCAGGCCAGCCACGGCTGCATAGTGAGACCCTGTCTGAAACAAACAAACAACTGGAACAAAAAGCAAAAATGTGCTTAAAAATGTGTATCTTAAGTTCTTAAGTATTTCAACTCAGGGCAGCTGGGTCACCATTTAGTTAAAAATTTAAAGCACATTTCTTGTCCCACGTTACTTTTTTTTTTTGTTGAGATAATAGTCAGACTTGTAATATATGAAATCATTAAAATCCTAGCCTAATTATAAAGAGATAAACACTTGTATACTTCAGGCAGGGAGTTTAAAGACCACACACACACACACACAGAGACATCAAAGTTTATTATATCCTGACATATTGAAATTTATCATGAATCTGTTCACACAGCCAGTAAATTCCCATCTCTTCCAACCTTTAACCTGAAAGATGTTTCTCATTTTTCTATGATAAACATGTCTAGTAACAGAATTGGTCAGATGAATTATGTCCACATATATTATTAAATCTATTATTCAATCAAATGTCTCTCAGTTTAAAGGCATTCGTATGTAGAGGATTGAAATAACGAACTTATTTTTTAAAACTCAGGTTGATGTAGAAGATGAAATTTGTAACTCCCAAAGGAGAGAGTCCATGCTCTTCTTATGTATGTGTTAGAGTACGGGCCTTGGCAGAGTTCTGGGACGAGTGTGCGTGGTGTGTTTGGGTGCATATGCCTGCATGGTTTGGAGGCCGAGGTCAAGCTAAGCTGTCATTCCTCGGGAGCCATCCATCCACTTTGTTTTCTCAGGCTTTTCCTGGGACCTGAGGCTCGCTGAGTGGCCTGGACCGCTGGCCAGCTCCAAGGAGTCTCCTGTCTCAGCCTCCCAGCGCTGAGATTACTAGTGCAGGCTACCATGCTTCTCTGCTGAGACTGCCGCCGGCCACCTCTCCCTCCTCCTGGTCCTCCTCCCTCCTCTTCCTCCTGCTCCCCTTCCTCCTCCTGCTTCTCCTCCCGCTCCTCCTCCTTTTTCATGTTATTACTATTATTATGAGACAGGGTCTCACTATGTAGCCCTGGCTGTCCTGGAACTCACGACATAGGCCAGGATGGTCTTGGATTCACTGAGATGCACCTACGTCCAACCTCTGGCTTTTAATGTGGATTCTGGGGATACAGTTCAGGTCTGTGCTTATATTATACGCAGCAGTCTCAGAAGTATTTATTGTTTATTTCTTTACTTTTTTTTTGCTCATTCCCATTAATTTTTTTGGCAACATGTTTGTTTTTATAATAAAAACTTTGGCTTTTGAATTTGGATACAGTTCATTATATTGCCAAAAAAATGCAAAAGGAAAATTTGTGTTTTTCAATCTCCTCAAGAACACGGATTGGCTGTATTAGTAAAACATTTAGTAATTAGATTACACAGAGCTTCGTATTTCTAGAGGGAGATTAAATATTTTTGTTGGAGTAGTAAGAAATGGTATTAATTGCTCACCAAACATTGTAATAAACTTTATTTCTACATGAAAGAACAATTGAATAATAGTAGCTCAATGCTTATAAAAGAAAAACGCATTAATCTTGTTTATTTACTGTACACATGAGTGTGTCACCGCATGCGTGGGGAGGACAGAGACCATGCAGGGTCCCAGGGATTGGACTTGGGCTGTCAAGTTCGGCGCCAAGTACCTTGGATTTCTGAACCACTCTGAGGGCCCTGATTCAGTACTTTACCAAAGAAGCCTAGTTCTTCTTTACTGTTAAAAAGAAAGATGACACTGAGATATTTGGAGCTGTTTAGCCAATTTTTAAAATTATAAAGATTAAACCTCAGTCATGGAACCAATAGCTGGTGAAAGAGTATGTTAAAATTTACCAGTCATTCTAGACACACCAGTCTGACTTGTAAATCGAATTTACCTTAAGGTTGGCCTGTGCCTTAGATGTTTTAGTATCATGTTGTGTCACCCTAGACGGAGGGGTAGGGGCGTCATTTAAGGATGTAGGACGTCGGAGGGCGTCTCCCCAGCTTTAGAGGAAGGTAGGGTTTTGTCCAGTTCTTGATCTCGGTAGGGCTCTGTCCACAGAAGTGGACGGAAATGGGGACAGCATCGGGCCCACTGCTCTCTGCATCAGGGTCCTGCTGCTTCCATCACAGGACTGCAGGGCTCAGAGGCGGAGGCTCGCTTCTGTGCTTCAAAGGTCAGGATTTCCAGATGGACCGTGCTCCAGGCTCCTCCGTCTCTGTCACCATGGACTGTACTGGGGAAAAAGGTTCTGGGGAGAGATGTTTCCAGGCCACTGATCCTCCGTAGGTAGGGCAATCTGAGCACAGATTTTGTCTGACCGGTCAGCTTCGGAATGTCCACAGGAGAGAGGGTTTTGTCGAAACATCTCTGCAGAGGTACAGGCGGCACTCCACCTGTCCCCGGGCCTTGCATGTGTAGACTGTAGAATTCCAGGTGCTGGAGTGCGGCAACCACAGGTGCGAGGGCCATCTGTTAGTTGTAGATCTGGCTAAGCCAAAGTCGGCCAGCTTGACTGTCCCACTACTCAGCACTAGAACGTTCTCTGTGTACTCTGCGATTTTATGAAGGAAATCTGGACCTCTTTGAAATTAGTGCATCAGATCCTTCACATCTCAAGTCCCAAGCCTGCTGGGTAAGCCTTCCTATACGTGTCTGTTTGTCCTCGTCTGTATACCCAAGCACTAGGGGCACTTTGATCTCAGGTAGTTCTGGAAGAAACACAGACAACCTTGGGGTACTCAAAGCCTCCAGCTTCCTCAGTAAGGCCACCTCCTGAACTGTACCTGCGGGAAGGTTGCCCCCAGCTTCTCTGTTGTTGTCATCATCGTCACTGTTGAAATCTCTCACAGAAACTGGAGCGCACTGGCTGACTACATTCTCTGGCCAGCCAGCTCTAGGGACCCACCTGCGTCATTAACCTCCTCCTCTTCGCACTATTCCACCTGGATTTTGTTGTTCTTATTATTAATTTATTTGTATGGATGTGTTGAGAAACATGTGTGTCTGCCTACCACGTGCAGGCAGTGCCTTTGGAAGTCAGAGGAAGGCGTTGGCTTCTCTGGGACTAGAGTTACAGATGATTGTGAGAATGGAACCAGAGTCTTACAGAAGGGCAGCCAGCGCTCTTAACTGCTGACAGGCTCTCCGGCCTGTGCCTGGCTTTTTACATGGATCTGAAGCCAGGCCCTCGTACCTGAAAACCAAGCACATTACCAGCTAAGCAGTCTCCTTAGCCCCATCCGGGAGCCTTTGGTACAGTTGCCTGTGTTAAATGAATTCAGCATAGTATTTAGTGGAGTTCCCCCATATAATTAAAACATTATGAGAATGACTTGACATTTTACACTCACGTCTTCCCAACGTTCCAGTTCACCTTCTCAGTAAGGTGTTGATTTGTAACTTCAGAATTAACTTCCGTGTTTTCAGGTCACCTGTGCACATGTTTAAAGCGACAAGAAGCCCGAGTTGCCTACGTGCACATGTCCCTGAGGTGCTGCAAGGGGCGTTCAGCTGCCCTTTCACCTCTTAGTTTGTAAACAGACGTCCTGGGCATCAGCTCACAGGCACGACCCTGTTTTCGCCATTGCGGTCATGCCCTTCCTGTTTCAAATGGCCCTCGGTGTCTTCTAACGTGTGTCTTACTTAATGCTCCTAAAAGCAAGAAAGCTGTGAGGTGTCTCATGCAGAAAATGAGAACTTATTTTTAGGCTTGAGGTACAGCACTTTTAGCACTAGTCAATGCTCATGAATCGTGTGTGTGTGTGTGTGTGTGTGTGTGTGTGTGTGTGTGTGAGTGTGTGTATATATGTATGTAGATGTATGTACAACACACACACACACACACACACACACACACACACACCTCTCTCCTAAAAGGCATCTTCAAACAGAAGCACATACATGCTAGTATGTGTGTATATATGTATGTATATGTATGTACACACAGACACACGCACATGCACACACCTCTCCTAAAAGGCATCTTCAAACAGAAGCACATACATGCTAGTGTGTGTGTATATATGTATGTATATGTATGTACAAACACACACACACACACACACACACACACACACACACACACACCTCTCCTAAGAGGCATCTTCAAACAGAAGCACATACATGCTAGTATGTGTGTATATATGTATGTATATGTATGTATACACACACACACACACACACACACACACACACACACACACACACACACACACACACCCTCTCTCTCTCCTAAAAGGCATCTTCAAACAGAAGCACATGCATGCTCAGGTTTAGGTTGGATGTAAAAACTGTGGCCAGGCCTTTGCAGGGACTGTTGATGTGCTAAGAGAAAATCTTCTCTGTGCGCCCAGTATTGTTCCTTCAGTGGTGCAGCCATCTTCTAGAACACAGTGGTGGCAAATAGTGTGGACCAGTTGCCTGTGAAACTACTTCAAAGGGAAAGTGTTGAAAAAAGTACTCGTGTTGAAACCCATTAGTTCAAAACCTGTCAATCAGAATAGCACATTGGGGAAAAAAAAGTCTCTCTGGCAGAGTAGTAAGTTTGGATAGACTTTATTATGTTTGAATGTTCTAGTTTTCTGTACTTAAAAAAGAATTTTGGAGTTGGAACACAGAATTGCTCATTAAGATGACCCATTTTTCCTCGACGTTAAATACACATTTGGCTTTGACGTAACCTGTTTATGTCACAGAGTAGAATATGGCTGTTAGCCCAGAAAGCCCAGAAAGGCTTGAGATGACAGGCATATATGTATATATATTACCGCGTGTGCTGGCACCAACAGTCTTCATTAGTCCTTAGTCATCGTCGCTACAGTCGATCTAGCGATCAGTAATACATTTTTCATTGAGATGTCAGCTTAGTGTAAACGGAGCAACCCGAGACCAGAGATAATCTTGGAGGCAAGGATGCAGCGTCCTTTTGTTCTCGCCGTCCATTTGATCTCTCTCCCGGCAGTGCGATCCTTCTGGCATCCATTGCTTGCTGTGTGTGTTCAGTAGGCTCTCAAGATGGCCTTTGAAAACCCAGGTTGTACTTGCTTCTGTGAGCTCCAATTGTGGAATGGCTATCCTGCAGGAAAAGTGTTTGTCCTGAGCCTTCCCTTTGAGTTGAGTTTCTTTCCTCTTCTCTCTCTCTCTCTCTCTCTCTCTCTCTCTCTCTCTCTCTCTCTCTCTCCCTCCCTCCCTCCCTCCCTCCCTCCCTCCTTTCTTTCTTTCTTTCTTTCTTTCTTTGAGTTTCTATGGGAACACTTACTAAGCAGGTACGCTGAAGTGCTCTTGTGGAATATATCTGGGGCAGGAGAGTGCTGTGAGTAAGATGATGGGTTTTATTTGAGAGAGGAACTGGCTTTGTGTCTCCCAAGTGACTTTGCAAAACAGAATTTATCTCTAAAATTAGGATAACTGAATTTCCTCGGTTGTGAGGATTTAAACAACACAGGTATTTAGGAGCGCGGTTGGAACACAGCGGCGACACTTGAACCGGTCAGTTGTTATGTTTATGCTGAAAGAAAACAGAGGCTTTACCACAGTGAGTTCAATGTTTAAAATAAACTCGGCCTCTAAAGCAAACTCTAATCGCATAAGCGAGAGAGGAAATTCTGCCCTTTATAAAGAAATATAAACATGCCGAGTGTCGTAAGACCGTGGCCTCCTGTTAGTTCTGCTTTAGACGGTTTCTGAATTCGCCAGATTGTGAAATCTCACCAAGAAGGTTTAGGCAGTATGTGGAGTTTTGTTTTGTTTTGTTTTTTAAATAGCCACCATCTTATAGGGCACAGTTAGCCAGGAGACTTTTAAGCAAAAGCAAAAGAATCTTCGTCATTAAGCATCTTCCAGGGGCAGAGGAAAAACAAGGTGGGTGGCTTGAGGAAGGAAACTGAGTTTGTTCTCTGTGAGCACTTGTGCTCACCTGGACACCTGCACAGACACGAGACCCGGGACAAACCTAGTCAGCGTCACCGTTTGTCCTCTGCCAGCACCTGCTGACTCAACTCTACTCTGGAATGACGGAAGTCCAGTTATGTCCCTCAAAATCAATCGTGAACAGCACCTAGCTTTCATCTTTTTCCCATTTGACTAAATTAGATAAAAGGAAGCACTTGCAAAAGTTTTGTTTATTAGTCCCACACGAGAAATATTAAGGTGTCTCTTGAAATGATTCAATATTTTAGAAGTTCAAAAGAGCTGCCGTAATGGATGAAGTACATCCCTGTGGTGCCCAGAACATGTGATCCTCAGAGGTGTCGGTACGGTACCCACCCACCACATCCTCCCTCCCACTCAGTTACACACTCATCCCCTAACACTTTGAGCTTACATTTTATTTAGGTGCTAGAATCACAGAAATTAATAAAACGTACTGGCATTTCAGTGGTTATTCTGTTTGTCTGTCTGTTTGATCTTTTGAAACAAAGTCTCACTAAATGGGTCAGGGCTCACCTCAGTCTTGGAGGTCTCCCCCTGTCTGCTGGAATTGACGTGTGCATTTCCATGTGTGGCTTCCTGCCCACATTTTAGCTGTTCACTAGTTGGTGCGTCCGTAAAAGAGGTAGATCTGCTTTTAATCAGTGCATAGTTTTATTTGTGTAAGTAGAAGGAAATATTTTCAGATGTACACCACCCTTGAAATGGGCATGGCCTGAGCCCTTGTCTCTACACTGGGGAGTCACGGTGCATGGAGACTAGAGCTGTATGGGGGTTTAGCACAGATAGACTTTCTGCCTCTTGTCGAGGTTTTGCGAGAAAGGTGTTGCAGGCTGTTCCCGGGGCCATATGCATGCAGATCAAGTGTTCTACCGTTGGGCTTCACCCTTGGTCTCACTTTCACCTCTTATGGATAGCCATTGTGTAATAAAAGGTGACCCGTTTAACACCTGCCAACGCCTTTGAAACCAAGACCATTTAGATTCCTCCTCCACGGTTGTTATGCCGACCAAAGGAGGAGAGTTAGAGTACACTTCAATCTTAACTGTCTCTTTTGTACTTTTTCCTGTTTTAGGTCACGTTGGTGACATTTGTTATGCTTGAGTATAAATTGGCTAGTAGTGTTTGACAGTTCACTAATCCCTCTGGCTTGGCAAAACCCTTAGAATATGAATTTTGAGCTGGCAGGCTCGTGGTCATGCTGCATCATAGCTCCTCACTGATCTAAAGGGAAAGAACTCAGTAACTAAAATATTTACTTCATCACCAAAGCATGTCTCCTGGGGCCAGGGACATCAATGAATATGAGATGTGTGTGTAAAAGTGCTATAAATCCCAGGTTTAGCCTCACCAGTGTTATTTGTGTACTGTGGATAACCTATAAATAAAATACCGTCGTCCTCTTAATTCGCGGAAAGGGGGCCTCTAGCTCATAACAGGTATGTCTGCTAGTCAGTATCACTGCTACCAGCGTGTTTAGTCTACTTAAATGTTATTTATTAATGTCTACTGATGGCTGTACCCACAAATTGAAATTTGAGCAGAGCGCAGATGGGGACTCTTTTAAGCCTCATGCTGTGATGGATGCTCGTCTGTTGATCATGGTTACCATGGCAAGCACTGGCTGCTACCTGTTTCAGCCGCTTCCTCCTACTCTATCCTATTTTTGGACTCTCTTCATTTCACACACTCATCACCTCCACTCCACCACTGTTACCTCATTCCACCCTTGATTTCTGTGCTCCGAACCAAAACTTCCTATTTTTTTTTTGAAGGAACTAAATCTCTTGAGCAATTTTATACAATTTTAAATCTCATGCAATAACAGCTTTTCTGCCCCAGGAGGCCACTCGCCATGCAGCTCCACTATGCACATCACTTGCAATTCTCTGAGGGTCTCGGACGGGGAATTCCAGAGTGGCGTTCATATCATGCCAAAAGCCTTATAAATAAAGCTCTCAAAAGTTAGTCTATAATTTAAAAAAATGTGTCAAGGCATCAAGACAGGGACTTAAAATAAATTACAAAATGCTCTTTGCCTGGGACCAGGGAGTTGCCCCAGTGGGTAAAGTGCTTGCTGTGCTGTGCTCGAGCACGCACAGGTGGGGCAAAAAGTCCAAATGAGAAATAGCGTGTTCCTGTAGCCCTCGTGTTGGGAGGAAGGAGACAGGAAGTTTCTGGAGGTTTGCTGGTCAGTTGGTCGAGCTGAAATGAGGAGCTTCAAAATCAGTGAAGGACCCTTGCCCTAAAATAAAATGCAGATGTGCTTGTATGTACACAGGTACACACGCACGCACCCATGCACCCACTCGAGCACACATGATACCTGTTTGTCTGTGTCCATGCCCTCCACCCCCTCAGTTAAGTACTAGTCTTGTTCCTTCAAACAAGACCCCAGTATTGGATAGTTCAGCCAAGGTTGGAGAGATGGCTTCGTAGATAAGAATACTTGTTCCTCCTCCAGAGGACCTGGGTTCAATTCCTAGCACCCACATGGCTAACAACCTCCTTTAACTCCAGTTCCAGGGGGATCTGATGCCCTCTTCTAGCCTCTAAGGGAACGGTATGTATGTGGTTCAGACATGGACCATATAAAAGAACATACATAGACAGCTCAATTCTTGGTTAGACTACACAGTGGAAGACTTACCATAAAATATCATGTGGGGAGGTTTTGCTGTACTGTTAGCCTCAGGACACCTTGTATGTCTGCCCTTTCCTTGGTGACCAGTTGAAGAGAATCAGCCTGTAACATAGGGCTGGATAGGAAAGAATCATTACTGTTAGCAGTAGTGTTTTGTAAGAAAGCGGTAGAATTATTTTTTTACTTCCCATTTTTCCAGAAATCTTACAACTCTTTAAGTTCAGCCCAATCACTTGCTATATTTGGCTCTGTGACTGGAGATCTCTAATGTTAAGATTTTGTTTCTTTTATCATTTTTTCAAAAGTATCATGTGGTGCTTCCCAGAATATGTTAGCAACAGATTATTGATTTTGTTAAAAGGAAAAAAAAAGTGTGCTGTTGAAATTCTTCTTAGCTACAGATTTGATAGCAAAGTTCATCCCAGGGGACCTGCGTAGGGCTCATTGGTGGAATTTGATAGAGACCAAACTTTTATGATACCAAGAAGGAAATCATTGTTTTTGTTTGTGTGCTTTAACATTTGTAATATTATGAATTATAGCTAAGACTTTTATTCCATTAAAAAAAAGCTTCCAAAGCTCTTCCTTATGAGCGTTTATAGGATATTAAACTACTGTTCTTAAACTTTTTGAAAAAAATAAAGCAACTTTAGGTAAATGTTTTGTTTTTTTAAAAGAAAGTGAAAAATGTCTGCTTCACTTTTTTTGCATGCTTATCCATTCTCCTCAGCAGTCTGGCTTAGTGGCTGTTCTTGGCGCTATTAAAACACGTCTGTAAGAGTCCTTCCACCAGACTTAATAACGCTCTGCAGCCTAGTCCTCGAGGAAGCGGACGTATGTAGGAGACTCAAGACCGCTTTAGTATTCTGCTCGTATTACGAATTTAACGTTTCTAAAAATGTCGCTGGTTTTTCCCAGTGTGGGTTCGAACTCAGGCAGAGTTTAAAACTGGAAAGGACAGCGTTGCAAACTTCAGAGCAGATGATACAGCATCGGAGAAAGCCTCGGGATGCTTTGGTTTTGATTATCACCGGTGGCGCTTGGCTAAGCTGCAAGCCAAGAAGGGCTGTAGTCCTCACCTAAGAAATCAGAAGAGGCTCAGTAATGCCCATCCAGTGGGCGGCAGGCGCAGTGCTCAGGATACTGCTCATGAAAAGCAGAGCTGAAGCTGGAAACAGCTCTCTGGCCATGCCACGGACTTGACCTTTTCCCCTGTTTAATGGGAATGTTAGGTCGATCCCCCTGAGCGACACGACTTTGCCTCCTTGTTCAAGGAGCTCATTTCTGTTCTGTCTAAAGACGACAGCAGGGACTTCTGAGCACCCACATTAAAGGAAGGCTTCCAAATAGAATTAGGATAAAAATACCCAGGTGTAATGCAGGCTGCCAGGGGAGTCTGGGGTTATTGCAGAGCATTCTAAGGGGTTTGCCTGATTCTAGTCTTGCTCCCTCTGTGGCTAATGTAAATCCTATTCCTGTGAAAAAGAGGGGTTTTTTGGGGGGGGTGGGAATGAAAAAGAAAATTAAAGTGGATTTCATAATTAAGAAGCCTGACTGTCTTCTTAGAGTTGCTTCTATTCTTTCCTTAAGATGAATGACTTTTCGCAATGTTCACTTCATTCCACTGTAAAAATAAGGAATGGCATTTGATACAGGACTGGGTTCTTAGAAAACCCTTGAGAGGCTCGGATGAGTGTAGGTCTGAGGCTACCCCGGGACAGTCAGGGGTTGCGGCTGCTGCTGTTTCCAAGGGTGCACCCATCACTGTCATAGGTGCCTCCCCCTACAGGGCTGTTCCACACTCTGCATTATGGGTTCCGGTCACTGCACTCAGACACCGCCCGGTAGTCAGCCCATGGCTGCCTGTACCTTAGATGGGCAGAACCCAAGGAAGCCTCGGGAACGCAGCGTTCATGGTACTTTTTCTCCCAGCTCACACATTGTGAGGGAAAAGGAGGACACAGGGCACGCAGTGTCTAGCATGCCTGCTGACATGAGTTTAATTTCTAGGAAAACACACACACACACACACACACACACACACACACACACACACACACCGAGTACATTAATAACATGGCTGATTTTAATATTTTGATTCCTGTTTCTCTTTTCATTTGAAGAACTATTCATGTATGTGTGTGCACGTGACATGTATTATGTGGACATATGCCATGGCACCTATGTGGAGGTTAGAGGGCAACTTGGAGGATTCCATTCTCTTTCCCCCTGGTATGTCCCGGTGATCGCAGGCCGGTTGGCAAATGTCCACTGAGCATCATCCTCCTGCCTCCTCGCACTCCGTCCTATCTTTCTTCTCTCTGAGGTTTGTTCTGTTGTCTGCTGGATTCTTTTCATTGTTGAGAATTGCTGACTTGGCCTGATTTTCCATACTGTGTCTCTTCATCCCTGAACTTTGGTAATTTAATGTCTGTTTTTTCCAACTAAAGGCTGCCACACACTATCCTTCAGGTTCCTCTGGCCTTGCCGTGCCCACTACTTCAGGCTTGTTGATAATGGCGTGGTCTACAGAACAATTCCCCGCTTCAGATCAGATAGATGGGTTCAGGGGAGGCGCTGAGAGGCCCAGTTTTGAGTTGGCCAGATTCTGTTCTTAGACTTTCCTATCTTAGAGGTAGGCGAGTGCTTGTAGGGACTTGGGCTCTGCCTTCTGGGGTAGGAGCCCCAGAGAGACGACCCCCACCTTCCCCTCATTTCTGGCATTTACACTGTGATTTCAGAAGCCCACACATGGGCAATATTCAAATAAAACCTTTCAAGTGAGGATCATGGTTGTCATAATGAAACAGAGCTATTTTCATTTCGGACAGCGATCTCCGGGAATCTTCTGGGGGAGTTACTGAGGGAGGAGAGTGCTTCAGGGTCTGCACTGTCTGTGTTAGACTCTTTCCTTCCCTAGTTGTTCTACTATTTGTTTAAATTTTATTTAAAAAAAAATATGTGCGGCGTTTGCCTGCACATGCATGTACCGCTTTCGTGCCTAGTGCCCGAGGAAGCCAGAGACTTGTGGTGCTAGGAACTTAACCCGGTCTGCTGCAAGAACTCTAACCACTGAGCCATCTCTCCAGCCCCAGCTCTGTCCTCTTGAGAGAGACTGGTCCCTCTGGCATTCTCTGTTTCTGAAGCGGAGGCTTTTTTAAACTTCATGGTACCATGTCTGAGATTTGACGTGAATGGCTCCCATTGCTTATCTTACAGGAAAATTAATGACTGCAAATTAATGTTACTGTCGGAAGCAGGAATTGACATTTTGTATATTTGGGCTAGGGTCTGGCTATATAACCTGTCTGGCCTTTAATCCCAAGCGCTAGTGTATGCCACCACACATGGCTCTTTTTTTTTCTTAAAGATTCAGTTATTTATTTTTATATGAGTACAGTATAGCCATCCTCAGACACACCAGAAAGAGGGCATTGGATCCCATTACAAATGGTTGTGAGCCACGGTGTGGTTGCTGGGAATTGAACTCAGGACCTCTGGAAGAGCAGTCAGTGCTCTTAACTGCTGAGCCATCTCTCTAGCCCTTGATGCCTTTCTTAAGGACAGCAATGAAAGACTCTATTCCCGCTCTCCCTCTCTCCCCCTCCCCCTTCCTTCTCCCTCTCGGTTATTAATAGGAAATTTCAACATGGACTTGAGGATCGATGTTGGTACCGACAGAGGTACCGAAAGACTAAGACGTACCCAAGCACAGATATGGGCTTCTCAGGGGAGTGTCACCAAATTCCCAGATACTTTACGCTTACAGTTTACATTCGATTTCGCACTAAAGCCTCCACACTGTCCTCATTTGCTTTAAAGCATCCCCAGGGCCCAGCACAGGACTTCCCGAATCTTGTGAGCAGAAGTGTGGGCATGACTAGTTAGCCAGTTCTAGAGCTTTGGGAATGCGGAGAGCTAAAAGCGTTTGTGCCAGGGGCTCTGACTGCTGAGAGTCTCCTTCTATTTCAGTTTTAGGAAATGACTTCTAGAGATTTCTACCTCAGCTAGAGCAGCAGTAGTCATTTCAGGAACATATGGGACACTTCAGGGCTCTGTACAAAACAAAACTGCTCAGATCACATGAATTTTAAAGATTAATGAATTCAGAGAGGATGTTTATTTTTAATAATGGCACTCAGTAAATATGCTGCGGGTTGTCAGCATTTAGGAACGTTTGAGCAAAATAGAAAAAAAAATAAACAAGCAAATATCAAAATGAAAGAGACAAAACAAACTATTAAAGAGAGAATGAGATCTTGCCTCAAGGAACTTGCAAATTAAACCCAGAGTTGATCTGCACAGAGCTGTCTGCCCTGTTGTGACAGAAGGGAGGTGGTGATACCAGGAAGTGGCAATAAGACGGAGAGGACAGGGCCACACCTTTCCTTTAGTGCCCTGCAGGCAGGCCACCCTTCCTTTCTATTTTATTCCTCTGTGATAGGCAGATGGAGAAACCATACTGGGCTGTGCAGTAATGCTGCGGTCCAGCCCGGATTCTCAGAGCCACCTTACAGGGCATGGCCAGCAAGAGCCAGCCCCATGGAGGAAGCCAGGGCGCCATAGAGGAAGCAGGGATGAACTGCTTGCTGGAGAGGGGAGTTGACCTAGCCTGGCACTACCAGGGAGAGCACCTAGCCCTGTGCTCTGCTGACCTGGGTTCTGCATATCTCCCAGTCCTCACCAGCCGGCAGCCCCTGCAACCCCCCAGTTTGTCCCACTGTGCACACCCTCTTATTTGCTGGTTTCCTTTCCTTGATTTTTCTTCTTGGACACCTTCAGGGAGCCTGGACTGCTAGAACAGCCTCTAAAGGCTTAAGAGAACTACTGGAACAAAACCGGTTCCATCTCTTTTAAAAGAGAGAGAAATATCCCACAGCCAGCTATCTTTTTCCTCTTTTAGACTTCTCAAGACACATTAAAGTGGATCTGACACTAAGCCCGACATGAAGGGGCTGCAGAGACGTCTCAGTAGTTAAGAGCACGCAGTGTTCTTGCAGAGGACCCAAGTTTGCCAAAGGCAACTGTAACTCACTTCCAGGGGACCCCATGCTTTCTGAGTCCCCCCTCCAGGAGCGTGTGTGTGTAAACTCTCACAGGTTCACACACATACGCAAAAACAAGGAGCAGACAAACAAGAACAACCTTTAAGATCTCTGAGGAGAGCTGGGCAGTGCAGGTAGAGGATGTGAATTAATCCAAACCCAGACTGAAGTGGGGTCATGACTGCAGATGGCTCATAAACCTTAATCCAGAGTAGATGTGCTTCTCAGTAATAAAAGAGCTCCCATCCATCCGTGTCCCTGTGAGTGCATTCAGTACGTGCCATGAGGATGTGTGCACATGTGTGTTCTTTATGTGTTTGCACATACTTGAGGCATAAAGTGGATGCAAGAAACAATTTGTCTGGGCTGCGTTTATTCACAGGTATCTCTCGGATGTTCTTTGTTGGATGTTCATTCTCTCGTTGTGTAAACATAAATAGTACAGTCTGCTCTTCCTTAGCTACTGGCATCATAGGAAACGATCCCATCTGCTATTCAGTGCTGTGTGAGAGAGTGCTTGTGAGGCCTTAGCTGAGGTGTAAATATTTAAAACAATGAGATTTTTTTGTGTGTGGTGGGGGCGGGGTGGGCGGAGGGAAGTCATTCACAATAGCTTTATTCATCCTGGGAGTTTCGCGACTAAAAATTGATACGAAGGGCAATTTTACATAAATATAGGACGTCGTTATCAAAACGTGTTTTGGTGTTGAGGAATACATGTAGTATCTGTGTATGTTTGCCTGCACATGTGTGGACGTACATGTAGAGCCCAGAAGTACGTATCCAGAGTCTTCCTCAGTTGCCCTTCACTTTCTTTTGAGACAGCATTTCTTATAGAAACTGGAGCTTGCTTTATTAAGCAAGCTACATCGTCTGAACAGAGAGTTGGGGGAGAATCCCTGTCCATGCCAATCCCCCACAGCTGGGTTGGCCATGAGTGCTGTCGTGCTTGGTTTCTACCTAGGCACTGGAGATCCTAACTCAGGCCGGCATCCTTGTTCAACAAACATGGAACTGCCTCCCCAGCCTCACCAAGAACACGTTCTATCACATTTAAGCTTCAACTAAATACTTTTAAAAAGACCGAACAAATATTAAAATAATCCCAGTAGCTGAGGACATGACAGTGATGTGTGGGTCACAATTCATTTCATAGTTGTGAAACGTCGTGAATGACATCAGAGACTTCCCTCATTCCTTGATTAACCCCTCCCCACCCTCCCAGCCCCCCCCCCCACCCACGGTCATCTGACCTCTGAACATTTTCCTGAACTCCAGGATGGCCACAGCATCGTGAAAATACAGAGACACACGGATGCTAGGGGAATGCGTGCTGTGATTGTGTTTTGGGGATTATGGCCGCTTGAAACCTCTGATGTTCTGGTTCAGTACCTGCACGTCTTGTAATGGTACCAGAAGTAGTCCAAGAAACATGGCAGGATTACAGCAGAGGGCACCTTTTGTTTATGTGAGATTGGATCATTTCGTGGCAAAAAAAAACAAAAAGAAAAAAAAAACAAAGCAAATGCATCCAATGTTATTTTTTTTTTTTTATTTTGAGACAAGGTGTCATGGAACCCAGGCTGCCTTGAATGCATTAATGCCTAAGCTCGTACTGCTCTGTCCCTGCTTCCTGGGTGCTGAGATCTGTCCCACCGTGCTCCATTCTAGAATCGACATTTTTAGAGTCAGAATCTGAGACACCGTCCTGGGCTTGGCGCTGGATGCTGGAGTAGCTGCAACTTTTAAGCTTAAATAAGGGCTCTTTAAAATCTACTTTAATTCTGATTTAATTAAATCTAATTTAATCACTCAGGTATGCCTAAAGTATGTGCCTGAGGGCTCCTTTTGCTGTCATTTTTCATACTTCTTAAAACCCTTTCTAATGATATTTATTATATACTACTCACTATGTACTATTGTGTGCTCATCTAAATCTGAGATGTCTACATTTTTATCTCACTGCCTAGACTTTAAGTTTCCTGTAAGAGCAGTAAGATCAGGCTCTTTGTAGGAAGATATAAACAGATATTTAAAAAGTGTTTATTGATGAATGATGTGGGCAGGCCTGCCTTGACATCTCTAACTCTGCAGCATCTAAATATAGAAGAACAGGCCTGGAAATCATACAAAGACTCTTCTAGTTTTTGTAATTTTTAATACTACTTTATTTTATGTGCATGTGTGTTTTGTCTGCATGTACATTTGTGAACCTTGTGAGTTCAGTGCCCGTGGAGGCTAGCAGAGGACATTAGACTCCCTAGAATTATAGTTACAGATGGTTGGAGGTTAACATGTGTATGCTAGGAAGACATTTACTGTCAGCTTCAAGACCGTACATGTACAACCACACACAGCCACATTCTTGGAGTGCACACATGCATGCATACAGCTTATCCATAGAAAATCACCCAAATTTAACTTCTAGTGATAAACAGTGCACTCTCTTAAATGCTGAAATACTCTGTTATTAGTTGTAGATTAAATACTGCAGAAGAAAGTACACTGAATTAGACAATGTAGGCTGTGAAGATATCCAATAGAAACCCAGCTTGGTGCTGCATGCTTGTAACCTCATCTGCTTAGGAGGCCAAAGCAGAGCAATTTAGTGAGAGCTGTTTCCAAAGTGAAACATGAAGAAGCACTGGGACAGGAGCTTACTGGTCGACCTTGGTGAGTGCCCATGAGGCTTAGATTCAATCCTCAGTTCTAGGGAGGGGGAAGGCTGATGCTCTGCTGTTTTTTTCCCCCAATAAACCTCATATATACAACTATAGATCTATTAATAATTTGGAGTCTCCACAGAAAAGGAAGAAATGAAAAACAACAAAGAAAATGGCTCTGAAGAAGTGATAGCTGTATATCAGTAATCTTAATATTTGGAGAATAGAAGCAGTAGATCAAGAATGGAAGGCCATTACTGGTTATATAGCAAATTCAAGGTCAGACTGCAAGACAGAAGATCTCATCTTCAAATAAGAGGAAGAATGGCCACAGGTTTTTCCCCCCATTTTTTATAATTATAAGTGCGTATCTTCAAGGAATTCAGTTGAGGAGGAAACAATGTGTAGACCCATCAGTATCTAACTGCTGAAAACCAGTAAGGATCCATTCCTAAGTGCAGCCAGGGGAATAGATCATGTGTAGAACAAAGATAAGCACAGGCAGGTTTTCTCAGCAGAAAGTAAGCTCGACAAATGTTAAAGCAGACATCAGAAATGACACCAGAACAAAGGTCCTCTCTGCTGCTGTACATTCCCAGCAAAAATCTGCTGTGAGCGGCCTGCAGGATGGCTGAGGAGCTAGGACACCTGTGGACAGCCTGACAGAGACTGCTCTATGAGGCCTCTGAAAGTTAGCTATCAGCTAACCTCTGTGGGACCTTTGTGGCTGTGGCTGTCCCACCTCCCCTAGTCCTCCCCCAACCCCAAGCAACAGATAAGTATAGTTAAATTTCTGAGGAATGAATGAAAACTTTCAAACCGATGAAACCTGAGAAAATCCAACCCACAGACCTTAAAGAAGAACAATACCAAGGGAGGCTCTCCAGGCAAAGCAATGGTGACCGTCCCACCTGAGATCTAGAAATACGAACAGAATTGAAGACCCGCAGAGAGAGCCAGGCTGTGGTTGATACGAAGCATCTTCTCTGGTTTTTAAAACTGGAGGATAGGCAGCCTTTAGGGTGAGATTAGCGATGCACCGTGGGCCATACAAAGCAGTGGAAATAAAATCTGAGATAACAATAGAACAAAGGAGTGGGTGGGGGTGTAGTGGAGGAAATGGATGTTTACCGCTGCGTCCACGCAAATAAAATACTTTTTGAGTGTTCACTGTGGTTAAGTTGAAGAGACGGATGAGGTAAACCATAGAGAAATCACTTTAAAAAACTGAAACCTCTACAAACAGAGCAAGTAAGCTAGCCAGAAGTTGACTGGTGAGCCAGCAGCAGAGAGGGTATTTGTTCTGGTGTCATTCCCGTGTCTGTGATAAAATATCCAACGAAAGCAGTGTTAGGGGATATAAGGTTTATACAATTCCAGGACCCAGCCCGTCATTTCTGAAAAGTGAAGGCGGGAGCTTGAAGCAGCTCGTTACATGCAGTCAAGAGCAGACAGAATGAATACATGTGCGCTTACTGCTCAGTTCCCTTGCTCTTTTATCGTCCTGGGCCCCACCCACGTCATGCCGGGGTGAGTCTTCACACCTCAATGACCCCAGCCAAGGGAAATCCCTATCAGCTCTCCATGGGATGGGTCACCGAGACTTTCTTCCTAGGTGATCCTAGACGATGTGTGGTTGACAGAACTAAGCATCACAGGGAGATGACTTCCATGAATAAAGGTGCCTGCCGCTAAGTTTGGTGACTCGAGTTCACATCCGGGGATCTGCATGGTAGACTGAACCAACTCCTGCAAGTTGTTCTCTGACCTCCATAGATGCACCGTGGTCCATGCATGCCCCATAGGCACACACACAAAGAAAATGAATGTAACAAACAAAATAAAACAAACAAAAAAAACCCCCTCTAATTGTTGAAAATTGAATCCTAAGAGATATTTAAAAGAAGGAAGAACAGATGAGACAGACCAACAGCAATACTGGTAGCCATAGTGATTGTGAATGATTAAAACATTCCCTTTTGAATGACTTGTTAGGCTGGGTAATGAGTACCGTCCAATTATTGCTGTCTTACAAGAAATCCATGTCAAATTTATCAGTGCATCTATGCTCAATGCAAAACAGTAAGAAGTTACAGCATGCAAATGCTAATCAAAGACAAGTAGAGGGAGCTGGAGAGATGGCTCAGTGGTTAAGAGCTCTGGTGCTCTTCCAGAGGAAGAACCACATCAGGTGACTCATAGCCACCTGTAACTCCAATTCTGGGCGGTCCGACACCCTCGTCCAGTCTGTAAGGCATCAGGCATGCACATAGTCCACATGTTACACACCAAGTCGAGCCACTATTCCACATAAAGTAAAAATAGATAAATCTTTAAAAATTACTCAGAAGAAGTTGGAACAATGAGAAACTAATTAAGAATATAGTGGTTCCAATTGGACAGGCAGAGAAAACAGCTCTAAAGTATGTAAAGGAAGACGAGATAGAAGCTGGCAGATTTCCAGTTATATTTCCAAATCTCCACACCCCTCCCCATAGACAGCAGCAACCACATTAAGACTGAACACCGCCTTTCCAGAACTTGAATTGGTTGATACTCTCAGAGCACGCAACCCGATGCTTGGCTACTCTTTCTAAGTGCACCGCCCAGCAGAGCATATGTTCTGGAAATAAACCGGTGTCAAAGTATTTAGTGTCCTCATTTTTTTTTTTTTATGATGCAATGACAGTTGCCACAGACTTAACGGCTTAGCAAAAAAAACCACATACGTTATCTTTCATGTCTGGAAGTCTAAAGTCTCAGCTGGGTCTCGTTAGGCTAAAATCTCCCTTCTGGAGGCCGTAGGTGAAGACTGTCTTTCAACTTTTTCCTACCAAAGGTCGCTCATGGTTTTGTTGCTGTTCTGGGTTAGAGGGTTCAGCAGCAGCGATGGCTTTCCTCATACCATGTCTGTCTGGTCCATTCTGCTTTGCTTCCCTCTCTGCTTGTAGGGGCCGTTGTGATTACGCTGGGCCCACTGGTGATCCAGGACTCACTGGCCCTCTGAAGGTTAGCTGACGAGCGAACTTTAAATCTACAGGAACTTTATCGCACTGTGTCACACAAGGGCTCAGGCGTTCCTGGGACTCTGTGAAGTGGTCATCAGTCTCTTGCACTTTCAGTGGCTACTCAAGTCTATCCTCTGACTTTGTGGGACTTGAAATAGGGGTGGTGGCGGGGGAGGAGTCAGAAATAGGGTTTTAAAAGCCATCAAATGCTTGGAAATCAAAGAAAGTAATCTGTGGGCAAAAGGAGAAATTTCTTTTTCTTTTCTTTTTTTTCGGAGCTGGGGACCAAACCGAGGGCCTTGCGCTTGCTAGGCAAGCCCCTTTTTCAATTTATTGTTTGGAAGGGTAGAAGAAGTGCCCGGGGAACCTGACAGGAAAGGAGATCTGGGAAAGGGCACACTGCTTTCTGGAGCTGCATGTGGTGTTGGCACTTGGATCTCAAGAAGTTAAGGATTTGGAGCAAATGACTATTTTTTTCCTGGTATAACCTGGGGAAAGAATAGTGTGATCTCCACAACAAGCAGCAGCTGGCCAGCCATTGGTTTGGTCGCTCCCGTGTCGTTACAAAGATCAGAACACTTGGCATTGACATGGGGAGTTGAACTGCTGTGTCAGCAACAGGGGCTCCGGAGCCTCAATTCTGAACGTGCTTGGTTAAAAGTGTCTCCTTCCCTGCTAGAGAGAGAGAGAGAGAGAGAGAGAGAGAGAGAGAGAGAGAGAGAGAGAGAGAGAGAGAGAGAGAGAGAGAGAGAGAGAGAGAGAGACAGAGAGAGACAGAGAGAGAGAGACAGAGAGAGACAGAGAGAGACAGAGAGAGACAGAGAGACAGAGAGAGAGAGACACATGCACACACAGAGAGAATATGTGATAATGGATGTATGTATGTGTTGGTGTGGGTAAGAGGAAGAATGTGTGATATGTGTGTGTTGGTACGGGTATGTGAACATACACAGACTGGACCACATGTACCTCTGGAAGCCAGATCGTCACATGGATGTCTTTCTTGTTCTTTGCCTTATCTTTTGAAACACTTACCTTTCACTGGTTGGCCAGTGAGCCTCAGGGAGCTACCTAGCCTATCTGCTAGCAGGGATTCGAAGCCTTAGCCACCATCCCTGTCCTTTCCACAGATCTAAACACAGGTCTTCATGCTTGTGGGGCATGCATTTGCTGACTGAACCATCTCTCCAACTCCTTTGTCTATATCTAAAATGAATCCATTTGCTCTTCCTGTCACTCCAAACATCTAAGGTTGGCTGCTGCCTGTGTGGCTTCAACGGACCTCCATCGCTGGGCAGCAGCTTAAATAAGCCACTGTTGCTGCCGCTGTGATACAGCTTGAGATCAGCAGTAAATGGTCCAGTGGCGTGCGTGCTCCTTCATGTTTGTGTATACACGGGGGAGAGTGGACCAAGCGATATGTCTTCAGTGGGTGTGGAGGCTGCTTTTGGCCCATCCCTCCCTCTGATTGTTAACAGTACAGAAATCAGCAGATCGTTTAAAAGTCCATTGTATAGGGTTGAAGAGTAACAGCCCTGCCCTTAGACTACATCCTGGTTATGTAGGATCTGCTGATCCTCGATCCCCCTGCGGCTGAGAGTCTAAGAATCTGGGAGGAACAGGTGTGGTCAGCCTTGCAGTTGGCTTCCTCAGGACAGTAGCTTTCATTAACTGACGTAGGATACCAGTTAATCAGATTAGGTCCTAGTCTCTGATGGACTGATTAGAATAGCCAACTAATGGTATGCCAAAGGTAGTGTGTACATGGCCAGAAATCAATATGATCGAGAGAATGTGTTGTGGAGAGAGATGGTCGGTCCTGGATTTCTTGTGCTCCAGGACATCTTGTTGCTATGCCAGGATTGTGGTGTCTTGAACATCTTTTTAAAATCAATCTTCTTTTTCTTTCTTTTAGATTTTTTGATAGTATAATATAATCATATTATATGTCTCCTTCTCTTTCTTCCCTCCAAACCTTCTCTACCCCTTTCCTTTCATTCAAAATCAGGACTCTTTTTAATTGTAATCACACACACACAAACACACACACCCACACACACACACACCCACACACACACACACCCACACACACACACAGTTTATATAATAGTTTATAATTTAGTTTCCAGAGCTGAGCATATGGTATTGGATAACCAGTTATGCTCTTCTTGAGGAGACTGTTTCTCCTGCTGTCAGCATTTCCTGGTCATCCGTAGTCCTTTGTGTCTGGTTGAGGCCTCTTGAGATTCCCCTTTTCCATGTTAGCACGTCTACCACAGTCCCAACTGAAATATTGACAACACAACCCCTGCGCCTACAGCTTAGACGCTACGTTGGAAGAAGAGGGTAGAAAGATCTTACTATGAGTCAGAAGAATAAAGTTCGCTATGAAATTGGGCCTTCTAGAAAAGTCAGAGAAATTTCACCCAGGAAGTCTCATCGACATGACTGCCTAACAGTGACCGAGCATTTCCCAGCATGACCTGAGTCATTTCCCAGAGTGTTTGCAGGGAGCACCTATGAGGAGTGTGACTGCGTTTGTCTGTGGGACAGAGACTGGCTTGGTTCTTACTAAAAAAACAGTGGACACCCAAAGCGGGTTGTTCAGTAGCACAAGCTTCTGCCTGGAGAGGCATCTGTCTGAGCCTCCCAACACCACAGTGAAGGATGAGAGAAACCAGAGGAACTTGCTCTTTATGCTTGCTGTGTTGAGAGTCACAAAGGTCTTTTCCCTTCGCCTGGAATCTGCCTGCTATGAGCACACCCGGAACAGTTAACAGAGCAGTCTGCTGAGGCTCTGATGCTAAGGCCTCAGGAGGAATGATGTCAGCCTTAGGACGTCTGCTCGGTGTTTTCATTCAGCACCATGCTGGGGGCTCCTAGTTACTGCACTGAGTCAAAAAGGAGAGACATACGGCTTGGAAAGAAAGAAGACAGCCTTCGATCAGAGAGAACCTAACTGTGCAGACAGCAGAAGGCAGTTCCGAAGCAGTTAATGGAAGCAGTACGTGGGCTGAGCGCCGGAGTGTGGGCTACCTAACGATACTTCCTATGAAACTGAGAGAGGGAAGTGAGTGTTGGATATCATGAAGTAAAAGCGAAGATATCTTGGGTCTGAGGTTGGCAGGTTCCAGATTGTTGAGACTACCCTGAGAGGGATCTACAGAGTCGACACGAACCCTTTCAGAACCCCAGTGGCATCTTTTGCAAAAATACAAAAATGTCTTCTAAAAGTCACGTAAATTCTCAAGGTATCCCAGGCAGGCAGCATCATGAAAAGGGGAACTGTGTTGGATGGCTCACTTTCTCACACCCATACCTGGAATAACGCGAGGCACTTGCATGTAAACTACTGGGGAAGAAGGCCCAGAAGCTTGTGTGTATTGGTCAGGGGATGTCCTGCCAGGATGCTGTCTTAGTCAGCGTTCTGTTGGTGTGAGGAGACACCATGGCCACAGCCACTCTTGGAAAGGAAAACATTGGGGCTGACTTCCAGTTTCAGAGGTTCGGTCATTGTCATCATGGAAGAGCAGAGAGGTCCACATCTGGATCTGCAGGCAGCAGGAGGAAAAACCCCAGGCCTGGCTTGAGCATTTGAAACCCCAAAGCCCACTCATTGTGACACACTTAGTCCAACAAAGCCACACCTACTCGGACAAAGGCCACCTGTCCTAGTCTCTCAAATAAAGCCACTCCCTATGAGCCTTTGGGGACCGTTTTTTCATTCAAATCACCACTAATGCCAAGAGCATTCTGAAGACAAATGGCGGTTTGTAACAAACTCAAAACTTGATGTGTACTTGGAAAAGTGACTCCTGGGACCCCTACTTACAGATGTATAAATGTCAGTTCAGATTTGTCCTGACTGACCCCAAAGAAAGAGTTAAAACTTATAAAACTCTAAGATGAAAACAGGAGAAAAGTTTCAGGAAATTGGATCTGCTGTTAATTTTGTAGACATGATACCCAAAGCATGCACAATAAAAGGAGGAGATGTTAAATTAGACTGTATAAAAATAAAAGTTGTCCATTACAAGTGTCTTATTCTCACATGAAGTACTGGAATAGACAGATTCACAGAGACCAGTACTACAGCAGTTGCCGGGGGCTGGGTGGAGTTGGGAGAGTAGGAAGTCAGTGTTTAAAGAGTCTTGAGTTTCCGTTTGAAATGGCGGCAGAGGCTGGGAAGAGAGATCATGGTGTTGGGGGCACAGTGATAGAAATGTACTTAATGTCATTAAAAATAGTAAACTTAAAACCAAGAAAACGGAAACAACCACCACCGTCACCAACAAAAACCCTGGCAGTTAAAGAGCAGACTTACCAGAGTGAGGGGTCACCACGGCATAGGAGGAGATATTTTAAAGCCGTACGTCAGGGGACTGATGAGCAGAATGCATCACATGCAACAACAAAAGTACAAAGAGCACACCTGAACGATGACTCTGGGGAGGCGGCTCCTGGGAAAGGTCCTGAGTTTGGATCCCCAGTGCTCATGTCAAATCCTCTTGGCAGACTGGAGACAATTGGATCCTGGGGCTTCCTAGCCAGCCAGTCCAATGAAAACATCTAGGCTCAGTGAGAGATCCTGCCTCACAAAATAAGGCGGAGAGTGACTGAAGAAGAGGTCAGATACCTACCTTTGGCCTTTGTGCTTGAGCACACCCACAAATGTGCACACAAATGCACACAACGTATACAGAAGAGCAGATAGTGCTGCAAAGAGATAGATACATCAGTTGTCAGTACACACATGAAGGGGACTACAAGTCAAACCCACAGCGGACCGAGCGCGGCTGCTCAGACCTTTAATCCCAATACTAGGGAGACGAAGGATTTATAAGAGTTTGAAGCTATCATGGCCTGTCTACACAGCAGCTTCCAGGCCAGCCAGGGCTATATAAACAACCAAAATGGGTTATGGTCTTATATGCGTTTAGACGCTTCCTATAATGAGAAAAGAAAAAGGGGGAAAGTGTTGTCATGGATGCAAATAAGGGGAAAGGGATGTGGGAAAATTGGACTCGGTGCGTGGATGTGGGACTGTGAAGCAGGCTCAGCAGCTCGGCTGGTTCCTCAAAACGATTGCCCAGCCGTGCCACTCCTGGGTCATTATTCAGAACAGTTGTATTCAGAGTCTCAAAGCGATGTTTGCATATGAACTCATAACGGCTAAGGTAGAAGAAACCCAAGTGTTGAAAGAAGAAATAATTCATCCTCTCAAATGGGAAGGAAACCGACTCACACAGAGGAGGACATGCTAAGTGAAACACATCTGGAAGCAGACAAACAGCCAAGTGAGCTACCTGGAGTGGTCAAAGCTGTAGGGTCAGAAAGTGGGAGAGTGGCTGCTGAGTTAGGGGAGGGGAAAGGAAGATCTGTCCGACGGCTGGCAAGTTGCAGATAGCGAAATGAAACATCTTGCTGACATCTTAACACTCTTCAGGATTTCCCTTAAAATTGGTTAAGGTGGCAAGTTTTATGTTACCTGTGTTTTACTGCAATATAAAAGAAACTCGTAGGAAATATATGAAGGCTCTGTCGTAGTGCTCAGTGGGGCTGGAAAGGAGGCTCACTGGTTAAGACTGTGTTATTCTTTCAAAAGGGCCCAAGTTTGGTTCACAGCACTGTAGTCGAGCCGCACACTCCAGCTCCCGGAGGTGTGACGCCCTCTTCAGGCCTCCGAGGACATTGCATGCATGTGGTGTACACACACACACACACACACACACACACACACACACACACACACACCACAAATCAAAAGAGAATACATCTTCACACGGGTCCTTGGCAACAGCTGGTCGACAACTCTGCGTTGCGTTCGGTTTGGGATTTGAAGTAGCTTTCAGATACACACTTGACTCCAGATCGTCCGTCAGGCTTTTCCTTACAGTCTATGCCTCCAGTTGGGTTTGGGAGGAAACACGGAGTGTTAGCATGGGTTTGTACAACACACGAGAAAGTTCAAAGACCTTGGTCCTCTCACCCGTGCAGTCTTGCTTCTCATAGGTTCGTGTGTGTATATTAGATATACGTGTGTATGTATGTATAATGTATCTATGTATGTATGCATGTATTCACTTTTTAAGTCTTAAATGTACAGATGTGATAATGAGCTGAGGACTCTCAGTTTGGCAGGCATTCAGAGCTAGTGTACCACACTGCACATTTTACAGACTTATTCTGAAAAGATTCAAAATTTCCTACTGTCAGGTTTCTATGAAGAGGGAGGCCGAGAGCTTGGTTATTTTACAGTCTCAGGTAAGCAAGGAGATGGACAGATTCCTGACTCCATATCTCCCCAGATACTTCTGAAACATAGCTAACATTCATTTAAAGAAAATCTGTGCAAAGTTCTTGGAAAACAAATAGGAACTGTGGTGTCATTAGTTTCCCTGGCTAGAAGCAGCCTTGAAATGTGTCAGGAAACGTGGTGAAGGAGAGAGGGTGAGGAACCTCCGGGCCTGAGTGGGCTTCCTTTGTTCTTGTTGCCAGTGCATAGCAGGGCTCTGGAAATGGCATAGATGCTCACTTAACCGGGAATCCTTGTTGGAAGGAGAAATTCAATGATGGCTATAATGGTTGTGTTCTTAGCGATATTCAACCACTTTTAACTTGAGTTAGACGCCGATAATTAATCTTTTTTTTTGGTATACCTCTCAACTTTCTGGGGTTTTTTTTTCCCTTAGAGAAAAACCAGTTCTTGTGAGTGTGTGTGTGTGTGTGTGTGTGTGTGTGTGTGTGTGTGTGTATTAAAAATGTTACTATTGCTATGTTGGTGTGAATCTAAATATTTTTACATTTATACATCTATAAAATAGTTAATTCAGGATCTGTAGAAAACCACTAGCTTACAATTTTCAGAATTGATACAGCTTAATTAAGGTTTTGACTTGACATTTCAATGATTGGCGGGCCATTTATTCATTTGACGATATTCTGGTATAAATAATATCTTTCTGTGTGAGACAAATCTGTGGCTAAAGCTAGAAGAAGAGAAACATACCTGTAAATGTCGTCTTTATTTTGAAATTACGTTCATTTCTGTGTTTTGCTTTTTTCATAATAGGATTTTCTATTTTTGTGAATCTTTAAGTTTTCATTTGTGTAAACTCAGCAGTTTGAGATCACAAGTAACCTTTTTTGTCAGAAGTCAGAATCACTTCAGATCCTGCTGCGATTTGGACTTGAAATGTTCCCCACAGCTTCTCGTGTTTGGTTACTGGGCCTTCAGCTGGTGTCATTGTAGGGCAAGGTGGTGGAGCCTGAGGAGGCGGGGCCACTCTAGAGGAAATAGGTCTCTGTGGTGGGCCTTGAGGACTCATAGCCTGGCTCTACTTCCTGTCTCCTTTCGGCTTCCTGACTGTCCGGGCTGTGTGGCTAGTGTGTCAAGCATCCACCGCCCCTCCTTCCTTGCTAGGATGGGTATATTGCTTAATCTGTGAGCTAAAAATAACTATCTCACCACCTTCGGTTGCTTCTTATCAGGTGTTTGATCACAGTTTAGAAAAGCAACTAATATGTATCTTATTTATGTGGTAAACTCCTTGGTCTCTCTCCAGTCTTCCATTCAGTAATAGATACAATGTACCACACATTCTTCAAGGCACAGTGCAATTTACACAGTAAGCATGCTGTCTTCCTGTTTTGAATGGGGGCCGTTTTAAAGGTGGGAGTCTATTGGAGGTGGAGTTGAAGGAATTATCTGAGAAAGGAAAGTCTGCAAAAATTATTGAGGTGTGGTGGCTTGAGCCTCTAGTAAGAGGGAGCCATGCACGTGTGGGCGTCCATGCTTGAATACCGTTTCCTCTCACACTGGACGTTTCTCTCAAGTGGGTTTAAGCCTGAAAGAGATTGTCTTTGTAGAGCCCATCATGATGTATGCCAGTGAAGGAGGAGAAGAAAAGCAGGAACTTGAAAGCATGCTGTTAGACAAAGCAAAACAAACAAATAAAACCCTGCTCAGTGGGAAGCTGCCTTTTCTCAGAACACTGGAGCAACACTGAAGCCACCCTCTGCTGCCGTCTAGCTCCCAGCACCGAGGAAGCCTTTGCAAGTCTGGCTGCGTGATGATGTGGGGCGCCTCCCCCACCCTACTCTCTGGAAGTGTTCAGCATCTTCTCTGCTCCTCAGGGATCTGTAACTTCACAGCAGAATTCACAGTGTGGGTTTATTTTCATCGACTGTGTGGGCTTCTCCCCATTCAGGGCTCAGTTCTGGGAAATCATCTTGAGTTATTTCTTCCTTCTGTTTGTTCTACTTATTCTGTTCGGTATTGTCATTGTTTGGATGCTGGCCCTCCTGGGTTTGTCATCACATAGTCCCAGTCTCTCCCCAGATCCCCACTTTCTAGCATTTTTGCCTTTTTATTGTGCTTCCTACGAGATTTCTTGACTTTATTTTGCAACCTTTCTATTGTATTTTCACTTCCCTTTGGATAAATACACAAACATTTGTGTGCGCGTGGGGCTTCCTGTGGCCGCTATCATGCTTCAGCATCTCTGCGGGCTTAGTTTTAATGCTCCCTAAAGGATGCAAAAAAAAGAAGAAGAAAGTCTGCAGAAGACCAAATGTATGTTATATAATGTGAATGTTTGTGTTCAACACAGGCACACCCACCCTTCCATGAGCTTTTGGCCGTCTCTGGATTACTCACATCTAGCACAGGGTGTTAATGAATGGTGTGTGAGTAGCTCCTATCCTGTATTGTTTAGGGGACAATGACAAGAAAAAAGTGTGCATCCTAAGTTCAGTTAAAAATGTTTCAATTTGTGGTCAGTTGACTCCATAGATAGGAACCCCCATCCCCTACACACACACTGCAGAGCCACCAGCCCCTGAAGCTGGACCCCGGAAGCTGTTTGAAGTCTCTGTGCAGATGTTTCATTCTATAACCTGACTAGGCTTTTTCTTGGCAAGCCCCGACATCCTCGCCCCTTGGCTTTGTCAGGTCCCCAAAGAGCTTCCCAATAGCAAACCGTAGAGCCCTGGCTGCCATCAACTTGTTTTTTTTTTTTTTTTTTTTTTTTTTTCGGAGCTGGGGACTGAACCCAGGGCCTTGCGCTTGCTAGGCAAGTGCTCTACCACTGAGCTAAATCCCCAACCCCGCCATCAACTTGTAAGTCTGTTACATTGTATGTCCAGGAACCTGGCGCTATTCACATCCACACAGCACTACTTCTCTGCTTCTGATTATTTCTGGGTCTTTTGTTCCTGATACTCTCCATTTGGCTCTCTCCAGAGTAAGCCCCGAGTCTTGTTCTGCTGTGGGAGAGGTACATTTGGGAAGCAGAGCTGAAGAAACAAGGGGTGGGGTTGGGGGCTGCTGGTGGAGGAGGAGGAACACAGAGGTTCTGATTCAGATTTTCACCCAGTTCTTTGCTTTTGCCCTGGCTCAGGCACTAAGAGGTACCTGGTGCTGTCAGATCTTGAGCCCTTTGGTCTGCTCACGTTGGCTTCCAGCTCTCCGCACTGCCGCTGTGTGGCTGTACCGGGTCAGTCCTCATTCATCCACCTGCTTCATCATTGAAAATGGTGCAGCTTTGATCTCTCACTTTGTCGAACCTCACAATCTTCTGCCTTTCCAGAAGCCTCTGGAACGTTGAAGGAATGAGAGTGACGACGGCTAAGAAGCCCGTGTGAAACCAGCAGTTTTAAATACGAATGCGGGAAAAAACTGAAAACATGCTATGAGTTAATATCGTAAACTCATAACCATGAATCGTTAAGCTATTTGCTGATGCGTGGTTACAGTGGAGATGTGTTTTAAGAGACAGTTCTTTGGGGAGTATTGGGCCCCACCAATAACCCTAGAAATAAGATCCTTAAGTGTGGTCCTTCCAGGCTTCCCTCCCTGTGTGTTTTAGCTTGGCACTGTTTCCTTCCTGATTTGTGTGTAGTATTTCCTCAGGAGTACGCCTTTGTAAAGCAGAGGAAGCAAGAAGCCGTGGTGGGCAGGGAGGGCTGCCGTCTCTGCCTGTGGGTTCTCTTTTGTCACTAACATCTATTTAAGATCGAGCTCCTCATCTTCTCATTCCCCCACCCCATCCCTAGAATTGTTAAGTAACCACAGCATTGTAAGTAACCGTTACATAGGTTTGTAAGTAACCAGTAAGTCTCTGGCTCCTTCCCAGACATTTCTAGCTGGACCTCACTGTGTCCTTATTCCCTTTATGAAGGCCTGTTAGTGACCCCCTTGTCACGTCTCCAGTCTGCGCATCCATTTCCAGCATCTTGACACTTTTATTTGGACCCCCCATTATGTGCTGACCATCGAGTATCGATCAGGAGTTTAGGGCAGCCCCAAGGATTAGGTCAATGCACTTGGATGATGACCTGAGACAGAGAGTAGCTGAGTGTGGTTCAGTATCCCTGGTCTGTAAGAGCTGAGAGCAGCCCTAGTTAGCAAGGGTAAGCTCGATGCTTTGTTTATTAAGCAAATATTTATTTGTGTGTGTGTGTGTGGGGGGTCAATTATGTGCCAACCAATTACCCACGTAGAAATTACCCACACATGAAAATCCCTGCCTTCCTGAACAAATATGTTGGTGGCACATGGTGGTCAGAGGTACTGACTGAGTGAACAGGAAAAGGACCAGACAGGTTGGTCTGGTCGTCCACCTCACTGAAGTTTAAGGATTTTCCCAGAATCCACAGAGGCCACAAAAGTGCATCACTGGGTCTAGAAGGACTTGCTTGGACGTTTGTCTTACTGTTTTGTTTTGTTTCTTTATATGTTTTAGAGACATGGTCTCTCTGTGTAGCCCTGGCTGTCCTGGAGTTTGTTATTCAGATCAAGGTAGCTTCGAATTCACAGACTCCATCTTCTATAGAGTGAGTCCTCACACCGGGACTGCCAGAGTGAGTCCCACACCAGGACTGCCAGAGTGAGTCCCCACACCGGGACTGCCAGAGTGAGTCCCACACCGGGACTGCCAGAGTGAGTCCCACACTGCCTCCCACACCGGAACTGCCAGAGTGAGTTCCCACACCGGGACTGCCAGAGTGAGTCCCCACACCAGGACTGCCAGAGTGAGTCCCACACTCCGCCAGAGCTGTATTTCTTAGTGTGCTCTGACAGCACTGACAGGCATAGCATGGGCACACAGATATGCACCACGCTACACGTTCGTCCTTGGATGCTACCCACATGACTTATTGTGCTGCTGTGTAGCTTATGGTTGGGGAACAGCCTGGACCTCAACATAGTTTTGTTTGTATTGATTGATATTGATTGACTTTACGAGAATGATTGGACTCTTGTTAACCTAAAGAGGGATTGAACAGAATATCTCGCTATTATAGACAGAGAATTGATGCCAAGCTCACTTGAAATCTCCTTTTACTCTCAGGTTACTATATTTGCTTCCCTCTCTCAGACATAAGGTACTGGACAGACTTGGATGTTTTTGAGGCTCTCTGTGCAGTCTTGGCTCTCCTGGAATTCACCATGTAGACCAGGCTTGCCTTGAACTCACAGAGATTCTCCTGTCTCCGGTTCCTGACTGCTGAGATTAAAGGAGAGACTCTTCTTGAAGCTTGAACTAAATGCCTGCAGCTCTAACCTTGTTGTGAGGGAAAGTAGGCCTAGCCATTAGCTGTGACGCTGTCACAGGGCTTTGAGCCTACACAAATCTTTATTTCCTTTTAATTGTCTTCCTTGCTCTCCATTTCACCCCTTTTACTTTGCCCCTAACTTTTACCATCTTCCTGTAACCCATCCATCTGCCCCCACCCCCATTAATGCCTGCCTTCTCTCTGTCCATTCGTGCTGTGTGGACCCAGCTCAATCTGTCCCCAGTGGCGGTAGTGTTTGCCAGTCAGTTTTATGCTGCCTAGATGCACGTTGTTTCCCAATCCCAGACTGGCCTCTTCAGCTCATTTAAGTTCTTCACATTTTGATATCCAGTCCTGTAGAATGTATAGTTAAAGAAAGTTTCTTAGAGTTGGATGTGGTGGTTCCCCCAAACCCCGCCCCCCAGTAGATTGCAACACTCGGAAGGCTGAGGCAGGGAAATTGCTACAGTTTGAGGCTAGCTTGAGCCACATAGTGACTTCCAGGCCAGCCTGAAATGGCTGTAACACCCTCTCAGAAAACCGAAAGCCAAAACAGAAGAGAAGGTTTCTTGCAAGAACAATTCAGAATGAAGGTGGCTCGAAACTGCCTGGGTCGTTTGATGAGTGGAGAGCTTGCCCGTCACCGGCCAAGCGTGTCTGTTTGAATGAAAAGCAATTAATTGAGTACGCTGGAAAGTTGAGATTCTGTGCCACCGTTCACCATCCCCGGTGGCCCCTCCTTTAGCAGTGTAGCTAAGGATCATCTCCATTCTACAGAGAGACCTGGTGGGCAGGGCTTGACACAGCTTCCTGGATGAGAGCTTCAGAAAGAGTGGTTCTGTGCGCGAAGAGCTGTGGTTTGAACTGTGAGTTGAGAGCCTAATCGTGGCAGGACAAAGGTGGGAGAGGAAAAGCCACAGCCGAGTAAAAGGAGAGGAGAGAGTGGGGTGGAGGAGAAGAACATTCTCAAAGGCAGGTTAAAAACTGTGGCAGTGGAAAGACTGAACCTGTTCTAGACATTGGAAGAGGAATATGTAGGAGGAGGGAGACGCTCTGGATGCTTCGAGAAGGGCTGTAATGGGATGCTGTTGAAATAGATTTCATTCTGCTACGTTTGGGCTGAGGACCAAATGCCGCAGACAGAACCGTTTGTGGTAGCAACACCCACACGGCCTAGCAGAGGTTTGCGGCCCCTAACATGATGCTGTTTCCAGCTCTCCCACCTTGTGCCTGGGATGGAACCTAATGCTAGGCAAGGGCCCAGCTCCACAGCTTGAAGATGTCCAAGATGTGGCTTGAGGTCCAGTCGGGAAGGAATGAGTCCGGCTTACCTCGAGTTGTGTGGAAAGTTAATGAGAAGAGTCATTGACTCTCTTGACTTGATCTGCAATCTCTGGAGGCTTCTGAGACACTGGATCCTGCAAATGCTTGCTGTAGTGACTCCGGCCTGCCTGCCAAGAGACGTCTATCAGGGGACACAGCTGTGCTTTCTTAATAACACCGGTCTGATTTCCGTGGGCCAGGAGAGGGCCTGCTGGTGAATCTTTCATACCGAGGACAGTGAAACCTTCCCAGTATGATGGTGCTGAGACCATTAGAGGTATAGGTTGGGGGCTATGCAGCATTCTCAGTGACTGTCAGGAGAACCTTCTGGAAACCTGGGAGTTATAACAGGTGACTAACAAAACAACCAAAGGCCCCATTTGAAGAGTGAGAGCCATCGGCTAATGAAGTACAGGGAGCCGCTGACAATGCCAAGAGAAGAGGCCTACTGTGCATGGAGTGGGTGGCAGGTACGAGTAGGGAGAATTAAGCCTCAAGTTTTAATTCTGAATTTCTTCCTCTCTTGAAAGCGAAAATGTTTTTAAGAGACCAAGGAACTGCTGATTTTTGCCGTTGCTGTTGTTTCTGTTTTTAAGTGACTTACTTTTATTCCATATGTATGCATGGGTGCTTGAGTGTATGTATGTGTGTCATAAGTGTGCCAGGGCATCAGATCTTCCAGAACTGCAGATACAGGTAGTTGTAAAGCCACTGATGTGAGTGCTAGGAACGGCGGCCGGGCCTCCTGGACATGCCTTACTCAGCATCTAGTTGAAGGAATCTTTATTTACTCCCCCTTCCAAGGGAAATGTCCAGGGAGGATTTCCTGAGGGTAGGGTGATGCAAGAGTAGCATAAACGAGAAGATGAGCCTCCAGGGGAAACATCCTTAGTGTGCCAGTGACCTGTAAGAGTCCAATGTTGGCCGGGCCGCGAATGCAGCCATTGTGCTTGGACGTGTAGGTGGGTGAGCTCTGCCTGGGTGATGTTTAGAAGATTAGGCAGGGGAACCATTTTTTAAGTGAGGCAACTCGGAGCCCTGGGGAAGAGCACTCTGGCCTGTGGAAAGGTAGTTGAAGAGCGATCTCACCATCTATCAGACATGCTATGCTTTGCACGGCCAGCAGCAGCAGTGCCAGAGTGGGGTTGCAAGCTGACCTGGAGGGAAGCAGCAGTTCTGGGCCTCAGAAATTAAGCCAAGGGTATTGATTGGAAAGCAAGGCATATCTATCTGGTAAGGAAGCGTATGGGTTTTGTGCTCATGTGTCCTTTGAGAACTGTGGTGGCTTTTGTGTGGTGGTAGGACTGGAGTGAGGCCTGTTTTCTCAAGGAAATAATTCTGACGGGGACAGGCTGTGAGAACAAGCTAGGATAGTGTCTCAGTTAGGGTTTCAAGAGGCACCATGCCCACTGCAACTCTTAGGAAGGAAAGCATTTCATTGGGGCTGGCTTATGATTTCAGAGGTTTAGTCCATTATCGCTGAGGGAAGCATGGCAGCATCCAGGCAGGCAGACAGATGTGCTGCTAGAGAAGGAGCTAAGAATCCCACATCTTGATCTGCAGGCAGCGGAAGGGACTGTGACACTGGGCATAGCTTGAGCAGAGGAGACCTCAAACCCGCCCCCCACTGTGACACACTTCCTCTAACAAGGCCACATCTACTCCAAGGCCATAGCTCTTAATAGTGACACTCCCTATGGGCCAAGCGTTGGAATAGATGAGTCTGTGGGGGCCACTTCTATTCACACCAGCACAGATGGGGGTAGGGGAGCAAGAGAAGTTGTTTCCTAGGACTCGCTTGTAGCCCTGGAATGCGGTGCTTACACTTCTTGCTTCTAGGGGAACACCTAGTATACCCTTCCTGAACAGCCAGAGGCAGCAGCCATTAATCTGTCTTTGCGCTTACAGGCAGGGAGGACTAGGGGTATTTTGGTTGTCATGACGACAGTACGCTTTCTTGCCAATCCTTGGTTATTGCCAACCTGTAGTAAGATTGTGTTTGCGCCTCTTCCCCCTGCTTTATTGCGAGCAGTGTCGTGCGAGGACCCAGTGGACTACAGTCAGCCACAGACAGAATGAGGCCACGCCGTTTGTAGCGCACGGAAGGACTGTAGCTTGGTTTGTTACTCGAAATCAGCTAGGCACAGAGGGCAAGTGCTGCACGGTTGCACTCGTGTGTGGATCCAAGAGCTGATCTCAGAACAATGGCTACCAGAGGCTGGGGTGTCTCAGAGGGGACACGGGGTAGGAGGAGACTTGATGAAGGGGTTAAACAGGAGAGTCAGAAATCCTGGCATGCCATTGCACAGCCAGGTGACTCGGAGAATGGCTGTGTGTTCCATACCTCGAAGAGCGGGAGGAAAAGCATATGTTCTCCCCGTGGAGGTGTTTGGGGTGATAGATGGCTCAGTCCGACTTAAACTTTACACAAGTGTACATGAATTGAAACACCTCATAAAAGGTGTACTCGTTATCGCTTGCCGTGAAATTCCAATATAAAAGTAAAGGTAGGCTCATTTCAGATGTGGGTCCGACTCGAGAGGAAACTTGGCCTGGATGTGAGGGTTAGTGTTGGCGGTGGGCGGTGTTGGCGGTGGGTGGTGTTGGCGGTGGGCGGTGTTGGCGGTGGGTGGTGTATGAGGGGTAGTGTAGGTGGTAGGTGGTGTTGGCGGTGGGTGGTGTATGAGGGTTAGTGTTGGCGGTGGGAGGTGTTGGTGGTGGGCGGGGTTGGCGGTGGGCGGTGTTGGCGGTGGGCGGTGGTGGCAAGTGGGCGGTGGGTGGCGAGCTCCCACGCTGCTGTTTGGTGCAGCACTGGGTGCTCAGGGTGCAGAGACGGAGGAAACACTCAGGACTCGAAGCACCCCAGTATGCTAGTGGTTGTGCTTGTCGTCGTCGTTATTATCCATTAGAAGAGGAGATCCAGGTTCCGAGTCAGCCATTCGCTCAAGGTCTCCAGCACTCCACTGGGGTCAGAATCCTCCACCTCTGTGCGTTAAGACAAATGACTGCATTGGGTGTAAAGCTGGAGACGAGGCCACTGTGTAGAAGTAGCAGGAAGCGGCTAAGTTTCTTTCTGGACAATGATGGAGTAGTAGGCAAAGGTCCCTGAGTGGGCGTGGCAGAAGACCGGTGTCCCAGTTAGGGTTTCTACTGCTGTAAAGAAACAGCATGACCCTAGGCAAGTTAAGGAGAAAAGCGTTTATTCTGCCTACACTTTAACATCATGGTCCAGTCGCTCCCAACCTTCCTAACGCTGCGACCCTTCCATACAGTCGCTCATGTTGTGGTGTCCCCCAACCAGAAAATCATTTTCACTGCTACTTCATAACTATAATTTTGCTACTGCTACAAATTGTAGATATCTGTGTTTTCCAATGGTCTTGGGTGACCCCTGGTAAAGGGTCATTCAATCACCCAAAGGAGTCTCGATGCGCGGGTTGAACACCACTGCCGTAGTCCATCACTGAAATGAAAATTAGGGCAGGAACTAAACCAAGGCGGGAACCTGGAGGCAGGAGCTGACACAGAGGCCATGGAGGGGTGCTGCCCACTGGCTTGTTCCCCGGGGCTTGCTCAGACTGCTTCTTTATAGGACCCAGGACCAGCCCAGGGGTGGCACCGCCCACAGTAGGCTGTACCCATCACCCTCAATCACTGATTAAGAAAATGCGCTACAGACTTGCCTATAGCCAGATCCCATGGAAGCATTTTCTCAGTTGAGACTTTCCTTGTGACGACTCTTTTGTAAAGTTGATATAAAACTTGCCTTCACATCAGGGATAGATCCAGGTGAGGGGACATGCCGCTGTCAACAGTCACAGATACTAATCTGTGGTGGTGGTGATCTGGGTGGCCTTACTGCTGTTTAATCCAGTAACTTGCTCAGACTTCAGAATCTCTGATTCTTCCTCTGTCCCATCTTAAATACACAGGACAATCAATTGTTTCTATGGTGTGGTGTGGTGGTGGTGGTGGTGGTGGTGGTGGTGGTGGTGGTGGTGGTGGTGGTGGTGTGTGTGTGTGTGTGTGTGTGTGTGTGTGTGTGTGTGTGAAATTTTGGTACTTAAAAAACAAAACAAACTAGTTTATCTTTTGGGGGGTACAAATCTTGTCCATGCAAATCATCTCTTAGTGGAGTTTCTGGTACCGTGTGTGTATTTGTGTATAAATTAGCCCACATGACTCTGAATTTAGAGGGCTGGCAGATGTCTAAATGAACACTCCTGTGTCATCAGGACCCAGATATTCTCTTGGGGAAGAACGAGAAGCCATGTGAATATTGAGCACACGACAAGAATTCCAGAAGTCAGACACATACATTATGTTTATGAATGAAGAGGACCGGCTCTTCCTGATCTCCGTATGAATGGTAGCATGTGTGGTGCCGCACACGGTCTGCCCATTGACTCCTTGTACTTCATTCTTTCTATTCTGTTCTTGACCGCACCAGGGACCCCAAGCCTGTCCCTAGCCCTAAACTAGAATTGGGAGCATGGTGAGTGCCAGGTTTACTGAGGGCCAGGAATGGTGTGGAGTCGTTTTGCTCATGAGTTACTAGTTAAAAAAATCGACATTGTTTAGTAGTTTATTTTAAGCCCCATCAACATGCCCCTATCAAAGTAGCTTCATCATTGTGGCCACATGGGAAAGTGGTTGCATCAAAACGTTATGTGTGGGAAAAAGGATTATTCTTGGAAATGAGTAGGGGCATTTGATTATAAAGGAGACATTAATTCAGAGTTAGGAGACTTCTTTTAAAAACAGTCCTGTATGTAACCCTGACAGTCCTAGATGCTATGTTAGACCAGGTTGGTCTCGAACTCAGAGATCTGCCTCCCTCTGCTTCCTGAGGGCTGGGATTAAAGGTGTGTGCCACCACACCCAGCCAGATTTCATAACCCTTTATGACAGTTCCCTTATGTCATCCATGAAACACAGGCAAGAACTGAGCATTAGTGTAGCACTCCTGCCACCTGGTGGCCAGATCTTGCAGTTCATTGTAATGTATGAAAGTGTGTATAAGGAGACGTGGGTATTTTGTACCTTCTCAATATAATAACCCTTTATAAAACCATGCAGTTTTTAGCTCTCTAATTAGAAATTTATACTCATGAACTCCTGTAACGAAGGTATGTATTAAAAACAGAATGATTAATTTTAGGAACTAGATAAGAATTCACAGAATATAATTACTTTCCAACTGATTTTATTTTTAATACCATTCTTAAGAAAAGAAAATTATAAACTAGTTAAGGAAAAGAATATATAGAAAAGTTACTGGGCATTTTGTATACTGGTTAATTGGGCTATATTATATAGTCACTATTGTTTTGCTTTAGAACATATTAATTCTCATTTAAGCACAGATGTCTTAACAGTTTACAATATTACATACAAAATGATGTGAGTCTTTTGGATCTACTTAGAGGTGGGTAGAGTCCCCTACATGCTGGAGACTCTCTTCATCCTCCTTTCCTGACCATCCTCATGCTCCAGTTTTGGGTAGGCATACCTCGGTCCTGTGGTATAATTGGCCTATGTCTTTGCAAATTGAACTTTTTCCTGAAATAGAGATGAGGTCATAGGAATTCCCATAGCCAGGCAACCTCATGAAGCTTCAGGCCGTCACTTGCTTTCCCTTCCTAAGTCACCCGTGTGAGCCGCATTTGTTATAACCCTCTGGTGGCCAGACTACAGCTTCCTGTCACCACAGACATTCCAAAGAACCAGAGTGGGAAAGTGTACACTGTCGTGTGTTTTGTATGTAAAAGTAAACAGTCATTTCTGATAAAAAGATGTTTTATCTTTTTATGTGCATACAACAAAAACTATTTTGAACATTAATTTTATCCTGTAAATTCATTTCGTCTGACTCTGTTGCACAGAGCTGTAGGCATCCTAGAAGATATCCTGGGCAGGACACCTGAGCTGGCCCTGATGTGGGCCACCCCTGCAGAGTGTCTGGCTATATACCTTTGGGAAAGCACAAAACCATGCTTGTTCTGATACACAAAACCGTGTGTGCACAGTGCACCAAGTGTATCTTAAAAGCAGGGAAATGCTTGTGATACTGTAAATGACAAAGTACTATGTCATCCCCTACTCTATTCATATTAAGTATTGATTCCAGAAACTTCTCTGAATGCTTCTTCTCCTATGAGCTGGGATATTGTTATCCCTCATGGTTCACACTGCAGTCCTCCAGCGCTGTTGCTATTTGATTTAAAAAACAAAAACAAAAACAAAAAAACAAAAAAAAACAAACCCCTCAGCATTGGAAGGAGAGAAGTTTTCTTTTGGGTTGGACCCGGCCGGTGCCAGCACTGGCTTTGGGTGGCAGTGTTGAGCTCTTACTCCCGTGTATAAGTGGCCATCTTGATTGGCTGGGAAATCCAGCGTCACCCTGAGGCACGGCTGGGTGGGCAAGTGGCCATGAGAGGAGGAGGGAGAGCTCAGTTATGAGCCTCAGCTGCCCACCTGCCTTTCCGGCTGGGGAACCAGACTGGTGCTGATGGAGAAAGGATGGGGTCACTATGGCTCCACACAGGGAAAGACACCGAGTGAAGAGACACAGTTGTGTCTATGAATGTGATTTGTCAAAAAATATTGAATGCTAAAAATTTGAAACTCTGTGTGTGTGTGTGTGTGTGTGTGTGTGTGTGTGTGTGCGTGTGTGTGTGATCCTATGTGGTCAGGCACTTAGGTTAGAAGAAGGCATTGGATCTCCTTGGGATTTGGTTCAGGTGGCTTTGAGCCTCTGTGTAGATGCCAGGCACCAACCCAGGTCTTCAGCAGAGCAGTCAGTGCCCTTAACCACCGAACTGTCTCTCTAGCCCCAGACGTAAATTTTAAAATGCTTAAAGCTAGGTGAGAGTAAATGCACACATTGAATAACGGGAATGAAGAAAAGGACCCGAATACCGAGTTACCTATATGTTCTACAGAGCTCACCCAGGCCGGCCGCCATCTTGTGATCTTCCTGCCCCCCACCTCCTGATTATAGACCTGAGATGTCAGCCTGGCTCGATATGTGTTAATATGTGTAGGTTCCGTTACCTATCTGGCTTACTGACTCAAGCCTACCAGATGAAGTGAATACACACACACACACACACACACACACACACACACACACACGTTCTAGTACTCACAAACAAGGAGATAGGAACAACTGCAGTATTTAATAGAACTGAAAGTAATATAAATACACTTATACCCTTATTTTATTAAGGAGGCTAGTGTCTGTCTGTCTGTCTGTCATTTATTACATCATACGGGAAATTGAACCTTGAGCTTCAGCAATACTAGGCAAGTGCTCTACCGCTGATCTCAGCTAGAATTTACTGGTTTTGTTGTTGTTGTTGTTTTTGTTTGTTTGTTTGTTTTAAAGCAGGACACTCATGGCAGATAAAATTTCAAGAGGGAGAGAAGGCCTCAAGGTGCAGAGTTAGATTAGCTTGGAACCAAAAGGAAGGGACGGGCAAGTTCAGAGGGTGAAGGGAGAGCCGGGCTGGAAGCAGCTTTCCAGGTGACCGACGAAGGAGGTGAGCAGGAGGAATGAGGGTGAGAGCCGATGGTTTACCCTGCAGGGCCTGAGCTTGTGAGGAAAAAACAGGGGTTTATAATCGCATGAAAGTGTCAGAAAAAAAAAAAAAAAAAAAAAGCACGCCATGATGCACCAAGGTCCAAACTTACAATGAAGACAGACTTCTTTTTTAAAAACATTTTTACTTTTATTCATGTGTATGTATGGATATGTGTCTATGTTAATGTATTCCACATGTATGCAGGTGTCCTCAGAGGCCAGGAGAGGGCATCCAAGCCTCTTGACCGCAAAGGCGGACTTCCAGTTTTAGAGTCCTTTGTAGTTTGTCTTTGACCACCTGACAAGCAGAATCATATATTGCAGATATACGTGCTGGTTAAATAAGGAGGGATAGAAAATCTAGAAAATCTATCCTTTTAATTTCACTGTCTATAAACGGAAGCTGCTGTACACGGTTTACAGATAAATGTCTCCACACACATTTCGCAGTGATACCTCCTCTCTATGCTGCCTGTCAGGGTGTGAGTGTATATGCCACCCTCCCCCAGCCCCTGCCTCTGGCTTATGTGTTCGAATCCTGGTTTCTGGCCATTGTTTTGGGAGATTGCGGAAACTTTGGGGTAGAGGACATGGCTGGTTGCATGAGTTACCAGAGGTGAGTGTTTGAGAGTTGTAGCCTGACACCCCGCCTCCCTCCTCCTCCCTTTATGGAGACAGGGTCTCACTGTGTAGCAGTGGCTGGCCTTGAACTCACGGAGATCCACCTGCCTCTGCCTCCTGCATGCTGGAATCAGGCATCACCACCCCTCCTGGCTCAGACACTGTTTCTTGCTCAGTTCTCTGATGTGCTGAGATGTGAACAAGCCATAAGTCCCAGCTGCCATCATAGCTGCCGTCAGAGGGGGAATTACCACAGCTGTGTGGCATGGCTTTCTCTGTCACCGCGGACTGTATCCTCAACTGAGCCAAAATAGACCTCTCCTACCAGCAGCGACTGAGTACTTACACACTTCACAGGTATAGCCCCTTCCTACGTCACCCAACGACAATAAGGCAGACGAGACAGATGGCTTCCCTTAATGATGAGCTTGTGGTGCATAAAAACAGAATGACTTCTAATTTTGGCATAAACTTCCAGTTATTCAACAATCAACTGCTTACACCGGCCACAGGGGCATTTGCTTATGGAAAGACAGGCAGGCTACAAAGCGGGTACCCTGGCTCCAGTCCTCAGAATGAATGTAGCCAGCCTTCCCGCCAAGGTTGTGCCTGAACAGTTCCTAAGAACGGTCTGCAGCTCCAGTTTCCCCACACGGTCGTCTCTGCAGTGCTGTTTGAATGCCGGTCTTCGCTCATGCTCACATGGCCATTGAATAATTATCCTAAGCTACTGCCAAGGCCAAGAGCTGTGGTAGGTTCTGGTCCCACGGAGGCAGATGCAGATAGGCTGCTTGAGAAACTTCCACACTGATTTCCATAGTGGCTTCACCGGATTGCACCACACCAGCAATGAATGAGTGTTGCCCACACCCCACATCCTCACCTGCACGGGCTGCCCTCTGTTTATTGATCTTGGCCATTCTTAAGGTGGGGGGGGGGAGGGGGGATATGATGCAATCATAGCTTCAGCTTGCATTTCCCTGATGTCCAAGGATGTTGAACATATTTTTGCAGACAGGTTCTTAACGATCTGTGTTTCATCTTTTGAGAGCTCTGTTTAGATAAGGATTTGTTTTCCTTCTTCTAGATGCAGTTAGCCAGTTTGACTAGCACTGTTTGTTGAAGATGCTGTCTCTTCTCCAGGGTGTCTTTTGGGTTCTTTGGAAAAATCAGGTGCCTGTAGGTGGATGGAGTTAAGTCTGGGTCTTCAAATTTTGTTTCCATGATGAACGTGTCTATTTTAATGCCAACGCCATGCTGTTTTAGTGATTATAGCTCTGTAGTGTAGTCGGGAGGATGGTAGGGTACTCCAGTAGTAGTTCCCTGCTGTGGGAGCAGGCTTCAAGTCTAGTCAGGAAGTGAATAGTTGCCCTGCAGAGTTGTGCCGCCCCGTTTCATCAAAAGACACTTCTGCTTGTCAGGTTTGCACTGTACCATGCACGGGGCCCATCTCTGGGTAAGATCGTTGATGCCTTTTCTTCAGGAAAGGCAGCTTACTTAGGATGTCAGTGCCAGGTAGAGTAAGAGCTGCTATCACAAATGACAGGAGGATGAACTAGAGAAACAGAGGAGGGGAGGGAGATTCCATCCTCCAGGGCTGGGAAGCCACCATGCGGCATCAGAGGTGAGATCCTTAGATTTCAAGGTAGACAAATTAAAGGAGGAGACTTAGGGCAAAAGGATCCTGGAAGTCACAGGTAAGGGGTTGCAGAACATCACAGCTAGCCTTTTCTGATGGCCTTGGGGATGTGGATTTGGTAGTGCAGGCAGCAAAGGCATAAAATATTCAGGGTTTCATTTTAGAAAATTATCTTAATGACTGTGGGAAGGATGAAGTAGGTTACTTGTGTCTTCGTGAAATAGTGCTTCTATAAGAAAAGTGGGTCTATTTGTGACTTCTTTATCTTAAAAAAAAACAATACCTTTCAATTATGTATTGTATTTTATTTAGCTCTTCGTTATCTTACACAGAACTTTACAAAAATCTCAATATGTGCACTGCTCCAATTTGAATTTCTCAATAATTTATTCCTAGGATAAATGAGATTTTAACAGTCTTAACACTGTCTATTCCCAAAGATTCCAGGACTCTACCACAAGTGCTCTGAGATGCTTCAGCAGGATGGTGCTCCCTGAGTACCCTTCCTTCCGTCTCCCCTTGATAGTAAGCGAAGGATTGACTGGCCCGTCTCCTCAGAGTGTGGAAATGAGATGGTAGCACAGGGACATGGCTGTTCTGTATGCTTTAAAACAGTTTTTAGGGTAAAAGATAGTTTGTATGCGAGAGAAACAGCAACTATTTCAAGAGGACAGATTGGTAGTAACTAATCTAGGGCCACAGTCATCCTGCCTGAGCCTGCTTTCATGTGGCCTCCACAGTGGCCCTGTCTGGTCTGAAAGGCAGCCCTGTGAGAGTCGTCAGGTGGTGAGTGTTTAGGCTTGGATTGGAGAGAGAGATAGCTCTTGTCCCTCTCTGTGGTTTTGTTCTCTCTCCTGATACCAGTTTTAAAATAGATAAGGATGCTCCCCCTTTTAAAGAATATTTTGCCAGGGGCATTATTATTCCAGTGGCCTTTTGGACTATTAGTAGTGTTTTAAATTCTTTTAAAAATATTTTTAGTTTGCTAAAAGAAAATCACAGAACATAAAATTTACCATCTTAACACGCGTGCGAGCACGTTTCAGTGGTGTTCCGTACGGTTACCTTGCCTAGCAGGAGGGTCTGTACTTAGGTCTCTGGCAGTTCTATGCACACATGTTGGTTCCTCCTCTTCCCCGTCCCTCCTATCTTCCTCCCAGCCTCACCAGTGCCCCCTCCTCGTGACTTTTGCTTTTGTTGTGTGACCCATGTTTAATCAACCATCTACATGGCTGTTGGGTTTGGTTAATCATTGGAGCCTGGTTGTCAGTGGACATACAACTGAAGGCAGGAATTCTCTTCTTGCCTTGATTGTGTCCATGAGAAATGGGTAAGCAGTAGGGTAGGATCCCCTACCCTCTTTTTGCCTGTATACTAATACTTCATACTCTTTTCAGACCAGAGGGTTTAAAAAAAACCCACCATTATTTATGTGGAAATAAGCTATACAAAAATGGATTTTCTTCAGTAAAATGACAATATTTTCCATGTTATTTCCAGATAAGCCATGAAGCATTTATTTTTGTATATTTTGCTTTCAAATCAAGACAAGGCTGTGCCTTCTGTCATGAACAAAGGAGAAATCATGCAAGTCCTTTGGCTTGGTGGCTGTCCTCTGACTAGGTGATCCATGAAGCAGAACACTGGGTTAACATTTCTTTAAGCACTGACTGACCCTACTGGAATGAATGACCCACTGGAACCTTCAAGAGAGCTCATTCATGCTCTCTTCCCTCACATCTTATCACTGTACTATTGCTGTGAAGAGACACCGTCAACCACAGCTACTGTTGCAAAAGGAAGCATTTAATTAGGGCTGACTTACAGTCCGTTATCATCGTATCATCATGGCAGAGAGCTGAGTGCCACACAGCATGGGCCTGGAGAAGCAGCTGAGAGCTACAGCCTGATCCACAAGCAGAGAGAGAAAGAGAGAGAGAGAGAGAGAGAGAGAGAGAGAGAGAGAGAGAGAGAGAGAGAGAGACAGAGACAGAGACAGAGACAGAGACAGAGAGACAGACAGAGAGACAGAGAGACTGAGAGACTGAGACTTCCTTCAACAAGGAACCTTCCAATCCTTCTAGTCCTTTCAAATAGTGTCACTCCTTGATGACTAAGCATTCAAATATGGTGGCCTATGGGGGCCATTCTTACTCAAATCAGCACACTACTGTAGTGTCTAATATCTTCCCACATTCCCTCTTAATCTTTTTATGGTGCTGTCCTCTTATGAGTCATAGTTATCCTTCTGAAGCTCCAAGCCATGAATCAGAATAGATTAAGGTTGGAAACTGTTGTTCAGCTATTGTAAGCTATTAAGGTGTAAGATCTTCCATTGTCTCAAACTAAAATCAGATTACCCAGAAAACCACATGGCTAATTACCATTTAAAATAAGCCAGGACAAATAGGAAATGCAGAGTGAAAATGTTTTTTCTTTTATTTTGTGTGTTTGTGAGTGCATCAGTGTCAGGCGTCTTCCTCAGGCGCTCTCCATCTTGGTTTTTGAGGCAGGGCTTCTCAGTGAAACTGGCACTTGCTGGTGTAGTAGGATGGGTGGTCAGTGAGCCCTAAGGGTCCTCCATCTCTGTAGCCGCAGCTGCATCAGGATCCATCTTTCATAACTAGAACTTCAGTTCAGAAGTACGGGGAAGGGGGCTGTTTACTCTCGAGGTTTCCATTGAGGAGAGGGCAGAGCCTGTGCTCTCTCAGTGGGAAATGTGCCTGTGACAGCTTTGGAGAGACAGTTGAGCAGTGCCCTTGAGGTTCAGGGACTCACGAAAGACGGATGTGTGCCATTGAAGGTGTCTCCAGTGGAAGCTCAGCACAGAGGCGCCTGGGTCACTTCAGCCTTGGAGCTTCATGGCCAACCACTGTGGTTGGTCATGACTTGGGTTTCATTTGCTCTTAACTCTGGAATCTCTCTGAGGAGGAATTTCATGACCAGTGACTATTCGAAATCTTCCTAATCAGACCTTCTAATGTACATCATGAAAAGTGTCCATCTGTCCTTTCAGCCGGAGAAGGCTCTTGATGAGAGACGAGCGCTCTTTGCACATGTGTTTTAGGTTTTTAGCAGAAGTTACATATGATGTTTGGTTGACTGAAGGGAAAGACTAAGAGGTGGAGGCAGATACAGCAGGTGGGAGAGCGGGGATGTGTGCCCTGTGGTGTCACGTGACCTGTTACATCTCGTCATGCTGCTTCCTTAAGTGAGAGTCTCTTCATGATTCATAACGTTCTGTTCAGGGCCTGGGAGAGTTTTTGAAATGAGCCACCTCTCTTGTGAAGTCCAAGGAAGGTACAAGAATGTGGGCTGGTCAGACCTGTGAGTGGGTAACCCTAGGGTGTGGTCACCACTTGCTCTGATCTTGGTGTGCTGGCTTCTGAGAGCAGATCAGAGCTGTTCCCGTGACTTCAGGGGGTGGGGTTGGGGATCTCGGTTTTCACCTCTCACTGTAGTGTGTTAGCTTTTCCATTGCATTCCTCATAGCAATGTAAGACTGGGACAGCCTCGCCCCCAGCCTCCATCCTCCTAACAGCCAGCCCATTCTGACTTGGGATGATGTCTCCTGGCTTTGCTGTTGTGGTCGAGCATGTCACGTAGAAGCTTCTTACTGCTTCAAACATTTCACTAGGCTACTGCACTTACAGTAAAAGGCAGGTCCCCTCTCCAGGCTGACAGATCCCGACTCTCATATCCTGAACCTTCACGTCTTGATCCTCTCTGTCTGCTCCAGCTGTTATTTGTCCTGACAGCGGCTGGCGAGCACTTATTTACCTTTTCCAAGAAGCTCTTAGAATTCATGCCTGGAAAATACTGTCTGAACTTAATTGCATAATGATATCATCATAATAATACTTGGTGCCGCCTACTGGGACTTTCTGTAGCCCAGATACTGTGCTGTGTTCTCCAAATGTTACTGTTTCATGAACCTAGAAGCAACAAGCTTGTAAAATTGGTATAGTTCTGGCTTCTTTGTTTTTTGTTTTTTGTTTTTTTTTTTTTTTGATAGAAAATGTGGCCGTAAAGAAGTAGAGTGACCTACATCTGTACTGTTAGCGTGTTACAGAGCCTGGCTTGAAGTCTGGCCGATTCTAGACCTGTTTCTCTGGTACTGAAGTTTCAGAAGTTACCACTTTGAGTTAAACTTTGTTACCACTAAGTTGCAATGATTTCCCAATGGATACTTAGAGCACACTGCAAAGTGGACACGTCTGACTGAAAATCAAAGTAAACATTAACATGACCTCTATGTTTTACTGAACAAGAAGGTTTTCTCAGGTTTTCTAGCTCATTGATAATGTAAGGCATTGGTATAAAGCTTGCAAATCAATCCTGAAGCCAGACAAGGTTTCATCTCAGCCATTCGTAAAGCCATTCTTCGTTATCACGTTGGAGCTAATTTCCAGGCATTTCAGATGCTCCCATGTGCAGTCAGTGGGACAGTTCAGGCCTTTGGTTCCCTGCCTTGTTTTTGCCTTAGAGGCTCACCATAGCATCAGTTTTCTCATAATGAATTCAGAGTAAGTGTGAACCACTTACTCTGGACGCCTTCCCACTGGGTCTCCTGCAGACCGTTTGATGCTTCTTCTCAGGACAGTCCTGTAGTCAGGCTTCGTGGCATTCCACCTCCCTCTTCCTTCCTTGTTCTCTGCCAGTTACAGTGGAACATTCAATTTCCATTACATAAAATAAGCCGTGAGTCTTTATATTTTAATACAGATCGGAAAATAAGTAAATTAGACTGTGGAACGTGCTTTGTGGGGCAAGATCACAGTGGGGAAACACAGAATGAGAAGATACTGCGGTCCCAAACTGGTGGTCATTGAAATGGGCCTCACTGAGGTCCAGGCTTGAAGGAAGCTGGACCTATGGTGTGCTGTGGTAACCCCAGAGTGGGGAGACAGAGACGGAAGGATCTCTGGGGCTCACTGCTCAGCCAGGCTAGTCTGTGTGGTGCACTACAGGCCGGTGAGACGGTGGTGGCTCCTGAAGGATGACATCCACAAATACCATTTGGCCTCTACACACATGAACACATGTGCACACACACGTGCACACATGTGTACACATCAACACATGAACATGTATTAGGATGAATGTGAATGTCCTCCCCTGGCCCAAAGACTTGAAGGGAGTACAAGAGTTCACGAGATGGCTCTCTGTTTGAGGGACAAACAGGACAGGCCCCAACAGTGGCTATACCCACACCTAAGCCACGCAAAAGGGTGATTGAGAATGGAGGGGCCTGACAGAGTTGGAGACTAGGTGTGTGGTGAGAGAAATTCAGATGTTTTGATGCAGTCTGTGGAAGTGGACTGGAAAGCACTCGGCAGAATCCAGTCCTGAGTCACAGAGGCCCGTCTACGTCTCAGACACATCTCCTGCTGCCCTGTTGGGAACACTTCCACACATTTATTACAGAATGCTCTGTGAAGAGTCCTCAGATGTCTGTGCTGTCTTATGTCTGTGAGACCTTCGACTGCCGTGACAAAATCCCTAGGGAGAACAGTTGAAAGAAGGAAAGATCTTACTTTGGTTCACAATGAAGTTTCGGCCGGTGGTCGTTTGGGTCTATTGCTTGTGTTTGTTCTGTGGTGAGATGGAGTACCGGTGGGAAGGAGTGCATAGCTAAGCGAAGAGACACAGAGACTGAGAGAGGTAGGGGGCAAGATGTATCCCTTTGCTGCCTCCCCACCTTCCCCCAATGAATGACCTAATTTTTCTGGGAGGCCCCATTCTTGCATCTCCTAATGACTCAGGAATAGATCAAAAGATTAGTCAAGTTCATGCCCTCATGACTGATATCTGTCCCAATCACTGCCACACTGGTGACCAAGCCTTCAACATGTGAGCCTTTCAGAGACATGACAAATTCCAACCTCTCTACCTTTGTATTTTGTTGTTTCGGAGGCTTCCTCAGGGAGGGCATCCTTGATTCCCACGTAGGTTTGTTGATGTTTTCTTCTCTGGGCTACCACATGTAGTGCTTTGCATCTGCCTTGGCTGTCAGAACATCTATTAAGCGTCTGTTGTCGATTACACTAGGCTGTCCATTATATCCTGCAATATACCCTTTGTACAAGCGAATATGAGGACATTAAAGACTTGTCTGAGTTCATCAGTTGCCTGTACTGAAGCTAGGCGTTAAACATGTTTCCCTCTCCAGAGGTCATTTGCTTTAATAGTCAGCTTATGACGCTGCACCTCTGACATCCTCACTGTACGGAAGCTGTGTGAAAGTCACTCTCTTCCAGACGTTTGTGTGCATGTGTCTTTTAAACTGTCTACGCATTCTTTTGTTAAATTAATTAAGCCTTTTCTTTGACAATTTCATTGATGAATTCTGGCTATTGTCAACCCTACCTCCTTTATTCCTTCTTAACCAAGCCCTCTCTCCCAACAAGTCTCTTTCTCATTTTCTTGTCTTTTGCTTTGTTTTGCTTTGTTTTGTTTTGTGACACTGTCCAGCAGAGCCTGGTGGATTCCCCAGGGGGTACACGGCTGAAGACAATGACTTTAGGTCTCCCAGAAGCTGTCGGCAGCCAGTTCTACCTGTAAATAATCTTTGAGAACTATGTCAAATTCACTTTTACTTTCTGGTACTTGATGTACATTCTCTTGATTGACCTGTGATGTGAACAAAATATTCTCTCTTGTAATTTGTAAGATGTAAGCCTCAGTGTGCAGAATGCTAATGAGCTTAGTTAATTGATTCCGAATGGAATCTGGTTTGGGATTTCATTTTCATCTTGTCATTATGGTTCTGCTTTGTCCCCAGACCAGTATTAAAGAAGGGCAGCTGCTCAAGCAAACCAGCTCTTTCCAGAGGTGGAAAAAGAGATACTTCAAGCTTCGAGGCCGCACGCTTTATTATGCGAAAGACTCCAAGGTAATTCAAGAATTCTGCTCTCAAGCACTGCATGCTATGGTTAGATCTAAAGCCTCGGTTGTACAAGCTGCATTCGCCTTGGATTCTCATTGTAGCTTAACTGTCCTCATAATGGATTTCTTATAATGTGGTCATCTTGCACCCCACCACAAGGGGGAGCTATCGAATCAGTCCTATTCTTGAGGGATAATCTTATGGGGACCTAAGATTATCTAATATTGCTTAATTCCCCTTTCTTCTGTCTAATTAAAATAAGCTATAAACAACTTAAAGTAAATCAAAACTTTGGTTTCAACTCACTCACAATTCACAGTGTGGTTGTGGCTACCGTGTGCTGCTGAGAGAAAGCTTAAGACCCTGCATGCTGAGTGCGTGCTTTCAGAATCCTGGGCATAAATAATCCCTTCATTATGGTAGCAGTTAAGGGTAAAAAAAAAGACATTGTAATAAAATTGAGACCAAATAATTTTTATGTAACAGTTGAATGAAACAGTAATATAGTTAGGTGGAAAGATCCCTCGTAAACTAATATTTTAATGTTGTCTGACAAGTAGACACTAGGATGCTAGAGAACTAATCATTTCCATTTTTGAAGATGTATGCTCCTGATATAATCAGCAGAGTCATTAGTAGAAGCTGAAAAACCAACCAGTCAAGAAACCTAATTGGTTAGTCTGTGGAACAGCAGTAGAAGGGGTAGCCGAATGCTTACAGTAGAGTAATGACAAAATAATCTGATTTTAAAAGTCTGATGTTGACTGCTGTCCCTGGTCCGGCTCCGTCGTGTCCTTGCACATTCCCGGGTAGAACCATCAAGTTCTTGGTTGCCTGTGACTTTGGCCGTATGTCCAGTTAAGTGGCCCTCAGATAATGCCATGCGTGAGATGCTGAGTTTGTTTCCCACTGAGAAGATCGTTGGTGACTTTCCATGGCCTTGCCTTCTTACTCCAGGCCTGCCTCCATGTCGAAGAGTCTATCTTGCACTGCCGCAAGCTTTGCCCCTTCATCTCCTGGCCGTATTGTAATTCTGGTTTGGAAGCAAGGCTAGTTGAGTTAAATTAATAAAATTATAGTAAAGAGCAAACCCCCCTGGAGATCTGGGAGAGGGGAAGCCATCAGAGAAGAGGAGAGGAGTTTTTCTACAGCCTTGGAGGCAAACTCTTACTCCACCTGTGCTAGAGTTCACTGGCTTGAAAGTTGAGCAGTGACTCACTAAAAATGGGAAAGATGATGTGCATTCACTAATGACTGATTTGTTCCTTTAAAAATGCTTTTTTTTCCTGGAGCTTTCTCCACTAACACTTTTTGATCAAAATAATGTTTAAGAGTTTGAAAGAAACAGGCAGGGGTTTCTGTTGCAGAACACAATCACCGTCCTATTCAGACACAGTTTAATAGAGAAGGACAACAGGGTCCAAAGCGTTCGGTACATTACCAAGATCTGAGCCAGGGCTAGTTCTCAGGCTACACTCTACAAACAACCTGTGGGCCCCAAGTGTGTGTGTGTGTGTGTGTGTGTGTGTGTGTGTGTGTGTGTATGTGTGTGTGTGTGTGTGTGTGTGAGAGAGAGAGAATGTGTGAATGTGTGTATGTCAGTATGTCACTGTGTGTCAGTGTGTATCAGTATGTGTGTGTGAATGTGTGTGTCAGTGTGTATAAGTGTATGTGTTAGTGTGTGTATATGTGTGATTGTGTGTGAGTATGTATGTATGTGTGTGATTGTGTGTGATTGTGTGTATGTGTGTCTGTGTGTGAGTGTGTCAGTGTGTGTGTGAGTGCATGTGTGTCAGTGTGTGTGTCAGTGTGTGTGTGAGTGATTGTGTGTGAGTATGTGTGTCTGTGTGTGAGTGTGTCAGTGTATGAGTGTGTGTGAGTGCATGTGTGTCAGTGTGTGTGTCAGTGTGTGTGTGTGTGTGTGGTGTGTGTCCGTCCCTCAGTTACTGCTCATAGCAGCTAGGCCTTCAGAGGACACCAGTCATTTGTGTGGAAGCAGAACTTCATAGGGCAGTCGTATTTCATGGTTTCACTCCTTCTTGAGACAAAATCGTGCAGTGTTCCTAAGTTAACTCTCATTTTTGATTCCTAACTCTTGCCATCACCTTCATGATCGCGGGCTGCTGGTGAAAACCCACTGAAGAGCTGGCGCTCGCGTTCTGCGTAACGTGTTGTGTTCTTGTCTGTCAACAGTCCTTGATATTTGATGAAGTTGACCTCTCAGACGCCAGTGTCGCTGAAGCAAGCACGAAAAACGCCAACAACAGCTTTACGGTAGGTATGGCTGCGTCCCTGTGAAGGGCCTGTAGAGAGGCTTTTTCTAAGCATGTGCAGACGCTCAGCTCGGTCCTCACCAACACAATCAATTCTGATAAATATGTTCTACAATCTAACAGTTATTGCTTTAGGAACTTGGGTTTAAATGTTTTTCAAGTAGTATATATTTTTGAATCTGTATATTTAAAATATATCCATACATATCACACACACACACACACACACACACACACACACACACACACACACACACACACACAAGCTCATATCTATTATCCTAGCACGTGGGAGGCCGAGGTAGAAGGATTGCCATGAATTCCAGGGCAGACTGGGCTATACCATTAGACTGTATTTCAGACAGACAGAAAAGATTTGTTTCTTTTCACTCTTCAATTTTTTGTGTTTTTAAAGGTTTTTACTTCCCTTAATGGTTCACTTAACTCTGTTGTTCTCAAGTACTTGAAGCCTTTGCTGTTTATCTGCAGTCTTTAAGAATAACACTTTCTCCCTTAGCCCCACGCCAGCTGCCATTGCAGGCAGTCGCTGGGGTTCAGGTTTTCCTCTCTCCCCACTTAGGTAACCATCAGGGGACTCGAAGAGGGCCCTTCCGTTCCCGCCTCTTTTCTAATGAAAAGTTGCACCGATCCAGGGGCCTTGCTTGTTTGCCCTCACCTGAACGTTCCATCTCCCTCTCAGTCACAAGATCACGCACAGTCCCTCTCAGTGTTCGGTGCTGGCCTTGTGTACCCTGCCCTGCAGCGTGCGTGCTGTGTACCCTCCGCCCGCAGCCTGCTGGGCCTCAGCTTTGCAGCTCCCCCTGACTGTGGCTGTTGAAATCCTTCCACTTGTCCCATGCTTCTGCTTCTTTCATTTACAAAATCAAAATACGGATTGACTTCCCGTTCTATCACCAGTATTTATGATAAACAGAGAAATTTTTGAAAATTGGCATCTACACTGCTAATACATATTTGCATATGTAAATCCCCCTCTAGATTTCCCTTAGTTCAGGGAGCTCTTCACGCAGTGACATACTTCTTAGTTCCCCTGTGATGCATTGCTTTTGCTAAGTCATCACACCTACCCATACTCCCACCCACACACCAGGAAATCTCCGCTACCGACACTAGTGTCTGGTGGTTAGGTGCACGGAGCACGGGACAGCCAGGTAAGCAAGCAGAAAGGACCATGGCAGAGGTGAGCATTGGTGAGATGAGGCGGGGGAGGAAGCGAGTGGATTCAGAGTCTGTCTTATTGATTTATGGGCATGTGGGATAATTCATAGTGTAAACAGTGCCTCGCCGCTCCTTCTCCCCAGGGAGAGTTGAGTTCGAGAAGAGGAAAGCCAAGAATAGAATCCTGGGAAAATGTTAAAATGTAAGGTTTGACCAGAAGACTGAGCAAGAGCATTCTTAAGTGAAGAAGTAGCATCGCCCAGGCGGCGATGTCGTAAGAACCCAGCGTCAGACAGTTTCAAGATGGAAGTTGCTAAATGTCAGGTGCCGTGGAGCGGGCAGGTCCAGGAGGAATTGAGAGGTGACTTGAATTTGTGAACTTGGAGCTTGCGTGGTCACATGGCTGTGGGTGGTTTTCAGGGCGAAGTGGCGTGCGTTAGGCTGTTAATTTGGAGTGGGGCAGCAGGCTTTTTCCTGAGGCTTGGCCGTTAGGAGCCAGATACAGCCGGGGAGTGTTTGGGTGATGAGAGCGTTGCGGTTTTGTTGCTCTTTTTCGCTGTGCTTTAAAGCCGGACTCTGAGTGTGTTTATATGAAGACGAAAGGAGCCGTTAGATGGGGCAGGATTGCTGAGGGAGCTGAGGGATGTAAGAGGCAGTGCGTGGCCTGAGCACCGAGCGGGATGGGGGCAGGCGGGGCAGCAAGCATGCGTATTTCAAGCCCAAATAGTTCCATTTTCTCCGTGAACCCGAAGACAAGGTTGCGTGTCTGTGAATGGGAGCCCTGGAAGGCTTAGAATAGCTTCTGCGGAGAGACTGCATGGAAAGCATCAGGGACTTGTAAAATACATCCACTAAAGACTGGCTGTAGTAATGTCTATACTCTGTGCTTATGGAATAGTCCTTCAATTAATAGAGTGAAAGCAAATGGATTGATCCAGAGTGGTGGTTTATAGGGCCTTGGGGCAGAGGGTGGAAGGTAATGCTGGGTGCTCAAAGCCTCTAGGAGTGAAAAAAGGGATCTGTCTGTCTATCTATCTATCTATCTATCTATCTATCTATCTATCTATCTATCCATCCATCCATCCATCCATCCATCCATCCATCCATCCATCCATCCCACAGAAAGCTAGAGTTTATCTGAAGGAAGGAACCAGAGTTTATAGTGTAATGGTTAGAATGATTTTGGGTATGGTCTGGGGCTTAGAACAGATGTAGGCAAAAGAAATAGAAGTGCCTGGGTTTGGAAAGACGATGCAAACCACTTGTGCAACTCTGCCTTGCCCTCGGTTGCTCTTGTTTTACCCCTGTTATGAACAGAACGTGCCCCCAGCCTGTATGTATGCATGTAAGTCTGTGTTTCCTTCATGACCTCCCTGAGGGCAGGGACTGTGACTATCTTTGTACTTCAAAGTACTTTACTCATGAGTGTTTGTTGGTTTTGATACGGAAGATCAAAGTTTCTGTCAGCATGAGAAGACCCAGTGGCTTGAATATCTCATCAACCAACCATTCTTTCTGAAGTTCATTACCCTAGTGATGTGGAGGCTGAAGCGTGAGGTAGATTGCTTCATGTTGTACTATAATAGAAGCCTGGTAGAACTTTCCACAGCATAAAATGGAGCAAAAGGCCTGTTTTCAAGTGGTAATTGACAACCCTCCTGCTTAAATATTAAATATCCTGTCTGCCGAGATCATCTTGACTGCTCTCCACACCACTATTTCAGCTGGTTCATGTCAGAGGTTAATGGTGCAGCATGATGGGGTTGCGGCTAAAGACTCGGGGAGTGGCCAAACTCTGCCCTTCCTGAAGTCCCTAAGGGTCATATATTGACAAGAAATGGTGGTACATGGACAATCTATAAATAGTTGGTGGAAAATAGAAAACTTATGCTTCGCTTGAAAATGAATGCTCAACTCTGCAAAGATGGCTTCTCTAGTGAGTGGCCCACAGAGCAATGTAGCTGCTAGCTTATGCCTGAGGCAGCTCCGCGTCACTTCTGTGGTCAGGATCTGTGAGTTCCAATGAGGCACACGGACACCGAGACTACAGCCAAGGGGTTGTGGGTGTGGTTTAAGACATGTGTACACCGTGGACCATGTCTTACACAGTCTCCTAATCCTCCCTTCCTTCCCCTTCCCTTCCCTTCCCTTCCCTTCCCTTCCTTCCCTTCCCTTCCCTGCCCTTCCTGCCCTGCCCTGCCCTGCCCTGCCCTGCCCTTCCCTTCCCTGCCCTCCCCTTCCTCCCTCCCCTTCCCTTCCTGCCCTTCCCTTCCCTGCCCTCCCCTCCCCTCCCCTCCCTCCCTCCCTCCCTCCTTTCCTTTCTGGGCATTAATGATTTTTTTTTTTAGTTGTCTAAGTCATCATGGGCATTATATCAGTTTTCTGCTGCTGGGTATTGCACTGTTATGATCACCATAGCTTTAAAAAAAATGCCCATCCACCTGACAGTCCCTGGATTGTGACGCACAGCTGGATTCCTCTTCCCCAAGTCTCACAATGTGAGACAAATTAAAACATGTAGATGAATTTTAAACATTTACTTATTATTTGTAATTACACTTATTTGTTTGTGTAGGGGTGGGTAGGTGAGTGTGCACGCTCATGGGTGTGTGGATCTCAGAGGACGACACTCTGAGGAGCTGGCTCTGTCCTTCCATCGTAAGTTCCGAGATTGCCCTCAGGCCATCAGGTGTGACAGTAAGTGCCTTTCCCCACTCCACCGTCACATGGGCCCCACACACCGATTTTTAGTGACTTTAAATTGGGCTTCTTTTGTTAGAGTTTTATGGGAGGCCTTTGTGGCTGGCAACCACTAAAACCTACTAATATTGAAAGCACCTTTCTGTGACTCCAGGTGGCGGTGCTGCAGCCAGGGACTAGAAAAGGACAACCGTAGATATTCCTACTATTAAATGAGTACACGAGGTTGGCGTTCATTCAGTTATCTCTAATTTAAATTCTGCTGTGAAGGGCAGAGCTTAAAACCTTCTGTTACAAAGTCAAATAGCCTGGGTTTGGCTTCTAGCTCAGCCCTGTTATGTGACTACATGAGTTAACTCCTTCAAATCCACCTTTCCTCAAGAATATTGAGAGCCACAGCATGGAGTCCCTACTTTCTAGGGGCCCTGGATATCACTCAGTGTGATAACGTGCAAAGTACCAAGACCGTGAGGAGCACATGCGGTTGGTGATGCGTCCTTTCCCTCACAGTTGGCACTGTGCGGCCCACTTACGACTGTTTGGGAGACTTAAAGGCCATTTTGATGAGTTCCACCTTGAGAAAACATTTTGCCCTGCCTGTCTTTGAGGAGTATAAGGAAGATCTATGTCTTCTTCCGTCCTGTGTTAATAAGAAGGTTTGGGGAAAGCAACCAATTACCAGATTATTAGGGTAATGTTGTTTACTAGTGAAGGGCTTCAGAGTGATTTAAACACCACAGCTTTCAGAGCTGTTCTGTGGGTCCTTTAAATTTTAATGAAGATTAAGATAAACTTCAGATAAATGCTTCGTCATTTTAAAGAAGCTGGGCTGCTATTTAAATCTGGGACGACACAGGTTGACACAGGTTGAATCCCAGTTGATGGCTGAGGCAGAAGTCTCTCACATTCTTGATGAAACCTCTCTGGAGAAGCCCTCGTGCAGAGAGAGGTGTTTCCTAGGTGATTCCAGATCAAGTGGAAGTTGATGCATAAGCAGCCTTCAGCACAGCCACTGAATGAGGAGCCCTGGGCAGAGCAGCTCTTTGTTCTGGCTGCTCTCGGAGCTAAAGTAAGGGCTTCTGCTCACACGGTGCCTGCATTTGACCCAGCAAGGCACGCAGGTGGAGTGCACTGAGAGCTGAACTTCACACAGCTCAATGGAAAATGCTAAGGACGGCTCCATTAACCAAAGAACCTCTGCACACAGACACCCCATGATGTTTTCTGCCATTTTCTGCCACCTGCCCCCAATGCTGCGGTCTTCACATCCTCGGTGATCACAGAGAGGCAGAGGAGGCCTCCTGTCCTCTCCCTTCCCCTAACTTTTATCTTACATCTTACCGTGAGACAAGGTCCTACTACGTTGCTCAGGTTAATTAGCCTTGCAAGTGTCCTGCCTCTCCCTGCGCTGAGCCTAAAATGAATAGAAGAAAGCCCAGTGAGTGTTAGCATCTCCTTTCTTTGGCCCCTGCTCTTTAAAGATGGGGGGGCGCACCTGGTCCTGTGCGCACAGAGCTGACTGGCAACTGCTGTGATGGAGTTGTCTTCTCAACCTGGGAGCCCAGATAAGTCCTTTCTCCCCTCACTTGCTTCTCATGAGGTGTTGGTCACAATGTCCAGAACAGACAGACACCACTATTGGATTTGATTCTGATTCTGGCAGGAGGGTATAAAGTGTTTGCGTTCAAAGAACCGTGAAGCAAGGAGAACAAGCCGCTGTGGGCCTTACAAGCCCAGGAATTCTGCATCCATTACGTCTTTGGCAGAGCAGCCTGGGTTTAATGGGAGGGAGAAGTGTTCCCTGGAGTTTGTTTCTGAAGTGGTTGCTTTCTGTTTATTCTGCTTTTCCTCAGCTTCCTCTCAGTTGACAACGTTCAGCTGTCTCTCTCTGAAGAGGGATTTCGTGTCCTTTGAACCTAAGGAAGTGTCAGTTTGCTTTCATCCAGTTAACATCTCAATATTTAATCTTGAAGGGAAAGAGCGAAACTGGCCTTTTCCCATGTGACCTGTGGAAGGATGTCATATCCTGTAAACGGTGCATGGATAATCACCCGAGAGAAGGATCTAGCTAAGCAGGTCACCTGCCTAGTTAATAATATGGATTCTGTTCGTTGTTTTATACCTGACGCGTCATTTAATTTTTATACCAATCCAATGAAGCCATACAATATAGTCTCTACTATATAGGCAGGAAACAGAGAAGCCAGCTTCTAAATCATGGAATCCATGTAGGGTATGCAGCCTCAGACTATGCTTGGCCACTCTGCTGACCTCCTTACTTGTTCGTTTAAATAGATGTGGCAGTTATAGCAATCCTCCCATTGGTCTCCTGTGTTCAGGTATCTTACCCCCGCTGCCCCCCCATGTACAGGACACACATGCTGGTACATTCTGGGGGCTGGATGTTAAAGAGAAATGTAGAGGAAGGTAGCCGATATTTCAAAACTGCCTGGGAGTCTTAGGATTGCATGGCATATAAGGACTTACTGTTTTTCATTAAAAAATTGGGATGTAAATTGAATAAGTAAAAAATAACAACAACAACAGCAACAACAACAACAACAATAATAATAATAATGGGAATATGGGCAACATGGGCCCAGCAGGTTACAGATCTTGTCACTCGAGGTTGGCAAGTTGAGTTTAGTCCTCAGAGCCCATGTAAAGGTTGAAGGAGAGAACTGACTCACAGAGGTGTCCTCTAACCTCCATACATGTACCCGATGATGATGGTGGTAGTGGTGACATTTTTTAAGTTTTAAAGTTTTTGGAATATTTGAGGAGGTATCATATAGGTGAGGCAGTGATCGATTTGCGTGGTTAAATCCGCAGAGGGCTGACTTCAGCTCAACAGGGAAGAACTTTCTAGCTAGAATCATCTGGTAGAACCGGCCGGTTGTGAGGTAACGGCCGTGTCCATTGTTAGTGCTCTGCAGTCATCCTCTTCCCTGTCATCAGACAGTGGCTCTTGCAGTCTTCAGGATAGGCCCAGGCTGAGAGCTGAAGCGAACGTCTCAAGGTTGGACAATGAAGAGCTGTGTAAATGTGGGGCTCTTGTTGGTTTGGGATAGTCAGGGAAACATGGTCTGGAATGACTGAAGTGGCCTCACCCCTTCCACAGGCTGTGTCACGAGTCCACACAGCAAGAACCCAATGAGCTTCCTTCAAGAAGGCTTTGCGGGCTCAGTGACCAGCTGTCAGTGTGTGGGAGCAATGGGATGAGGAATCGAATTCCCTTCCAGAGTCAATCCTGTGACTTCACTGACTCCCGGCCTGGTGCACGGTGCACAGGGGAAAGCCAGTCCACATTTGTCAACTGAATGCACAAATGAGTGATATTTATAAACTTACTGTTTTCTTTGGGTAAGCAGTAGCCTTTCATGTCTAACATAGGCACAGAATTTCCCGATATTCCTCTGTGATGCTTGGGTTATTATAGTATCACTGTAAATATCTGCATCTTCATGAAATTTTTATATTATATACGGTGACTCAGATTATTTTTTTAAACCAGTAAGTCTTATAGACGTGATTCATTGCAGTGGTCTCAGCATTGATTATATAAATAGTAGAATCCTAATAGTAAGCCAGCCTAATTATTTTGTATCTGTGTTGATTAAAATATTTTACAATACTTTAAAATGGTTCTGTGCTAGCATTCTACTTAGAAGCCGAGGCAGGAGCAATGCCGTGAGTTTGAGGCCAGTCTAGGCTCCAGCAGGCCAGCCTTCCTTTTCTCCTGGACAGAAAAGCTCTTTATCACTGGGCCTGTTGCCAGGGTTATATGAAGCTGGTGTCCTAAGTGGACTTTAGTCTGAGGTACTTTGTGCAAGACCAATAGGGCATCTCTGTCCAGATGAGGTTTCTGAGACCTTGGTGGATTGTCTTAGAGGACTGACCTCCATAGTGATTTTGTCAAATTGCAGCGCCCAGTGAATGATAGCCTGCCACACAGCCTTCTTGGCCTTGGGACAAATGATAAATCTATTTCCTGTGGGTGTCTCACGTTCAAGGCCCTTCGTATGTTCCAAATATGTGGTTGTGAGCTATGACATCACACCATGGCCCACAATTGGCCCTTGTAAGCATAAGGAGTTAAACTTTGAGAACGATCCTTTTCCTGTGGAACTTCATGGGTACCGGTAAGAGTTTTGTCTCAGGTACTGATCCAGCAGCCACAGCCTCTGGCCTCCTGGCTCAGCAGAGGCATTGAAAACGTGCAGGCAGCGTGAAGGACTACTCAGGGTCATACGTGGCTGTACTCTCTGAGGAAGGGCTACGTGATTTACTTGAACTTCAGCGCACACGTCTTGATGAAGGGTTTAGTTAAAGACACTTTGGCCCCGTACTCATGTAGGTGAGCTCTGATTTCCGATCTTTATTTGCAGTCCAGACTGAAGGGCTCTGTAAAAGACAGTATCTTGCCCCATGTCAGTGCCAGGACTAGGGGCCTAATAGGGGCAAATGAGTTACTGGCCATAGTAACAATCTTGGAAATAAGTATCTGGTTATGTCCAAAGAGGGCCTGCTAGGCGGTAGCTATCTGAATGAGGTGGTAGCCATCTGAGTGAGGCAGGAGGACCCCAAACTGCAGAGGCCTTGCATCCTGAGGTGAAGAACCCAGCACATTCCCAGACCTCACAGATTTAACTTCATTAGACAATTTAAAGTATCAACCTTTTGGTTTTAAAAATGTATCTTAATAATTAGTGTTCTATGTTGAATGTTAAAAATTAAAACAGGACTAAGGAAAGCCTGTTGTTTTGTAAGGTCTTAGCAGTTGACGGTATTTCTTATACAGCAGCAAGCAGTACCTTTGATCTGACAGCTCTGGTGTGTAGGCCATAATGAGTGGTGAGTACGCAGCGACTGCTCATTCTACATCTCACCTCATTACCTCAATAAGCCCAGGGGATGTTCCTCTTCCAGTAAACAGGTTAAAGTGGCTGAGAGGTTCCGACAGCTTAGGGTAAAGTTTGGTAGTCATCTGATAGCATAATTACTATTTAAATTTTGAGTGTTTTCCATGAGAATGAATGGCATACTAGAATTTTCAGGCTCACAGGATGGTAGTAACCTGGCATAGGTATGCTTTTTAGAAATTATCTTATGTGTGTGAACATCTCCCAGCATGTGTGCCAGGAAGGGGTTTTCCATGTAGAAGTTGTTGCCTTATTCATTTTTGTGCTCTTGAGCGCCGTCCTCATCTTGATTCGTGATGGCAGAGATGGGTTGGTGTTAGTGCAGGACAGCTGACAGCCTGATCTGCAGTGGACCAGTGAGGTTGGAAGCCCATCGACGGCAGAGGGGATCGACGGCAGAGGGGTTGAGTGATAGCTGCTGGAGACCTCCATTCTCACTGGTTTCGGCAGTCGAGACTTGCTGGTGGGTGGACTAAGGGGGTTGGACGGTCCCGAAAGCCAGGCTGTATTAGCTAATCAGGACTGAGTGGGGAAGATCTACCAGCTCTTCCAGGAGGGAACTCTAGGCCAAACAGTCTAGGTAGATAGATAGCGAACCATTCAAAACAGTCTTTTTGTTTTGAGAGAAAACAGACTAGTAGCAAAGAACTGTTAAGGGCTTAGCGGATATTGTAGAGAAAGAGAGACACCCTTGACTATTAGAGGTCTGAAGCAGTTGCCCCTAGAAAATTGGGGTCTCCCTGGGAATCCTATTCTGGCAGACAGACTGCTGAAGCCTGGTGCCAACCAAAAGACGAACGAACTCGTCTCTCAGAAAGAGATTTCACACACAGGTCTGACAGTTTGTCAGGCCACCTTGTAGGAGAGTCAGGAACCAAAGCAACGTGAGAGGGTGACACCACACTGTGGCCAGGGCTGCTTAGTTATGTGTGTGCACTGTCTTCAGTTTAACCTAAATCGCACATCGAGACCCCAAAGAGGGACTTCAGGAGTCCTGGAATGTCTTTGCTTCTTCTCAGTGCGGCCATGTCTTCTTTTTGCTATTCAGCTAGACTGGCTGACCAGGAAGTCCCAGAATCCTACTGTGTCCCCTCCCAGTGCTGGGATTGCAGGTACATGCTTCCCCTCCCAGCTTTTGTGTGAGCACTGGGGGTAGATTTTTGACCCCCTGTGCTTGCTTGGCCAGCCCTCCACCAGCTGAAGCACCTTTCCAGTTCTGTTCTGGTTTCTGTGCGAGCCTTGTTAGTGTTCTGTGTCTGAGACCAGTCAGTCAGTCAGTAACGTTTCCCGGTGGCCGGAGTGTGCAGAGCCATGTTTGTTGGGGGCAGTGCGCTATCTACAGAGCTGTTGTACCTTCTTGGAGCCTTTGTATCATTCCATGTCACTGTACTTGATGAGCTTTTTGTGATGGGTACTTATGCCCACTAGCAAGAGCTGAAGCTGTTATTCTCAAGTGACGTAGAAAAACCTCTGAAAGCCTCTAACCTGGGAGTCAGTGTGAACGGGACACACACGGGAGTCAGTGTGAACGGGACACACATTTCACAGGAGAGAGTGTAAAGGAGCTGCTTCAGCCTTGCTCCCGAGGCGTCACTGCCTCAGCCTCTGGACTCACGATAGATAGCGAACCATTCTATGGATGTTTGCGGAGGGACACATTACATGGGCATTGGCTTCACATTGTCATAGCAGAAGACTGGAAAGAACCCAGGTACATCAATCAGAAATGACTGACACATGAAACATCACCACAGAACGCAGTGCATCCTCTTGAATCAGATGTGCATGTGACAATGCAGGCTGAATTCCGCATTTCATTCAGGGAGAAAACTCAGATAGAGACCTGTTAGGATTTCACGATATGATGATGTATGCATGCATTTTGTGTGTTTAAACTTCAAGAGAGCACATAGTTCTCACGTATAGATAGACGGTCCCTGGAGAGATACACAAAGAAGCGGAACAATGTTTATCTTTAGGAAGGGAAGTTGGTAACTGGGGCAGGCCTAAGCAGCAGGCATTCCCATTCCAAAAGTATTTCAAGTTCTCTATCAAGAATTATGTATTACCGACCTTCTCTGGCAGCTTCTCCTCTGATGCGCTAGACAAGGGGCAGCAATTAGCTTGAGAAGCACCTTGGGCAGCACTGCTAGGAGTCTGGCTGTCTACCATGGGAAGGAAGGAAAGAGTGGGCAAGAGCCCTGTGCAGAAAGACTAGACGGCTGTGTCCCCAGTGAGAGGGAGAGAAGAGGAGGCTAATGCAGGGCTGGATTTGGGGTATAAATTGTGCTTGAATCAAGGGTAGGTAATAGATATAAAAGCAGGTTTGCAGGAAGTGGGTAGGTAATAGATATAAAAGCAGGTTTACGGGAGGCGAAAACTGGACGGGGTGAATTTGAAGTAATTGTAAGATCTCCTGGGAACATCAAGTAGGCAATTGGAGAGGTGTGTTCAACTCTATCAAAGTGATTTGGGGGTGTTATTCCCATGGCTTATTTTAAGTTTATAGCAAAGTCAAGTCAAGTATCCTTAAGTTGGAACACAGACTAATGGAAAATTTAAGTTTTAGAAGTGTCCCATTTTGTAGTGAGCAATACAAAGCAAGATAATTATTTTGTTTTGAAATTTCCCATTGCATACGTGTACTGTACAAAGCCATTTACAGTTACAAACCAAAGAGCTTGTGCCAGGGGAATGAAGCTAATGCATTGTTCTGATCTTGGGCACAGTCTGAAAATACTAAGTGAATGGTCACACTTTTAATGTGCCCATTAACCACTACCACTAATTTACCGTGGGTGTGTCTACAAGGCCTACGTAAGTCATTCCTGGAACACTATCCTCCTCAGTGTTACGATTAATGCAGAAAATTCCACTTCTCATGCACACTGTAAAACCCCCAATGCCATGCCATATGAGGTTGTGTACCTTGTATATCTTCTGTTCCCTGAGGGTTCCTGGTTCACAGTGACTTGTTTGTTAGTGCGGCTGTGATTATGATCATTATGGTTAATTTTTGCCAGAGGCTTTCTTATGTTTTTATTGTTCTTCTTTAAAGAGCGCACATATATCTTTGGGATCTGGAGAATAAAACTCAGGTCCTCCTACTTGCCAGGCTGGCACTTTACCAATTGAATTATCTCCCCAGCACCAAAGTGAGTGGTGTGTACCACTTGCCTGGTCTTCCAGACCGATCAGCACAATCTTTCCCATTCTTTTGTGTCTGATGGCTACAAAGATTGGAAGAATTTAGTTCAAACCCAATACATGGCCTTCGGTGACTTCTAAACCTTTGCTTAGAGCTTTAGAGTTGTGCAAGGAAAACAGAGATTGCTACTTTTTTTTATTGTGCCAGTACAACGAGGATGTATTCCTGGACTACAATTATTCCACAAATAGCTACTCATAGTATGCAGACTTGTAAAATTTTACACACTAACACTATCTAAACTTGCAGCTGTGTCCCATGCCATTAATCCTGACACAAAAATTCTCCTCCTTTCTAGCATATGCTGAGATCCTAGAGGAATATTCCAGGCATAGCGGTCTGTCTGCCTCCTGACTCATGTCTTCTCATGCCTTTCCCACTGTTGAAGGAAATTTTACTTTTAAGCTATTTTTAAAGTTTAAATTAGTTTTTAGTACTTGACATTTTTTGTGGAAATACTAGGAGAGGGAAAGAGAGAGGAGAAAGGAGAGAGGAGAATATGAGGAAATATATATTAGTACTGAGAAAGCACTAAATCCATGTATATTTTTTCCAGGAAAATTGGCATTAGAATTTGTTATATACATTGAGGCACTTAAAAAATAACTCTAGTTGTAGATGGCAGTTAAATTAACATGGGAAGTGATACTTTCGAGCCGTGATTCCTTGGGCTTGAAATAGGGGTGAGTTCAGTTTTGTTGTGTTTTGTGGGTGCTAAGGGTTAAACTGAAGGCTTCAGGGTAAACACACTGGGCCACTGAGATACACCCCTAGCTCCAAGAGGACTTTTCAATTTGTGAAGGGAGAAAGCTGACTTTCTCTTAAGAAAAGCCTCTGACGTTCATGAATTATGGAAGTCGAATTTGCTAGCTATTATCAGTCAATACCCCCTTCCCATTATAGCCAATGCTCAGAAGCCTTATTTCATTAGCTTCTGTGGACATTTAGTTACACCGAAAAGGAAGACGGCATATTTGTGTAAATGAGTTTGCTCTTGGGAAGGAGGTGGGAGGGCAGACAGTTGGTCTGGGGGTGTTAGCGTTGAAGCCGTTGCTTACAGTGTTAGTGTTTGTAAGGAGAATGAGACCCTCAAGTCTCTCGCTTTAGCCCTTAAGAGTTTAGGTTGGGGTTCAGAATATATCAGTGTTTTCTCAGTTTGCTTTCTGCCACGATAAACACCGTGACCAAAAGCAAGACGGGGAGGAAGGAGCTCATCTGGCTTACACTTCCGGGTCATAGTTCAGCACTGAGGGAAGTTCTGGCTTACACTTCTGGGTCACAGTTCAGCAGTGAGGGAAGTTATGGTGGGCATACAGTAAGAGCAGAGGATGGGACTGTAGAGCAGCACCGCTGACTGGCTCACTTCAAAGGCTTGTGTTCAGCAGCCTCTCTTACACAGCTGAGTCCTAACTGCCTAGGGATAGTAGCAGCCACAGCAGGACGGGCCCTCCTGCATCAGCCAGTCATCAAGAAACTGCCTCACAGATGTAGTCGCAGTTCAGTGTGACAGAGGCAGTTCTTAATTCAAGGCTCCCTCTTGCCATGTTTATAGAGTTCAGGTTGGAGATTAGCCATCATGGTACTTTGAAAGGGAACAAATTGAAAACGTAGGCAAACACAGGATGACTCTGTGGTGGCCGCCTCTTGTCCCGTCCATCCCTTGTTCCTCATTGCGTCTGTAGCTCTATCCGTTCTCTTTCCCTGTCTTATTCTCACCTCATCACACTTGTCCCTGCACTCTTCAGTAGACATCCCTGCGGCTACAGAAGGTAGGCTGCCACTCTTATTTCCAGCTTTCGTGGCAAACACTGCCTAAGCAGAAGCCGTGAAGGGAACTCAGTGCAGCTGTGCAGTTACCTTTGCGTGGTGAGGGAAGAGAAATCACTTCATTTCCTTCTACAATGCTACCGTTGCTCTTTTTATGTCTACATAAGGAATAACAAATTGTGGACAGATCACTTAATGTATGAGACAATGGGGGGATCGGAGAGGCGGTGCCTTTCTTTCTGCCCAAGGCAGGAGTCAGATATGCCCATGGAGAAGGAGAGAGGCATCCTCTTGGCAAGGGTGGCCCCTTGTTATTTATTGACCTAGAATAACTGTGTCTGTTCTTGAAAAGTTTCCATCAGAAGTCACTCTTCAGTGCTTGCACTTTTGTCTTCCTTGGTCCTTGTCACAAGTGAGTAAAGTTTGATTTGATGCTGCTACAGAATTCTCCCACATCAGTGTTGTTGTGTGAGGGGAGTTACTTGATTCGTAGCTTGATTGTCAAAACAACTATTTCATCCAGAGGGTGCATAGTCTCCATGCCAGATAGATCAGCAGGCATGGCGTAGTTCTCCTTGCGCCCATAACGAGCCTGCCCCTTTATTCTCAGTGCCTGTGGGAGAGGTTTTGACTTTTGAGATTACCAGTCTCCATGACAGGTATCTCCCCACCCCAGCCATAGATTTGTAAGTTGTTATTTTAGTCAGTTCGATCAAACTGACTGACCAGTGAGAAGCAAAAGCATAGGGGCCATGCGTGTGTCTTGGGTGCACAAGTATAAACGTGGCTCCTCGGTGACATTCCACAGGGAGTGATCTTGAGGCCTGTTCACACGGTGTGCTGCCTAATAGAAAATGTCTTAGTATCCGATCTGCAGATTAGTATTGGGGGTGTGTGTGTGTGTGTGTGTGTGTGTGTGTGTGTGTGTGTGTGTGTGTGTGTGATTGTGTGTGTTTGCAAGACAGAGTTTCTCTATGTAGCTCTGCCTGTACTGGAACTCACTCTGAAGACCAGGTTGTCCTCAAACTCCCAGAAATCTGTCTGTTTCTGCCTCCCAACCAAGTACTGGGATTAAGGGTGGGCACCGACACCACCTGGCACATGCCTTCATTTTAAAAGTTCTTTTGTGGGGCTGGGGATTTAGCTCAGACAGGTAGGCTGCTTACCTAGGGCTCTGAAGGCCCTGGGTTCCGGGGTCCCCAGCTCCCAAAAAAAAGAACCAAAAAAAAAAAAAAAAGTTCTTTTTGTTTATCATATTTTGTATGCGTGTATGTCTGTGCACCATATGCTAACAGTACTGACAGAGGCCAGAAGAGGATTCTGGAGCCCCTGGACAGATGGTTGTGAGACCACATGGGTGCTAGGAATTGAATCCAGGTCCCACAGAAGAGCAAGAAGTGTTCTTTCTGAGCCATGTCCCCAGCACCTCAAGGCCTATTCTGAAATTCTGTTGACTTAAATTTTACTGTCAGTCGAATATACTCAGGCACTTTCTGTGGTCACAGTGCCCTGAATGAACTCACTGTGACATTATGTCATTATTTAGTTCCATTGTATGCTGTCCTACAGTGTAATGCCATTTCTTCCATTAAAATGTAAGCAACCTTGGAGGAGATATACGTTAAATCTATTAATTTTTAGGAAGAAATTGAGTAACTAATTGCCAGCTGAGGAACCAGATGGGGCTTCAGCAGTGGGATGATCGGTTAGGGGAAATACTGACCCCGAAACCAGACCACTTGGGAAGCTCAATGTAAGACTCACAAAATGAAAATTCCCACAGGGATCAGTATTAATACAAGTTCCATGAACTGGTCAGGAAGGGACTTTAGCTGTTTTTATTTCTACCTATCAAATTCTAGTAGATTTCAATCTGTTTTAAAGAACACATAGTACAAGAGTTTATATAGGACACCCAAATGAAGCATTGGGAATCAGGACCTTGTATATCATATCAGGTGTTGTACACGGAAAGCTATTTTGGAATAATGACCCCTAAAGGGGTAATGTTGCAGGCATGGGAGTAGTGTGGTTTGGCATCAGAAGGAAGCCAAAAGAGGGGCCAAACCCAGCAAAGGTGAAGAGACCTGGCACCGCGCTTACCGACTGGAAAGTTAGACGTTTAAATGACCATCGTGGTTGTTAACCTGGTGAGTGACAAAATTGTCTGGAGCTGTACCAGAGCGAATCCAAAATTACGTCTAAAGTCATCATCGTCACCCGCCCTCATACCTCTCCCAGAGGTGCTCCAGAGAGCCGTGTGGGGGCTGGGCTGGGATGAAGATGTGCACCTGTGCCCTTGCACGTCCATGTACTTGGGAAGTGGAGGTCCTCAGGCTACACTGAAGAACTGGGAGCATCTCTGCTCCTAAAATAGTCACTTAAGGAGATACATGATCACATTGCAGTTTGGCACATTCAAGTTGTCAACGTGAATTATTTCACTCCATAAAAAAAGAATGAGAAAAAAAGCAACATACATAATTAAAGAGCCGCATCTAGATTTCATGAGGGACGATGGGAGAAATATATTAAGACCGAGCAGTTGACAGCTACAGGGAGAGCTAAGCTGGTGTTAAAAAGGCGCAGTACCGTTAGATCTGATTAGTCAAGTCATAGTAAATAGAGACAATGACGATACAGCTCAGGTACAGTCCCTGCGTGCCGGAGCCTCCAGGAAAGACGTCTCACCCTGTGTGAACCTGTGCTACAGCCAGGCGGTTCCAGATTAGCACCCAGCTAGACCTGAACAGGGCGGATTGTAGTCCGTTAGGACGTTAGGTCAGAAATAAGATTTCTTAACGGAAAATGTTGGACGCATACTGACCGGAGAATGCCGGAGAGTTTCCTCTCTCTCAGAGCCAGGCGTCCGAGTTCAGGCTGTGTGTCTTCTGTAGTCTAACTGTGGCAGATCGTAACAGTGGATGGCGTAACGAAACCGTGTCAGCGGAGGGGGGCTCTGACTCCCCCATGCTTTGCAAGTTCACTCAGTCTCCACTGCTGCTTTAGGTAAGGTTGGGTTCACTGAATTAGGAGAACCCCCCTCCCACACCCTTAATATGACGGCTACTTTCTTTGTCCAGGGTCATTGTCCTACTTCTGATGGTGTTTGTTTACTAGACAGTGAGTTTTATTGGTAGATACCTCCATTTTTTATTACTACTCTTATGATTTTCATATTGGAACACAAATACAAGACATAGTACGTATGGAATCTGTAAATGACACTGCAGGTCTCCGTCCCTGGTAAGAGGTGGTCAGCCATTAGCTAAGTCCAACCTGGATTGTCTCATCAAGTGAATCCCGACCACCACGAGTGACTGCTCTGTCCCTAGTTAGCAGCAGCAGGAGTGAGGTTCAGAAGAACATTTACAGCCGCAGACATAAAGGAAGGTGCTATTGTGATTCAGGCTAGGTTGCCATGACTCCAGACAGTTCCCTCTGATTCACTTCTCCTTAGAAACTTCTTTCCTTTGGGACCTCAAACATTGTTGTACAGGATGAAAATGACCTATAGACACTGGTTCGCAAACTCGTCTCTACCTTTGCATCACCTGGAGTTTTTTGTTTGCTGGTGTTGTTTTGTGAGAATGGGTACCTCCCTGTACCTTCATTGGGTCGGGGAGTAGTAACTTGTAAACTGAGATTTTAAAAGCAAGCAAACCAGGCGGTGCTGAGATACAGAAGAGCTTGAGTCCACCACATACTTAAATATTCCTTTAGAAACATAGTTTATTCTTTAACAGTACATGCAGTGTGTTTCGATCAAATTCATCTCTCGCCTTTCTCCTCAGTTCCTCCCAGATATACCTCCCTCCTCTCTGCACCCTCCCAACTTTTTGTTGTCACTGTGTCCTCCTCCTCCTCTCCCTCCTCCTCCTCCTCTCCCTCCTTCTCCTCCTCCTCTTTCTCACCCTCTCTTCCTTTTCCCACTGAGTGCAGTCTTTCCTGCTTGTTTCCTTAGGGTATGGAGCCAGCCACTGTAGCCTGGTTGACTTACCAAGGGTCACACACTTGAGGAAAACTGACTCTCCTTTCCCCAGAATCTCCTGAAAACCCGTGAGCCCTCCCTGAACCATGCTGTACTGGCTTCATCTTGTGCAGGTCTCCACAGGTCTCTGAGCTGCTGTGAGCGCAGTTAAACTGCTGTGTTACATCTCAAGCTGCTGCTTTGCCTCAGTCCTCCCCAGCCACTGACTTTCACAGCTTTCCTCGTCCTCCATTTCCCCAAGTCTTTGTGTGTGTGTGTGTGTGTGTGTGTGTGTGTGTGTGTGTGTGTGTGTGTGTGTGTCGGGTGGTGGAGATGGGAGGATATAGAGAATCCTATTTGTAGCTGAGCCTTCCACACACATTTATTCTCTGTGCTTGGAACAGTTGTGGGTTTCTGCATTAACCACAGTCCATTGCTGAAAGGAAACTTTTCTGAGGAGGTCTGAGGTCTGCACTAATGTAGGCTTTGAGAGACTCTGGTTTTAGAGGGCGGTTTGACATTGTATCCATTTAGCACAATAACCGTAGTAGGCCCCCACAGGGGCCGTCAGCTCTCCAGCCGTGGGTTCTTGGCTATGTTTACAGCACCTGCTTGCATCCCCTCCTGTGGAGTGTGCTTTAAAGCCAACCAGAAAGTTACGGTAGGTACCTACCATAACATTTGGGCCGTCCTTCACCTATGCCTATATCTTGCCACCCCAGTCAGTATCTTAGTTAACAGGGTTCACAGCTGGGTAAGATTGTTGATGACCCCCGCCCCACTCCAGGCACCCAGCATCACACGTTCCAGTGCTATGAGGCTAGCTAAAGGGAGGACGATTTCAGATCAGAACCAACTTGATTTCTCCATGTCCTGTGACGAAAGTGTATGGGCGTCTTCAGCAATAGGTCTTAACATGGAGTTCTTATGGTCAACCAAGAGCAATGATAGTAGCCGTGTGTGTGTGTGTGTGTGTGTGTGTGTGAGAGAGAGAGAGAGAGAGAGAGAGAGAGAGAGAGAGAGAGAGAGACACAGGGGGGAGGGGGGAGACTGAGTGTATGGTGTGTTGGGGACAGGATTCTCTATCCTCTGGGACACAATTGACCAACAACTGGTAGGCAGGTGCCCTACATCTGACGGTTTGGTTTGGTTTGGTCTGGTTTGGTTTGGTTTGGTTTGGTTTTTGACAGCCTTTAACTTCTAATAGGCCCATTATCCCCCATGGAGGATAATTCTAGTTTAGTTGTTTAGGAAGCTTACAAAACTGTAAGTTTCCACAGGACTTTCCAAGCACCTCTAGGATTGGTTTCTCTTCCTCTGGCCCCCTCATCCTTCCCCTCCCCACATCTCTCTCCCCACCTAAACCTTCCTGCACATTTTACATTATCAACCTCCATCTGTCAGTAAAACAAATTAAACGGTTTTTATTTCAGGGAGACTAGATATTTGCTTTAAAAACTGCAGATAAAAGAACAAACAGAACTAAACTGGTCTATAATCTCTTGATAGTATCTGGGTTTTGTTTTTGTTCTTTAGCTTGTGTACCATGGAGTTATATGGTTTCATAGGATTTTATATTTAATGCCTTATCAGACTGTTTTGTTTTGTTTTGTTTGTTTGTTTTTTTGTTTTTGTTTTTTGGCTCACTGTGTAGCCAGCCTGAATAGAGAACTTGCTGTCTTGACCAGGAAGGCCTCAAATTCAAAAAAAATTTTTTCTGCCTCAGCCTTCCCAATTTCTGGGGTTAAAGAGTCTTCCTCCCCAGCCAGGCTGAGCTCTTCCTGAGTTCTAGAAGTGAGTAATGGTGTGGCTGGATCGATCGTTTTGCAGTAACTGACTGTTCACCATGTCTACTAAAGGGGATTTTTGTCTACTTTCCTAGGCACCATTTAAGAAACCAATTTAGATGCCACTGCTTGGAACCATGGTTTTCCAGACAAGTAAATCCATGGTTCCCTTTCCTCCCTTCTCTTCTGACAAACCTGCTTTGGCCCACTGAGCACACTCAGTAATGACCGATGAGCATGTGTCTGCGCCAGTGCCTCGGGGGCTGCCGTAGTCGGAGGAACAGTAGTTCAGGTGGTCATGCAACCAGTGAGTGCCTATTGGGGTGACAGGAAGAGAGTTACAGGCAGAGAATAGGGATCACTGTGGGATGGGAAGCTTCAGCTCCTACAGGAGAAGGTAGCACAGCCTCTGGTTCCAGAAACTTCCCAGACTTGCCCCAACAGATGTAGGAAGAAAGCCCCAAGTCCCCTAATGTGAGAAAGGAGTTCTGACCTCCCATTAGCCCTGGGCAGCCTGTGATCGTATTGAAGTCTGAGTCAGGTATATGTTCAGCTAAGAAGCAAATAATTTCCTGAATTTGCCCTTCCTCAAACTTTTCCCTAGAAAATGTGGTGAGAGGTGGAGCTGGAGTGATGGGGACTAACCAGGGCCTGTGGTCCGCCACATGGCCGTGGGCTTCTTTCCCATACAGGCAGTGGGGAGGAGAATTAGTGTATGGAAGCTGCCTGAGGGACAAACCTAGAGGGTAAGGGCCAGGCTCGGAAGCTTCAGGTTTGCTGGCTGAGGCAAGCTTGACTTAGCTCCGACAGTGTGGGCTTTTTAGTACCACACCCACAAAGCTAGCCATATTTGTTCCACGTCCTTCATGAAGAGCTGATATATGTTTTTTTTTTTTCCACGCTGACTTCTTAGAGTGCGGCTTTACGATAAGTAGATTCTTAGTGGTGATCAATCACAAGAGCCACGCATCGAAATAACTCTACGTTTGTGTCTTTGGTCTGAAGTGTGTGATGCACTGTGCTTGCTTGCTTTATTATCATCTTTAATAAAGTCTTGATTGGAAAGTGGAAGTCACAAGTACATATTCTTAACTTCATTATCATGAGAGGTGTGCCCACGGCGGTCTTGCTGGAATCCTTTACAACTGAAGCTTGTGTGTCTAGTTCCAGGATCTCTAAGGAACATTTAGAAGTCATTGCCTGCCTTCTGCTCTGCCTCTTACGTTCACGATGGTTTTGAAAGGCCTTTGGTTTTGACCGTCGGTCACTAAGCTTTGCTCAGAAGTCCACAAAGCATGAGACGGCACCTGAAAGGAACCCCAACACATAGCTCGATTCAGCTAAAGGCTCGGAGGCAGTGCTTACTCAGATAGCATCAGGGAGGCAGGGAAACATGGAGGTTTCTGGATGCTGTGCCAGCCTCCAGAGCCAGGAGTATATTATCATTTAATGGTACCTCTCCGCCACATTTGATGAACTGCCCTAGGAAAACATTTTGAAGCAATAAAGCATCCATTTGGCTCCCGAGTGATGAGAGAGGCATTGCTCTTTGCATTAACTATTCAGGAAGAGAAGTGACCAACTGCTAATAAGCTTTACCCAAACAAGGTCGCTTAAATCAAGAAAACACGAGAGCGAGGCTGTCTTCGATTTCATGTGCAATTAACAAAGACGCAGCGCAGAGCGGTTGGTGCCCCGGTGCCACGTGGCCGTGCGCTGGTCTATTTAACTGCCCATGCCTGTCAGAAGGAGTACACGCTTCTGAGCTCCAGGAAGACGGTGCAGTCTAATAACACACGAGCGAGCGAGCGAGCGAGCAAGGAGACCATGGCTGGTGAGTGGCTCAAACGGGCTCACGTCTCTTGCTTGCCTCCATAGACTTAGGTCAGTGGTGGCTCAGTCCCCTGGTTTCCGCTTAAGAGAACGGTCCCCTTTAATTTTTCTTAGAGATTCGTAGTCTTTGTAATTATTACCATGATACCTGCTGTGTGTATAGTAAAATGTCTGTTTATTAGTTGATCAAGGGGTTGGACTTGGGGACTTTTATATTTGCCATATAGGTACAGCTCTAACGTGTTATTTGACAATAATTTTTCTCACTCTTGTGCCACAAGTACATGAACGGTCCCTCCCTCGCAGGTGCTCAGGTCTCAGAGCTTCAAGGCGGTGTGCAGGACACTGTGTTTATAAGCAGAAAGTCAGGATCCTAGTCTGAAACACCTCTGGTGCTATTACCTGGGGTTTTTCATTCCACCTGCTTCAAGGTCCTTAATACAATTAATTTGCTTTTTTTTCCCCCCCCGGTATCATGAAAAAAAAATGAAGTCACAATTCTCCTTTTTCTTCAAGCTAAACAACGGATTTTTGTCTGTCTTCTGGTGCGCTCTGACTAAAGAGGAGCGCTCTAAATTTCTGCACAGGGAGAAGGACCGGCCTTCGTATGAATCTGAATCACACAGGAAGTAGTGCAATAGTGTTAGTTATGAAATTTAATACCACATTTCTTTTCATTTTCCATTTAAAATTCTTCTCCACATTGAAACCCGTGCTTCATCTCAGATTATGTCAAAGCCTATTTAAAACCGGGTTTCGAGATGCAACCTGTGCAGTAAAAATGCCTGCTTATTTGTGAGAGTCGTCTTTAGAAAGAGGCCCGATCAGTCACAACAGCTTCAGAGACCAGCAAAGACTGCCGAGGGCCACCCTTTCCTGGAGATCACCCAGAACAAAACTCCTCTGTTACAGAGGCTTCTCTTTGCTTCATCAATGGCATAAACACTCAGTAGAGAATGTCTTGTAAGAGGCTGGGTTTTTAAATCCCCCCTGGTTGGTTACTTATGATCATTAGATTGAACCTTCCCTTTCAGATAATCACTCCGTTCAGAAGGCTCATGCTGTGTGCTGAGAACAGGAAAGAAATGGAGGATTGGATCAGCTCCCTGAAGTCAGTGCAGAGCAGAGAGCCCTATGAGGTGATGTGCCATCTACCTGTTTCCTATCCTCAGAGCGCAGGCATCCGTAAGAGTAGCCGAAGAGCTCAAGCTAGCCTGTGCAGAACTTAGTATTGGAGAGCTCACTAGAACTTGTTTAAAGTAGACCTTGTTTTTCCTTAAAGTGCTTCGGTGTTGAGAGTATCAGGCGGAAAGTTTGGTCCTCACTGTAGCATGCACAGTTGCAAATAGTCATGGGTCTCTAGCCTTGCTCTCCTGTTTGACAGCCCTGTCTGAACATTGTCTTTCTAGGTGGCCCAGTTTAATGTGGAACATTTCTCAGGGATGCATAACTGGTACGCCTGCTCCCACGCCCGGCCCACCTTCTGTAACGTGTGCAGAGAGAGCCTCTCTGGAGTTACCTCCCATGGCCTATCCTGTGAAGGTACTGCAGCATTCTGCATTCGTGTTCTACCAACGGCTGATACCGTAGCTACTCCCTCATGGGCACTGGCCTGGGAGACTTGTTTAAATCAAGATTTCAGTTTTGTTCTAGCTCAGTGTTGGACGCTACCCACATGGGACTGGTTTGGGGAAATAGTGTTGCCCAACCTCAGAATTCAGTGTTCTCTGGAAGGAACTACCTACCTCTCTAAAAACCCCTTGAGCTTCGTACATTCTAGTTATCTTAGTTAATAATCGACTGTGGAGACCAGTGTATACCCTTCCGCAGAATTCCTAGTGGTTATTTATATTGCATTATTAGAAATATTTCCCTTTACTTACGGTTCGTTTAAATGGACATCATGTTGGAATTTCCTTTTCTTTTGTGTAGAACACTGGGGTTGAGCCCAGAGCGTCGTGCACATTAGGTGAGCACTGCCCTTCCCCCACGTGGCATTGTATAAACGTGCTTGGCCGTTCTCTAAAAATAAGACCCCTGCTACTGTTGGCTCTCTTCGCTTCCTTTTTTTCTGCTAGAATTTTTAGTAATAAGATGTGTGAGTTATTACTTGATTTAGGAGCTGTAAGGAGCAAATGCAAGCCTGACAGTAGCCACCAAAGGAAAGCTCGTGACTTAAGAGTGGAGAATGTTGGGTACTATTTTTTTGAGTTGTGTCTAGGACTAGAACTATCTCCTTCTCAGATGCAGTCATATCGTGGATAATTCTAAGCATGCGCAATTGATCTTTCAGTTAAAATAGTGATAGGATCCCTCTCCTAATGGATTCCAAACTGTTTATTGACTCCACACAGAGGCTGGGGGGCTGAGCTCTGGGTCACACCCTCTTCCTCTGCCCGTTCAGACTGTGACTGGGCTTAGTGCACACAAACAGAAGTCAGATAGACTCACTGAAAAAATTTAAAATAATATGTTTCATAATCCCCTAACTTAATTGAGAGTGTTAAGTATAATCTCAGGGAGTAATTATCCTTCACAGTTATTTAAATAGTATATGGACAAAACAAGTTTAAGTGGTAACTTTAAAAAAAATTAATAACATCAAATATAATAAATATGGATACTTATCTTCTAAGTACTGTTTAATATTTAGGAAGACTTAGCATGGTAAAGACTAAATATTGAGTAAAACCCATAATTTTACCACAGTATTTGCAAAGTTTTTGTGGTTTTGGTAGTAACATTGTAAGCTAGGGAATGCAGTGTTTTTCGGCCCTCTCTGGAGGAACTCAGTGGCCACCTTACGAGATATAGGTGCAGAAGAGTCACTTGCATTTCCTGGTGACCATAGCAACAGTCGGCTTGCCATCACTACTTGTCATGCAGGGTTGTGAGTCTCGAGGCCCCTGCCCAAAGCACTTCATTATCACAAAGCTCCATTCTTGTTTTAAATGAGCTGTTGCATTTTTTTGTTGTTTTTGTTTCTTTTAACAATTAAATTATTTACATTTCAAATGTTGTCCCCCTAACCGACCCCTCCTCCACAAGCCCAATATCCCATTCCTTCTCCCCTTTGCTGCTACCCCACCCACATACAGCCAACCATTAGACTGAGTCTGGGGACCCCAATGGAGGGATTAGAGAAAGGACTGAAGGAGCCGAAGAGGTTTGCAACCCCTTAGGAAGAACAACATCATCAGCCAACCAGACCCCCAGAACTCCCAGGGACTAAACCACCAACCAAAGAGCTGTTTTTGTTTTGTTTTTTTTTAAAATATTTATTTATTTATTTATTACTGTAGCTGTCTGCAGACACACCAGAAGAGGGCATCAGATCTCATTACAGATGGTTATGAGCCACCATGTGGTCGCTGGGATTCGAACTCAGGACCTCTGGAAGAGCAGCCTGTGCTCTTAACCACTGAGCCATCTCTCCAGCCTGAGCCGTTTCATTTTGAATGGCAAGCTTTTGAAGTAATGAAGGAATTATATATTTTTACCATCTTCTATGTCCTATGGAACTTACTGTAGTTCAGGCTGCCGTTGAACACACAGACATCCACCTGCCTCCAGCTTCTGTGTGCTGTGGTTAAAGGGATATCCACAGGCCCAGCTCCAACTCACTGCTTTGCTGTCTTTGTGACAGCTTCCCAAGCTGCCTGATTGTTTTCTTGTTGTGCTGGCACTTTAGAACACCTCTGGGTCACCTTTCTCTTGCGACAGTTTCAAACTGTTAATATAAGTGCACAGCACAGCAATGCAAATGTCAAAAATACTTACTGTAATGAATTTCCTCAGATTAAACACACCAAAAGAGGGGAGTCTACACCTAGAGTGAGGAGTGGGATTTCACAGGTACTCTGCTTACTGGATTACTTTGGGTATGTGCGCAGGTCTACACTATTTTCTTCTGAATAATTAATTCTTTTGTGTTTGTTTAATTTCTCTTCCTATCAGAAATCTGCTATATTACATTATAACTGCTTCATAAATACAAAGACATTAAATTTTAAGATTTCAGTTACTACTGCTGGATCTCAAACCTTAAAAAACAAAGCGAACAAACAAACAAAAAGATCGTGCCTCTTTCCTCGCCCCCTTTAAAAATGCCATGCTGTAACTTCTTCCACTTCAAAACCTTTATACGATTATTATTATTATCTTTTTAGTATGTAAGTTCAAGGCTCACAAAAGATGTGCAGTAAGGGCAACAAACAACTGCAAATGGACCACGCTGGCCTCCATCGGGAAGGACATCATAGAGGACGAGGATGGTGTAAGCTGCGGCTCTGCCCCGCCCGCGCCCCTGCCTCGCCCTGCCCCCCCTGCCCCTCCACCCCCGCCCTGCCCCTCATGCCCCCCACCCCGCCCCCGCCCTGCCTCGCCCTGCCCCCTCCACCCCCCCGCCCTGCCCCTCACGCCCCCCCCCCTGCCCCCCACCCACCCCCCCCTGCCCCCCTGCCCCCTCCACGCCCCCCCCTGCCCCCCCCCTCCGCCCCCCCCCTGCCCCCCGCCCCCCGCCCTGCCTCCACCCCCCGCCCTGTCCCGCCCACGCCCCCGCCCTGCCCTGCCCCCCCGCCCCCCGCCCTGCCCCCTCATGCCCCCCCCCCCCCGCCCCCGCCCTGCCCCCTGCCCCTCCCCCCCCGCCCTGCCCCCTCACGCCCCCCCCTGCCTGGCCCCTGCCCCCCCGCCCCCCCACCCCCTCCCTGTCCTCCTGCCTCCCTGCCCCCCCTGCATGCCCCCACCCCGCCCCCGCCCTGTCCCTGCCCCCTCCGCCCTGCCCCCGCCCTGCCCACGCCCCTGCCACCCCACCCCCCCTGTCCCGCCCGCCCTCCGGGCCCCATCCCCTCCGCCCGCCCCACCTCCGCCCCCCTCCCCGCTCCGCCCATCCACGCCCTCGCCATGCCACGCCCCCGCCCCGTGCTCTTTCAGAGTATAATGAGAGTTAAGTGGGAATGTGGGTTATTTGGGTTGCATTGGAAGTGTTAGGTGATTGTGAGTTTTGATTTTTAATTAACTGTTCATAGCATTCCTCTGCTTTCTGCTTGAAGGGGAATCTGTTCTAAGAAAGGCTTAGGAAGGCCTCTTGGCTGGGCTGCTGTGAAAGATCTTTCTCTGAGGAACTCAGTGGTCTTCAGTGCTTAGCTGAGATGCTGCTCATTCTGCCAAATTCTGGGTCTTCCTCTCAGCAGTGTTGGACTCCACTGCATCCTGCATGTGAAACCTTTGGAGATCACTGTACTATAAGCCTTTCTACGCCTTTCTCCTCAGCTAGATTTCTGCTGAAGTGAGCCTTTGTCCTTTCTGTGTGTACCTTCAGGGTTCAGGAAGGCTAGATGGTCCATAAATGTGAATAAGGCGAGTGAAGGACTCTGGGGATGCACACGATTGAGTCTGTAGAGTAAGAAACCCTGCCTTTTTCAGAGTGAGGATGACGTCCTCCTCCTCTGGCTTCGCTCTGACCGCTCCTCCTTCCTGTCCGCAGGTCGCCATGCCTCACCAGTGGCTGGAAGGCAACTTGCCTGTGAGTGCCAAGTGTGCAGTGTGTGACAAAACGTGTGGCAGTGTTCTTCGCCTGCAAGATTGGAAATGCCTTTGGTGTAAGACAATGGTAAGGGTGAGATATTCTAAAGTAGCATCGTCCCTAACTGGCTCAACCGTGTGGTCGAGAGGCAAAGCAAATAATTTCTGACAGAGCAGACCCTGGTTGCACACATATCCCTTTGTGACATAATGGTTCTCATTCGTGTATTTGAAGAATATTCCCTCTAACATGGCATTGGCGTGTGTGCGTGTGTGTGTGCGTGTGTGCGTGTGTGCGTGTGTGCGTGTGTGTGGTGTCAAGTGGCCCCTTTACAGAGGTTGCTTGCATTCAGAAGGATCCCTGTCTCATACAGGCTTTCTATATCGATTCCATCACATCGTGGCCACTGTTTTCAGCAACCCATCCTCCCCTCCACGCCACCCCCACACTTAAGTCACATGGTACCCTCAGAAAGCCCTGCTCGCTCCAAGGTGCTATCAGGTTATCATTGATATCTGAAACGTCATTTTGCTGCAGTCCTGTGTCTGTCCTCAGACACAAGACCAAGCAAAGTAGGTTATGCCCCTGCTGTGACTGACGTTATATGTCTGTTATATAAATAAATATTTTTTTAAAAAATTGCATGCGAACCAAGGAATAGTTTCATTTCTGTCAGTTATTGTGAGAACAGGGTTTCTGACCAAGTGAGGACAGCCCATGTAAAGAGATGGCTGTGTGCAGTGTGCGCTTGGTGTGCAGACAGCATTGGGGCAGGCAGCCGTGTGCACTCTGCCTGTTGTCACCATGCTGACTGGCCACAGCAGTGACTGCCTTCCACTGGGCTAGATTTGTTTGGCAATGTTTTGAGTCTTATAGTCTTTTAAATTTGAAAGTTAATCCCCTACACACACACACACACACACACACACACACACACACACACACACACACGCACATTTTAAATGTGTAAAGCCTGTTGCTTTTGTTAAGTGTCAGGCAGATCAGCGGAAAGCACGAAGGGAGTGGTTCTGACGCATTTATTGTCGTCAATGAGACTGATTTCTAAATGCCTCAGCATTTTAGCCCGGTCTGATGGGTGGCCTGGTGCTTCCGTCCGCTTTTAAATGTAGCATGACTCTCTCTGTCCTGTGCTGTGGCCTGTTCCATCCTCCTTGTCTTTGGTAGGCTGCTGCTGCTGTGACGACTCCATGACCGTGGTTATTGGGAGAAAGGGTTCATTTGCCTTGCATTGCTTACCGCAGGCCATCAGGGATGGCAGCTGCACAAGAGTTGAAGGCAGGGAACCTGGAGGTGGGAACCGAGAGACGCCACAGAAAAGAGCTACTTACAGGTGTCTTTTGCATCTCAGTAAACCTCTAGCTCCTGAAGTCCTCTCAAACCGTTCCTTGTTTTAAAGGAACACTACATACAGTTCATCATTTTCATTCTCTGTGTGTGAGTATGTTCTTGAATGTTTGTATGTGCACTGTGTGCCCATGGAGGTCAGAAGGCGGTGCCAGATTCCCAGAAAGCGGAGTTGGGGAGGTCATAAGCCCCTTGCCTGTGCTGGGAACTGAAAGGCCAGTGCTCTCAGCCACTCCCCATCCCTACAGTTCCCGGCACAACCTACATTTCAAACCTTCATTTCCTTTTGGGGCGCAGTGCTCCTCCCAATTCCTGCGGCCTCTGTCCGCTGTGCGTTTCTTGCCGCTTCTCTTCTCTGGGGCTTAGCTGTCCTTTTCTGACTCTTTGAAAGCGCATCGATGTATGATGAGCTGTTTCAGAGAGGCTCGTGCCTCTCTTCATCTGCAGGGAGCATGCACTTACTGTACACAGTCAGTAGTTTTAAGCAGTCTGGGCCAAAGAGACCGTCCTTGAGGAGTTCTGCGTGTAGAGAAATTGTAGAGTGGCATGGCCGTTCCCGGTGGCGCATGGCGGTGCTCTGGATTGCCTTTCTTTCCCTGTTCTTCCCTGGCTCTCACCCTAATTATTTCTGCCCTATCCTGTGTCTGTCACACAGACCGGCCTCTGTTGCCATCCCCTGGGACAGCTCTCGACCTCTCTCGCCATCCCCTGGGACAGCGCTTTGTGCCTCATCCTTCCTACACTCTATCATTTATGGTGTGCTTCCTGTTTGCCTTTGACTGGGGACATTGCACATGAGGGTCCCCAGTGCGTGCTACCATCATCATCTAAAGGGCCAAACAAAGCAAACGAGAACCCATCCAAAGCCTGAATGTCGACCACCCACGTGATCCATCATATACTGTAACAGTGTCTGTGAACGTTAGCCCTGATTTCCCCAGGCAGCGTTGTGTAGATCTCGTTCTGTGCTGCTCCACGATTCTCACACAGTTTTAAACTATCTGACTGAGCAATGCTTTAGTCTCAGCACTCAGCAGGCGGGGGCAGGTGGACATCCGAGTTCGATGCCAGCCTGATCTACAGAGCAAGGACAGAGCTACACAGAGAACCCCTGTCCTGGAAAACAAAGCACCCTCAGAACTATCTGTGCACATTAATTTTTCTAGAACACATTTTTGTTAATTATTATGTCATGGTTGAGAATTGTCCCCAAATAGGTCATCAGGAGAATAAAAATCTTTATTGCATTTTAATTATCCTCCTGAAAGGTTTGGCTTAGTTCATGCATGTATTTCTTAAAGGACCAATTAAATAAAGCCATATTTAAGTAAGTGTTTGTGGAACATCCGCTTAACTAGCTGACACGTTTAAAAGGTTCTGTAGGTGGACACCGGAGCTGTTCTGAGCAGCCAGGCTCCTCCACGGTGAAGTGACCCTGCGTTTTACCACTCGGAATGTCTCACGTTGGCTTGAGAGCCTTCTGCTTCTCTCCTCTGCCTTGCAGGGCGGTGGTCTGGCTGAGCAGCGGTCGTGCATGTGCTTCATAGCAGCACACACAGACGCGTGCCCTAAGAGAAGTTAGACTAGAAGGTTGTAGGATCACTGCGGAAAGAGCTTGCACATGGCAGATTTTATTTATTTTTATTAAATTTTATGTCCCTGACATTGAGATACCATCCCTCCATCTTTCCTCTTTCTTCCCTCCCCGCCCTCCCTCTCTTCCCCTTCCATATTTCCCTTCTCCCTTCACCAGGCATGCCTGACTAATAGCGCTTACTTTAGATAACCACAGGAGTGGACTGCTCTGGGCAGAGTCTCATGTACAGTGCGAGCCTGTTTCCGGGAAGGGTGCATGCTCCTTTAGCGGTTCTGATGGTATTGATCCTGAACAAACAGGTCTGTAGGTGTCGTTTATAACCCGGAATGGCGTTGGTTCTTTTTTTTTTTTTTACAGTTCTTGAAGGTTTCTTTGTTTTATTTGTCAGGTACACACTGCCTGCAAAGACGTGTACCATCCTGTCTGTCCACTAGGCCAGTGTAAAGTATCCATCATCCCTCCAATTGCACTGAATAGCACAGACTCTGACGGTAGGTAGCAGTGGTGTAAGTGCGTGTGTTTCTGGCGTATTTAATGTTGATTTAATTTCCTATGGTAAACTGTAATCGGCTGTTCTGGTCAGTTTTTATAAATGCTGGATGCTATATTTTAATTAATTGATTCTTGAATTGCTGGGGATGAAACTCGGGATCTTGAAGAGCTAAGCATGGGTCCAACCACTGAGCTCCATCCCCAGCCAAAACGGTATTTTGAAACGGAAGCTGTAGGGCATCCATTAACACATTGGCCAGATCACCCTGCACAAGACTTGCAGATTTTTTTCTTTCTTTTTTCTTTTCTTTTCTTTTTTTTATACATCCCAACGAATGACGGAAGATCGTGAGTTGGTACTGAACTCCTGGAAGGTTAATTTGTGTGTGTTCTCTCACCATAATTGAAACTGCCCATTAGCATGGACTACTATTAAGATTTGCTCTCCTGTAATTTCATTGCAGGAGTCTGTCCTCCTCTAGATGAATTCGCTATTTCTAGACTCTGGCAAGGCTTAACTGTAAGTGCCAGAGACTTTCTGACATTGCCCGTTTAGAATGGGGTGTTCATTACCTCCTTCTCCACAAGCCACGTTACAGAAGGTTTCTGCAGTGTGTCCTCTTAGTCTTCTGCCGTGCTTCATGACAGGCGTTTAACAGCTGTGGACGTTTATGTCAGGCTCAGGGGATGTGCTCTCGATAGCCCTCCCTGTCCCCATATGTCTTTCACTCATTACACATTTTAAAGTATTTTCTCAGACCTCTGCAAAGAACAAATAGAATATTGTAGAATACCGAGTATGGGCATGAATTATTTGACAACTGTGAACGCATAGCCCAGCATCTCGTTCCTTATAAAGGTTGGTAAGGTTGGTGGTATATTTCAAGCACTCCATGATTGAGGTACTTATTGTCTCCGGTGTGGTTTTTCGCTGCAAAGTTATGTCCTAAAACACGAGTTTTACATTGCGAGTAACTTAGTTCAGTGGGGGGAACTACATGACCCTGGTGTGGAGCAGTAAGGAAGGTTCCTTGTTTTTACCCATTTCTCTCCCTTTTTCTGAATGCCTGTTAATAATTTAAGAGAGAGGAAGTGCACATTAATCTTGTCCCGGGCTTGTTTTGCAGGTTTCTGCCGAGCAACCTTTTCGTTCTGTGTCAGCCCCCTCTTGGTGTTCGTCAACTCTAAGAGCGGGGATAATCAGGGAGTGAAGTTCCTTCGTCGCTTTAAACAGTTGCTCAACCCGGCTCAGGTGTTTGATTTAATGAACGGAGGGCCCTATTTAGGGTAATTCATTCATTTATGACAAATCTTACTTGAGTAAAACACAGTTTTAAGCGTGAGATGTGCCTGGCTCTTCTGCTCCTGAAAATTAATTTCCAGGCCAGGCGGTGGTGGGACACAGCTTTAAACCCAGTCCTTGGGAGGCAGAGGCAGGCAGAGCTCTGCGTTCCGCGCCAGCATGGTCTACGCAGAGAGTTCAGGTCACCTAGGGCTACACAGAGAAACCTTGTCTCCAAAAACCAAACTGACCACACGAACCCAGAAAATTGCATTTTCCCTTAGACATCTTTATTGGTCTCACGCCTTCCTACATTGGAGCCTTGTCAGCTTTTGGCTTAGCATTGTTCTTTGTGAATGCTGCTGGTGATTGAATCCTAATAGACGTGCACTTCCTACACAAGCCCTCCTCATTAAGCTGTGTCTCTGGCTTAACTTTCTCATTATTTGTGGTTTGTTTTTGCTTTTTGAGGCAGGACTGTGAGGCCCTGTGTGAAGTCTGTGAGAACTGGGCTAGCCCAGAACTTACAGGGGACAGCTTGTCTCTCTTCCCTCTGAGTGCTGGGGTTAAAGTTGTGCTCCTTAACTAGAGATTTTAACACAGAGCTTCCTTATCTCACCCCACACTTGTTGGTATAACTTTCGAGTTCAAAAATGTATATAAAAACATTTTAAGTGTGCGTCACATAAACTTGCATAGATGTAAAATACCACTAATGTCAGAAAATCATCTTCATAGAAAACTATCTCAGATTTATATCAATACACACACAGTGCATGACTTGTCCAAAGGGTGTCTGTCTAGTACTTCAGCCCTGAAGGATCTTGGGCTGACTTCGATAAATGCTAAGGGACTTTTGTTGACCGTCCTTTGTCCGTCCTGTGATGCTGTCTAACTTAGAGTCTAAGAATGACCGTGAACTGCCTGACATTTTTATTGTGAGGGACACATATGCCTTAGGGTACGTCACCCCTTTCAGGGCCCGTGTGTGGCTTTTCCGTGGGCGTGGTATGTTCCCTTGTGGAGGAGCCGTCTACTCTTTCTGCCTCTGAGTGTCTGTCTCTCCTTGTGTGACTCCTGGGGGTTGTTGGTCCAGGACCTAAGGTTTACTAGGGGTCAGTGGGGTACGGACAGAATGACATAAAGGGAGACAGAAGTCAAAGGAAGAAGGCCTGCGGCTGGGAGAAGGGGAGGAGACCAAGAGTCAGGCATTGGTGAGGGCTGGCAGGTGCAGCCCAATGTCCCCACACCTCTGAGATGCGTCTCCCTTTCCTGTAAGTCCTCAGAAGGTGACGTGTATACGATGGCAAAGCCACACACCGGTGTCTGCTTGGCCTTCCGTTCTCATTCCTGGCTCTGCTCCACTTTCACTCTTCTTGGTCTTCTTTCCCCTTCCTTCTAATTTATCCCCATTTCTGCACAGAATTTTTTCTTTTAATTCAAAAGTTTTCTCAGTTAACTATGGCACTCAAGTTAATTTTTACATACACACTCTTATATTTAATATGGATGTAGATATGCATATAAAACGAACAGTAATTGGAGAACGTGCTTTTTATGTACTCAACACTGAAAATGACTGTTTTACTTTCAGCCTGAGATTGTTCCAAAAGTTTGACAACTTCCGGATCCTTGTCTGTGGAGGAGATGGAAGTGTAGGCTGGGTTTTGTCAGAGATTGACAAACTGAACTTGCATAAACAGGCAAGTATGCGCTGGTGTGTTTGAGATGGGCCTTGAACCCCAGGCCCTTGCTCCCCGACTTCCCTCAAAGTGTTACCATTGCGTTCTTTTGCAGTGCCAGCTTGGGGTGCTGCCCTTGGGTACAGGCAATGACCTTGCTCGAGTTCTTGGCTGGGGAGGGTCCTATGACGACGACACCCAGCTCCCTCAGATACTAGAGAAGCTGGAACGAGCCAGCACCAAGATGTTGGACAGGTAAAAGAAGTTTTTCTTCTGAATATGTCAACCTGAGGTTATTTGATTTTTTATAATTTTAGTAACTGTAGTAAGTCCAAGATTCCTGGTCTTGTTCATTAATCTTTGAGATCCTGAATAGAATTTGCACAAAGTAAATTCATTAAAAGATGCTTTGAATGATGGATGGATGGATGCCAAAAGGCTGAAGAAATGGTTTCGATGAATTCCTTATTTAAATGTAGATGACTGTGAAGTTACTAATTTTTGTTTTGTGGTGGTTTGGGGATAGGGTTTCCCTACATAACTTAGATGGACCTCAAATTTGAGATCACCTGTCTTATTGTCTCTGGGTGCCAGTATTACAGGAGTGCACCACTGTGCCTGGGGATACCAACTACTTTTAATCACTGTTCAAGTCAGAAAGCTAAAAGGTTAACTTTGCAGCTGGAGCCTCTAATAATGGATTAATGAGACCTGTTAGCTTGTGGAGAGAGAGAAAGAGAGGGAGGGAGGGGAGGGAGGGAGGGAGGGAGAACATAAATCCAGTCCCAGAGACAAAGGGAATTAGGAACACTCATGAAGCTGAAGGACCTGCCACTGTTTACATTGTCCTCGATCCCCTCCCCTCTCCTCTCCTCAGCACCAACCCCATTTTGAAAGGCCATCTATAAAGCAGAAATCATAGTGTTTGCAGCCTAACTGCTTGTGGTGAAGGCATTTAGAATTTGGGTTAAGGGAACAACAAGATTCAATAAGTCGTAATTGCCCCACCCCAAGAGTACAAGTCAGATAGCAAAATATCATTACAGACTTGAGCTTTCATGAATCAAAACAACTTTGATAGGATTAGCCATCTGTGGGGCTCTCCCTGAAAACATCAGGGAGCCACCAGTCAAAATGCAATTATCCTTAGATGAGAGCCAGCCTCAGATGTGGTGACCTTGTCTGTCACACTGTAGTGCTTGACTCCTCTGTGACAGCATATTGAAAATAGACCTGGATGGCAGAACCTTAGCCTGTATGGATCCAAAATGGCATGATGGGGATACTCAGTTGGGCCATAATGCTTTTTAATCTGGGCTGGAGGTCTATTCAGAATCTCCACGGCTAAGAAGGAAGGAAAGGAAGGAAGGAAGGAAGGAAGGGAAAGAAGGAAGAAAGAGAGGGAGGGAGGAACGATAGACTGGGGGGATAAAAAGCAGTGGTGCTGGGAAGTGGCTCGGTGCTCCTGCTGTTAAGCCTGAGTTTGGTTCGCCAGAGCCCATTCAAAGCTGGGTGCAGTAGCACGTCTGTAATACAACATCTCCTTCTGGCAAAATGGGAGGATGGAGGCGGAGAGTTCCCGGATGTTTCCAGGCTACCTCTCCTGACATATAAGCTGCAAACAAGATCCAATCACAAACAAGGTGGGAAAAAAGAACCAACAACCAAATTCTCCTTAGCTCTCCGTCTACACACAGGCTGTGGCACAATGCATACTTGAACACGCACACACTCACACGCACACACTCACACTTACTTCTTGTATTCACATACAGAGACAGAAAGGAAAAGTGATGGGTAAGTTAACTAGCTCAGGTGTCCCGGTTACTTCTCGGGACTTATGTATGTTAAGACAGCAGTTGTAGATCGTAAACACGGTATTCAACAGTTTTTACCTTAGTAAAGCAGAGGGTAAGGGAGGGTTTGAATGAAATAAAATCAGTTTTGAGGGTGGGGAGAACACACCTATAAGTAATTTCCTAAATGATTCGGGGCTTTGCTTCCCAAACAACACAGAGTATTTGCTCAGGCTTTTTAAATATTTAATCATGTGGGTGTTCCTGCGTTTGTCACGTTGAACACTTGGAGGTCTTTTGACGCTCAGTTCTCTCCTTGAACCATGTGGTTTTTGGGGATCTAATTCCGTCCATCAGGCTTAGTGAGTGGCAAAGCCTTTACTCTGGAGCCCTCTTAGCAGCCCCAACACAGTATTTCAAATGCGTCCTTTTGAGACAGAATTAAAGGGCTGTCCTGCTGCAGCCTAGGAAATGCTTTCCAGAGATTCACTCCCCCAAGTGGCTAGCTGAGAAATAGCACCCCGTGGTCCGACTCCCCGACATCTCCTGGTGCGCCAAAAACAGCAGGTTAAAGGTCTTTATTAGAATCATTTTGTTTTCTTTGCGGCTTTACTGTTTGTGAAAAACAGGTGACCCTAGCCCCATAAGGTGGGGATGAAAAGTCAATTCAGTAGTTGTGTTATTTATACTTTTGAATAATACTTACTTGATCTTTATAGCCGCGCTGTGACTTGGTTCATAACAGTGTCGTTATGACTATTTTACCAAGATCAGACCAGGGCTTCTGGAGACAGGAAGAGTAGAAAGAACTCTGGCTGCTTGCCTGGCATTCTGTAGCACTCATTTTGTGTTGCAGCCACTACAGTCCCCCAAGTGAGCGAACCTCTCCCTCTCTGTTCTTGACACCATCAAAGTCACTCAGCCAACAAGCAGTGGGCAGCCAGCAGTAGGGCTGCCAGCAGTGGGCCTGGTGTTTTAACAGGGTCTAGGCTCAGACTTCCAGTATGGATTCAGTCTCTCCCTCAAAGCACACAAGCACCAGAGAAGCCCTGACCAACTCAACCCTCTCTTGTAGCGGCCGCTCTCCTGTTCCCTGGGAATTCTCTATCCAGGGAGGAGATGCAGCATGGGAGGTAAGGTTTTTTTAGGTGGAATCCTTTCCCACTTCTTGTCTTTTGACTAGAGAAGTAGTTCAGCTATAAGAAGGTTGCTACCTTGTTTTGGTTTTGTTTGTTTTGGTCTTTTTGTTATTTTGTATTTTTACTTTCCCCCTCAGAGCTGAGGACTGAACCCAGGGCCTTGTACTTGCTAGGCAATTGCTCTACCACTGAGCTAAATCCCCAGCCCCAGAAGGTTGGCTTTTACATTTCTAGTTGCAGTTTTCTCTTTCTTGGGTGTTTGTGTGATCTCTAATTTCTGTGCTAGCCCATGCTCCTCATTTGGAAGCCTGTTGACTCTGTGTATGCAGACCCTGCTATTCCTTTGCTTTGAGATAGATATTCAGCATATAAATATGTGTTTGTGTATATACATGTTATATATATGTATATATATACACACATATATATGTTGAGTAATGGATGGAAAATTACATACATACAATCATATTTGTAATGTCTTCTTATTTTGGTTATGTGTGTGCACACACGAGTGTACACATGTATTTGCACATGTATGTGGAAGTCTGAACTTGTTGGAATCATTCTGATTTCTTATTCATTGAGGCGGGGTCTCCCATTTAAACCCTGAGCTAGCTGAGATGGCTACTCTCACTAACCAGCTCCTGTCTTCTTCCTGTGGTACTGTAAGCAGGCCAGCATTCCTCCCCTGCGCTGACATGGGCTCTGGGGATCTGAACTCTAGTCCTCATGCTTTCACAGCAGCTGTTGTAGCTATGAAGCCAGTCTGTGTGGATGGAGAGTTGAACAGTAGCTACAGTAACTGCTGAGTTCACGTAGTCTAAGTGATAAATGCCTATTGGGGAAGTTTGGGTTTTATGTGAAGACTTACTCTCATTAGTCTGAATGATACACTAGGCCCTGTTTACTGAGTTAATGGGGTTAATGTTTAATGGGGTTTGCCTGAAGGTTAGATCATTGGCTATGTGTGATTTTTATAAAATTCTTGTATGTGTTGTAATGTTGCTTTTATTTTTTATTTATTTTTTTCCATAGCGGAGGATGGAACCCAGGGCCTTGCACTTGCTAGGCAAGCGCTCTACCACTGAGCTAAATCCCCAACCCCATGATGTTGCTTTTATAATGCCTTTTTTTTTTAATCTATAAGAAATCCTTCTCTCTCATCTTGTTAGACTATAATAATGTCCTGCCCCCTTATTGTCTCCAAATTTGGAAATTGTTTTAAATATTAATCTGGAATTATCCCATTGATGGCTTTTTCAAACGATTCAACATTTGGAATTACCACTTAGTAATGCATAATAATTACTTACTGATAATTGGAATAAGTTTTCTTGAATTAAGTATTATTTCTGTAAATAATTTCCTTTCATCTCATGTTTAAATTACTCTTTCTTAAGGAGTGTTTACCTCATTTTCATCACATACATACATACATGTTCCCATTCACACATACACGCACACACATACACTTGCATAGGTATACGCACACACACTCACACACACACACTCACACAAACTCACACACACATGCACATACATACACACGTTCTCTCTCTCTCTCTCTCTCTCTCTCTCTCTCTCTCTCTCTCTCTCTCATATCTCTTTTGCCAGGAGCAGTTGCTGAAGGAGAAGTGTTTTCTTTTCATAGGTAACAGGCATTTATTTAATCTAGGACATTATGTGTTAGAATTCTGGGTTTCAGCTCATGCACAAGACATAACCTAGTTAGTACTTTACAATAAGCCTTATCTAGAAGGTGGACAAGAAAATAAAGAGCTACGCTGCATTGCGTCTAGAGTAGTAAGACATACCGTGGCTAGCATTTCCTTCTGTGACCTGGTGTTTGGATATTTCTAACTGGAAAGAGAATGGTAGAATGGAAATCATAAGCTATGTATGAATCCAATGTTTTCTGGGATTATTTTGTCTCTGTCCCATCCTCCATTTAAGATAGACTAAAACTATATGCCATAAATGTACGTATGTATGTATGTGTGAGTGTGTGTGTATGTTTGTTTGTGACGGGAAAGTTTATTAAGATTTAAAGTTTTAATTTAAAGATTTAAGTTTTAGACCAAAGGATTTTCTCCCATCAGGTGGAGTATAATGACCTATGAACTCAAATTGCCAGCAAAGGCATCTGTACTTCCTGAGCCTGCAGAAGCGACTGAAGAATTCTATGTAAGACTAATCTTTTGTCTACTGACTGTTTGAAATGGGCTATCTTGGGGACGGGGGAGAGGGCAGTGGTGACATGCTTGTTTCATAGTGTCACTGCCTGCCTCTAGTCTTCTCTCCCAAAGCAAAGGATTATGAGGATCAAAGTTAGAGTCCTTCTGTGACCATGACCCTAAGTCACCGACCTTCCTGCATCTTACCAGTTTGTAACATGGGCCCTGGTACTCTGAGGAGTTGATGGTCCAGGTGTATACATGGCATCAGACATGCAAGGTCCTGTTCTTATGACCCTGGAGGCCAGCAGATAGCAGCCTCTAGTGAAGGCTCACTCATCTTCTGCATGGGTCATGAGTGGCTGCTTGATTATGAGGTGTCCCCCCAGCTCCGCTAAGCCCCTCCCACTCATGTTCCAGTACTCATGACTGGAAGATCATGCAGTATCTCTCTTCCCACTTGCCTGCTCTCTGAAGGGACGTTAAGCCCATTGATCCTGGGCAAGCAAAGGAAGAAGCACTGCTCACTCCCCTCTATCGCTGCTGCTGACACAAATGTCTAACATCTTCAGACATGTTTAAACCCCAGAGCAGTGGAAATATAAGCCCATCTAGCTTCCAGGAGATTCGCTCTGACTCACTAAGGCCCTTTGATCTACCGCAGCCTATTTTTCACCTCTTTAGAGCTGAAATCTTTGTTTTGCCGTTGGGAAAAATTATTATCTTGTCAAAGCTGAAACAGGGGCATTCTTAGAGAAAGATTGGTGTATTTTTCAGATAGGAAAATATTTTAAAAGTTCTAAAATATGAAAAAGTAATAGAGTCGTATGAAATGGAAAACACAGGCCCATCACCTGAGGAGACGAGACTGCCGAGGTTAATGTGTTTACTGTTTAATTTCCAGAAAAACTCTCGGTTATGTAATTCTATCTGAATAGGCCTGTAGAGCCTGTTTTTCTGGAGGCCAGTCTTCTCGGTAACACTTTTCATTAGTCACTAATTTTTTTCCCAAAATGAGGAGAGGAAGTGATGACCCTGCTAAGTGACACTGTAGTAGATTAAACTGTGGCATCTGTAAATTATGTCCTTTGAAATAAGAAGTATCTTCTTCCTCAGAGAGAGGTGTGCTTTTATCTATAATTATCCTTAATGAACAAATAAACACAAACTTCAGGCAGCACTAATTAAATTACAGTAATTAATAAATTAATCAATGACATGAATGAATGCATTCCTTCATAGCATTAGGGGCCATCCCATATGCTACCCACCCCGCAGTGAACAGAATAAGCTCGTCTCTGAAGAATATCGATCCGTTTTGCATTTTCAAGGACGCATTTCCATTGTCCTGATCTTTAAAGAAAGCGGTTCTTGTAGTCAAGCCAAGAGATTGGATGGGCAGACACATAGCTACTCTGGTGTGGAATTGCTTCTCCAGGTGTGGTCTGCACTTGAAGGAGATGAGGTAGACATTGAAAATTAGCTACTGGTGGATTTGACCATAAACTTAAAATGAGACTTCTTTGGGAAGATGCCAGTGAGAATGGCACTGTGGAGGAGACTAGTCACTGAAACTCCAGGCGTGTGTGAATAGACTTGGGGTGAAAAGAAGCCGGGGCAAGGCGAGCACACACTGGAAACTGACCGGCTTGAACGGGGCCATCATTTCTATTGGGAAATCCCAAGTTTATGACATGGAATGCATATGAAGAAAACATTTAACAGAGACTGTACGTGAGGCTGTTAAGTAGTGTGCATGCTTTTATACATCGTGAAGCTGTGTTCTTTTGATAGGATGTTAAGGGTTCAGTCCAGTTGAAGAGGAGATGGAGGGCATTGGGCAATGCCATGTGTTTCACTGTCTCAAGACAGCAGTTCTCACCCTATGGGTTATGACCTCATAGGGTCAGATATCCTGCAGATCAGATATTTACATTATGACTCATAACAATAGCAAAATTGAAGTTATGATTTGGCAAGAAAGTAAATTTGTAGTTGGGGGGTCATTTAGCATGAAGAACTGTATTAAACTTCCTAATGTCGCAACATTAGGAAGGTGGAGAACCACTGGTCTAAGAGGTATTTATTTACATAATTTTATGGTTGTGTACAACATTATTTGGCTACCCAATCGCATTTTTAAAAGCCTTTTGTGACAGGTATAGTATATAGACAGAAAAATATGCGTATCTTAGATGTATAGCTCGGGACATTTTTATAATTAGTCAAACCTATGTAACAAACACCCAAACCACAGGACAGCATGAAGTGCCTGATAAGCCCCTCTCCTGCCCTTGTAAGCACCGCCACACATTTCTCACGGATGACCACTCCTCACTCTACCAGCCTAGACTCTGGTTTAGGAGGATGGAAAAGTAGATTATATAATGGAGATCATTCTGCATGTATTTTTGCTTTGGATCCATCTACCCAGTATCAGGCTTGTCGGATGCATCTGGGCGGTTGTGTAATTGGAGCTCACTCCTTCCCAGTGCCCTGTAATGTTTCCATGGAACAAATGCACTGCATCCGACACTGTGTGAGCATCCCACCCAGCCCATGTCTTTTGGGGAACACACGTCCGTTTCTTTGGGGTGTGTGTGTAGAACTTGTTTCTCGGTCCTCTAGTGTGGGCCTGTGTTCAGGTCTAACGGACATTGTCCAGCAGCTTCCTAGGACCGTCAGCTTTTATGTAGGAGAGATTTGTATTTCCATCCCCTGTGCTGTTGGCAGGCTCCACTAGCTGCTGTTTGCATTTTAGCCATTGTGCGTGTGGTTTCAGTTTGCGTTCTGCAGATATGTGAGGAACTGATTGTCAGGCACCGGGCTATTCTACCTGCATTTCTAGTGTTCTTCCGATGTTCTGTACGTGCTGACCTGGCTTTTAGTGTACTTATTTTAAATACTACTTCTTTCAGTCATACTATATTTATATATAAGTCACTCATATGTAATTTTAAAAAAGCACAATGGAACATTAATTGGATTTCCTAAGCATATAAAGAACTCCAGGTTCTAAAAATGGGAGTCAGGGAAATTTTCGTTTTGCATAATTTTTCACGACAGCCTTTGCCCTGTTTTCCAAGTGTCATGAAGCATGCATTTCTGAAGCAATCATGACTGGGTTGTATAGACACCAACAGCAATCATATAGTTTAGGGTTTTCTTTTCCAGATGACAATTTATGAAGACTCTGTTGCAAATCACCTTACGAAAATCCTCAATTCCGACGAACGTGCGGTGGTCATATCGTCTGCCAAGTGAGTTGTGGGGCTGAAGTGAAAAGGTACTTAGTTACATGAGAACATGAGAGGAAAGGTATTTCCTGACAGTGACACCATTCCTGACGATTTTTCTTAGATAATAATCTGAACTGGAGTTTTCGTCATGTTAGCATCTGCATGGAGTCTAAAGAGAATATATTTTGCTGCTTATTTTGAACCATTCTAATAATAAAAGTATTAAAAAGTGCTTAGAATTTAAATGTCTATTTGCAAATTATCAATGATCAATTATAACACGGAAGTCCTACCTCATTATAATTTATTCTTTCTCATACATATGTCTTTTTATTTAGCAACTGTTTGCATCACCCAAGGGAAAATAGTGAGATCCTCCAAAATGGCATCTCTTGGTGTGTTTAAAATCCATAATTATAATTTATCAAAGCCATCAGATTTTACTTAATTCCTAAGCCTCCCGATGTTACCCGAATGTGGGATCTCAAATGTACTTCTGAAGTATCCCTTACTTGCATGGCAAGGAGGTCAGCTCGCTTCTGCTAGCTCAAGTTTCCACTCCTAAACAAAGGAATGCCCTTGACGATCCTGCTCGGTGAACACAGTGCTGTCACGAAGGAAGTAAAGAGAGAGGATGGAAGAATGGGGTGTGGAAAACCAGAAGGAAAACACACGTTTTGATTATCACATACTTAATTTGTAATGAAGAAGAATCACAAAAAGTCATTATAAATCACATGCACCTATATCAGAAGAACAAATGGAGTGACAGCTGCTTTTGAGGATGCATCCTCAGCGAACAGGAAACAGCACTGACCGACAGGAAGGGGAAATGGCTTCAGGCTGTAGACCACTGTGCTTGAGGCAGAGATGGGTACTGGCTGGTCTGTGTTTGCTTAATGAGTTGTGTTGCATACAGAAATGTGCTTTCAGACCACTCAGCCCTCAGCAATTCTTGTCTCTCTTGTCCTGGGTTCAACCCTCTTGTTAGTGCCCTGGCCTCAGCAGATATTTGCCAGCCTTGATCTATGAATTAAATGTGTGTCCGAGGAAAGCTCAGTAGGACACCTCCTTGAACTCACTGTATTCCAGGCAGTCTTGGAACCTAGAATCCTCCTGCATCAACTAGATAAAATTCCAGACCCACACCACCTGGCCCACCTGAAGTACATATTTTACTACCCTAAATTCACTACTTAGATTTTTTTCCTCCAGAATATAAATGTCCTATATTCCTTTTGTAATGTGGAACCATAGGGCCATAAGGCAGAACGCTTCTGATTATTTCCATAATTTGAGCATCAAGCACTCCCTTGATTTGAACATCAGTCATCAGCCCTGTGGACACAAGGCTGTGATACATAGAACCAGGCTGTTCCCTCAGCCTCTCTCCACCTCAGAGATGTGGGGGAATTGAGGTAGGAAACCTTGCCTGCCCCTTTCCCATCTACAATGATGGACTGAAAGGCTCCATCACTCAGAGTCAATAGCACAAGCACAGCAGTGGTCAGCCCTCTGACATGTGCAGTTTTACAAACCCAGGAGGAAATTAGGGCAAACCATTACAGTCATGGCAAGGTGGAATTCTAGGTTGGAGTTATACAAGCTGGTGAGAGTGGCAGTGTCTGCTCTGAGGAGTACTTCACAGAGGATCTTCTGTTAGGGCATGCACAAGAATGGTTATAATAAACTGACATCATCATATGTCATTATGCATAAGGTATATTATACATTAACAAAGAAGAAAATTATATAGGAAGTGCATGAAGGAGTCTCTAATCAATGGTAAGCTAGGCTCTCTTAATTTGCTTTAAAATTAGAAATTAAGGGGCTGGAGTGATGGCTCAGCATTTAAGAGCCTGCTGCTCTTGGTGGAGGACTCTAGTTAGGTCCCCAGCTCCCACATCTCAGCTCACAACCATTAATAACTCCAGTCCCAGGAGGTCTGATACGTGTCTCCTCAGACACTAAATGAGTGTGGTACACATACATGCATGACATGCGAGCACACATAGACACGTACTGTTTTAATTTTAAAGTAGAGACCAGAAGCCGGAATGTGAAATGCCAGCCAGCTCCAAGAGAACTGTGTCTCTAGCTCAGTGGCTGGGGTTTGCTTAGCACACGTGAGACACGGGTTCTATCCCTGCACCAGGAAGCAGGTCGAGGGCTAGATGGCCAGCAGATCTAACCCCTAAGCAAGAAGGAAAACGAAAATGGTTAGAAATAATGCACCTGCACGACTAGTTCGGAAGTCCGGACTATAAGAGGATGCGTATGTGTGTGCCCTGTGCCTGTCACATAGTTTGGTTGTGTAGTATTAAGGTCTATAGATGCTGCTGTTTCTCACCCATCAGAGAAAATTGTGAACTTAATAGAAGAAAAACCACTAGGGGAGCATATTTCTCCTTTTCTTTAAATTCTTACTATACCAATGATAGAAATGTTTTACTTTCAAGATGTTTCTATCAATGTACACTTTTTGCCAAAGCTAATCTATCCGTATATGCCATTCCGCTGGCTGTTTATTGCACAACTTTTTGAGAGGCAGATGCATTTCACATTATTTTTCTTTCTAGTCCATTTCTTTTGCAAAGAAACCAAATGGAATTAAAAGAAACAAACAAGTCAGCCATGGATTGCTGACACTAATGAGACCTAAATGGAATTAGGGTTGTGCATTATTGCATTGGTTATCTTAAGTGGGGGGTGGAAGGGTTTACAGAGACTATAACTGAATTCAAGTGCCTGATCGGTTGGTAACCAATACACACAACCTCTCTGTCCTTCAGGTAGCAGTGTGCTACCAAGATGTACTAGTAGGTCAGTAGATCCTGGAGATCCTGGAGATACTGAAGAGCTGTGGAAGATACCACGTTATTTTTAAAGGACCTGACAGTTCTTATGGCTTATTTAAGCATTTGAGGATGGTCTGGTGCAGCCTTACTACAAGTATGGAAAGCAAGGCTTACTTGTCTTTTTCTCACTTAAAAGTTATCAATATATCTAAGATACATTACCCTGGGGGTTGGGGATTTAGCTCAGTGGTAGAGCACTTGCCTAGCAAGCGCAAGGCCCTGGGTTCGGTCCCCAGCTCTGAAAAAAAGAAAAAAGAAAAAAAAAAGATACATTACCCTGTTGGAGTGCGGTCCTATGTAAAAATGACCCCAGGTATTCTGAGTTTTCCTCCTTACCTTTAACTACGTTTGTACGTGAGAGCACACAGGCTCTAACGGAGCATTTTCTCTTCCCCAAAGGATACTCTGTGAAACCGTGAAGGACTTTGTTGCCAAAGTGGAGAAGGCACAGGACAGAACACTGGAAAATACAGTAGTAGCTGAAGCCGTGGCCAGTAAAGTAAGAGGGACACACACCAAGGGCATGCGAGCTGTTTTTTGATATTATGAGCACCGAGCTGTGTTGTAAAGATTGCCTTGCTGTGCTCTTGACAAAGTACCTAAAAGGAAAAGAAACCAATGGTGTTCATTTAGGTGTGAGGGTTTAAGAAAATACCTTCTAGTTTATAGTTATCCTTAAACTGTGGCACTATGGTGCCACTGGAAGTATCCAGCAAGCCAAGATTTTGTCTTCGGATCCCCTTCTCTGTGATTGACATCTTAAAGGGACATGCAGTCAGCCAGCCGTGCCAGGATTCTAGGGAACCCATGGTCCTGTGGGGTGAGGCCTGGCTTTCCACGTCTAACAAGCGCTGGTGACCCAGTTCCCTCCCATCATGGATCTCTCCATTCATTAGATTCAAGTCCTTTTCTCCTTTAAGTTCTGTGTCTTTCGTGACCTTTTTTCCATACCTTTACAACCTTTTTTCCTCCTTTATGAGCTTTCTGACACTAAGGTAAGAATAGCATCCAGACTTTACAAGCCAACATCTTTACTTTTAAAGCTCACAGAAGGCTCTTTTTACTTAAGGCATGGGAAGGATTTCTGTCCCTTAGGTTCTTGCTGTCCTAGGGGATTAAGTGGAAGAGAAAGAAAGTAGAAATAAATTTTTCCTTTAAATTTTTATTTAGTCATTGACAGTTTTATTTACATGTACACTGTGTTGATCATGTCCGCCACTCTCTCCCCCCACCAGCTTCTCTCCATTCCAATTTCAGGTCTTCCTTGCATAATTATTATTTTTATCCCACAGTTAGTGCCACTCATATGGACATGGGTGTGGGGTCATCCACTGGGGAATGGGGAAATCCACCAATGAGCTTCCCTCCCCCAGAAGTCATCAGCTGTCAATAATCCGTTAGCCGAGGAGTGGGACCTCCTGAACCCCTCCCCTCCCCAGTATTGGAATATTTAGCTGCGGATCTTAGGCAGGGCTTGTGTGGGTAATCACAGCTGCTGTGGGTCCATGGGTGCAGCAGCCATGTCGTGCCTGGAGGCCACCGTTCCACACCACTCCTCCCTGTGCTCCAACTCTCACATGTTTTCTGCCCCTCCTTAAGCCATCTTCCATCCCTGAGACTTGGGGGTGAGGGAGGGGTGTTAATGTGACGTCTCACGTTGCTGACCATCCCGAGCCCCCATTTGTTATGATTCTTCCCGTAAGACTAAAGACTCCACCAAAGGGCTCTTACACTGATGAAACCTCCAGCAAAGGTGCAGAGTATGGAGATAACATGTAAAAGCCATCAGTCTTCTTAGGTACCTTCGAAAGCAACATTGACGTAAACCTTTGCGAGCTTCACTCATTCCCTTCCCTGTGGAGAGTTTCAGACAGCAGGGACTCTGGTTTAGCCACACTTCTGTCTCAGAAGTCCTTCACCTGTGACTTTGCTTGGCTTCTCGTCAGAGACAGAGAAATAGAGTAGAGGAGGACAGGCAGGAATTCTGTGGAGGTTGAAGTGGTTAATGTGATCATCCCTTGGTGGTAGCAGTAACAGTTTTGTCCCCAAATGTTTCTTTTCCTGTAGAAAAAAGACAAGCAGAGAGAAACAAGACCTCTGTGCCTGGTCTCTCTATAGCCCTCCTCTTTCCCCTCCTCATTCCTGGACAGTTTCCTTCATAATCTGGGACCCAGTAGTCCTGTGGGCACTCTTCAGTTCTTTGCAAAATAGGACTTCAGCTTAGCTATGCCCGCAACTTAGGATGTTAAAAAGTGTGCACTAAGTCAATAACTTTAAAGGAAAGCCTGGTGCTTTGAATATTGTATATCTTTCAACTTAGTATTGGTTGCATTCTAAGGAAGAAAAGCAGTTCATAGGTTGTAAAACTTTGAACCTGTGGGGGCTGGAGAGATGACCCAGGGGCTATGAGCACTTGCTACTCTTGTAGAGGACCCAGGTTTGGTTTCAAGCACCCACGTGATGGATCACAGAGCACCTGTCCCAGGTGACCTGAGATGCTCTTCTGCCTTCTGTGGGCACCAGACACACTCATGTATGTGTGCATGCATTCAGGCAAAACTCCCATATACACAAAAAAATTGTTCTAAGACTTTCTATCTGACACTGCATTTAGCGATTTTGAAGTAGGAGTCAATAAGAGTGGCTTCAGTCATTTATGTCATAGATGTATATCAGTCAGCTAATAGCAAGCAGTTCTATACATTAAGAGCCATTCAGATCATTTTCTGTCTTCAGTAAATATTTAAAACAAAAGTCTACAGAATAAAAGACTATAGCTACTTGAATATTGATGTTTTTATTCCCAATGGTTAAAGATTTATCTTACATAAAAATACATCTCATTATCTACCAACCTAATATATTTTAATTTCTTCCCCATCACCCTTGCTGATACTTGTGTACTCGCTTATCACCACCACTGATATTTTGTTTGTCTTCTTAGTGCTCGGTCCTAAACGAGAAGCTTGAGCAGCTGCTCCAAGCCCTGCACGCAGACTCCCAGGCCAGTCGAGTTCCTCCAGGGGTCGGCCCTGCAATCCCTGAAGAAGACACCGAGACGGCCAGCGAGGAGTCCTTGGGTGAAAGCAAGGACCAGCTCGTGAATGACATTGGGAAACCCTCCTCCCAGAAAGCCGTGAAGCCCCGGGAAATAATGCTGCGGGCAAACAGCCTAAAGAAAGCAGTGAGGCAAGTCATTGAAGAAGCTGGAAAAGGTACACACAAAATTAGCTTCGAAGAGGCCCGCGACATCCCTCCTGCGAGCATAGCCCGTGGGCGTAGTGCTCGGATGTGGTCCACATTTACAAATGAGGCTCGTGACACGATAGAGGACGATAAGTCCACTAAAGGGAAAATTCGTACTTAGACGTTGTCTAACTCCAGTAGTGAAGATGTGCGTCACCATGATGTGTAAACTAAGACTTCAGAAGTGAATGAAGTTGTAATATTTCTATCCCAACTTAAGTAGAAAAATAGTTACCGAACAAGTCTAAAATTCTCAATCTTTTTACTTTATCGGCCTTTCTTCTTAAAATCAATCTTATAGCTGCCGATAATAAAATAATAATAATGTTGATTTCTTAAAAATCAAGAAAATGTTAATAGTATATAAATCTTTGCATTTTAAAAGATTTACTTTTTAGTTTTGCTTCTGTGCATGCATGGGTGTGTGTGTGTGTGTGTGTGTGTGTGTGTGTGTGTGTGTGTGTGTGTGTGTGTGTGTGTCAGAATAGGTACCATGAAGGCACTGGATCCTCTGAGATGGGGGAAGCAGGCACTTGTGAGCTGCCCATTGTGGACTCTGAAACCCAACGTGAGCGCAAGCAGTCTGTGCTCTCAGCCACTGAGCCACGTGTGCGGCCCCGAGATTTAAACTTCTATATGAGTGTAATGTACACGCTTCTTAGAATTTTAGTGCCAGGTGAAAATTGACTGAAATATGGCTGATGTTGGGAATCCAGTTCCAGGTGTGTGACTTGTAACCGGGCTTTGTATTTTGATTTAAGTTCATCTATAATTTTAGTCTAGTAAATATGTAACCATAAAAAATTTATTTAGTTTTTAGACTCTCCAGTATCCACAGACATCACTCCCAATTTTGTTAATAAGTAATGTTGCTTTGTAAATGTTCAGTTTCTCTTGGTACTTGGTTTAGTTTTTCTTTCCTAAGCATATCTTTATATGAATTCATTTTGTTTCCACTTACACAAGTCTGTTTCCCTTCTTGCTACTTAAAGTTATGGATGAGCAGACAGTGCAGCCCTGTGAACCAGTTAGTCCATCTTCTGACTATGATACAGAAGCAGATGAAGCTAAAGAGGATGACACGAAAGAGTCGTTATCTGGTGAGAAATCATGATGACATCACTTGGAAATCAGTGATGTCATTTAGAAATCAGTGATGATGTCATTTAGAAATCAGTGATGATGTCATTTGAAAATCAGTTACAACCGACTTTGCATTTAGTTTTCAAGTTTGAAATGAACTGTTGAATTTCTATTTTTCTAAAGGCCTGTGAGCAATTTGTGTTATTCATGAACACTAAAATAATAATGGTAACAGATGAGTTAGTTTGACGAGTATTCTTATATCCCTTGTGAGATCTAAGAGACATCTAGAGACCAACATTAAATTAAGTGTTATGGGACTAAAGATGATTAGTGTCTTAGAAGAAATACCCAAGCTTCCAAACTTGAGCCTGGGGTTGCTCTCAGGTTCCTTGGGAAATTGCAAGAACGTTGTTGGCCTTCCCTGCATCAAGCTTGGCCTTTGAAGGATTCAGCAGAGCATTATATTTTGCTAATTGACCAATGCTTGTTGCTAAGTTAAGCTTTAAAACCAAAGTCTTGCTCTTACCCTCTCTCTTACCCTTGCTCTTCCTCCCCTCTTACCACCTCTCGCTCTTTGTTCTTCGCTGCTCTTGCCCACTTCCCCATGCCCCTCCCCACATGCCATTGGCCGGCCACCTTTCTTCTCTTCTACTCTTCTCTCATTAAACTTCTCCATGTGACAAAAAACCCAAAAGTCTTCTAATTACAACTCTGTCTGTACCAAATTATTTTTGCCTAGAAATTATTATATTGCTGCTTGAAGATTATTAACTGTCTCCCTGCCTTTTGGCTTTTGATAGGAAATGAATTTGTCCTTTTAGTATTTCACATGATATAAGTGAACGTTTCCAATTACTGTTGGATAAGACAGACAGAAGTTTAAATATTAATGACATGAAGTAGTAGGAAAATAATTATAATATACTCAAGAAAAGTCAGGATAATATATCAGAGAACTATTTGTTAAAATTCGTTAGCATTTTGTTTCCAAGCTTGGACTGATTTTTTTTACACTTTTCTGTAGCTTTCCTAAGTAAAAATGAAGATTATCGTATACTATTTTAATTGGGTTGTGGTGAAGGTTGACTTATTATACAAAAGTGCCCAGAATCGTGTCTGCTGTGCAGTGATTCATAAGTGCTTTTCTCTATCATTTTTGTTGTTGTTGTTATTGTTGTTTTGAGAAAATTTGTTTGATTGTACTAAAAACTCTCAAGAAGAATCAAAATTAGGTTCAGTAAAGTTCAGATAGTCAACACACATGTCTGCATGCAAATTCCTATATTCACTTTCCAGATGGTCATTGAACCTTCAGGGCATTCAGTTCTAATATGTTTCTCTCTTGTGCCTGGCTGTAACTGTTAGAAGACTATTCTTTATCATAAGTTTACATTTTCTCCCTTAAAATTCAACCCGCGAAGGAGGGTACTAGTGGGTTTTATGTGTCGTAGTGTAGGCAGTAAGAACTCCAGGCATATATATGGTGCTTTGATGATTGGCTCAAGAGTTAATTTCCCAGATGGCATTTTACCAATGCCAAGTTGAATCTGTCTTCTGGGGCCGTATCTCCCCCTTCTTCCCTATGGCAGTCCTTAAATGATTCTGTAAAGACCCCTTGATACATCCGATGTCTTCCTCCATATCTGGTGTCTCTTAGCTTCTTCCGCTAGGCTGTAATTTGGTGATTTTGAATTATTCATTTTGCTGGCTGCATCCATTTGGTCAGTGTCTATCTTAAAATGTGTTGGACAAACTCCAGATGTTTTCTGTAAGGCGATGACATAGATATTCCTGCTACTCGTTGAGCACATCTTGATGTTGCGAAAACAACTGAGTTTCTTTTCAAATTTAACTGCAATAATTTCCCCTCATCTTTATGACCCATCCCACTCCCACCTGTTAAATTCTTCTGTCATCTCCGCTGTATTTTATCTGTTAAGTTGGTAATCAGGCCTGTGATTTAAGCTACTGGCCATCGTAGGGTTAGCAATGGCGTCCATGTCTGTTCTCTTCCGTAGGTGGACACTCTTGCCCATGGCTTCCAGTCAGCCATTATTCCACATTACCATACTCTCATAGATTCCACACTTCCATTGCTTAGAGGGGAAATGGAAAGATACTGTTGGGGTACTAAATACAGAGGTAAACCTAGATTTAGGAAAGTCTTTAATCTTGCCACATTTGATGCCAATTTTGCCTATAATCGAGCTTACTGAAAATCATTGGCAATTGATGTGTTCCTTCTATTATCTTAAGTGAATCATCCGTACTGTGTCATTATTAGATTATGCAATCAGTGTCTGAGATGTGAGGAATACAGTGTATTAATGTGTTCAAGGTGGTGCCTGACTCGGGAAGATGCACGAGGCACTCATTTGATTCCTTTCAGGGGAGCTTTGATCTTAGTGCTGCGCTCTCTGCTTTTCATCGAGGTAAACAGCCAAAGTTGTTAGAAATTAGCTCCAGTAGTCCCATCCGTCACACACACGTCACACACGCAGGAGTGGCTCTCTTCTGTTCCCTGCATGCAGCTGCACTGTTTTTGATCAGAGAAAATACATGCAAGATTAATACAGTTAAGTTTGTAATTACTCTAAGGAAGAGTGAGGATAATTAAGTTTTAGTGTACTTTTAAATTGAATTTAATGACTACTGTTCTTTTTTAATACCTGTTGCTGGCCTCTAGATTAGTTCAAGGTGCTGTTTTTCCTCCATTAACTTGCCTCCTGGTAGATGGAATTAAATCTTCCTTTTTGATATTTTCTTGGATATTTTAACTGTGTGTAGCTTTTACAAAAACAGAACAGAACCATTCAGAGCATGTCATCTTTCCAATAAATGATAGCAAGGAAGGTATATTAGTTTTATTTGAAGATAAATGATATCTTTCCTAGATTTTAATTTTTTTTATTAAAGTATTTTTACAAATAATATATCTTGGCCACATTCTTTCCCTCCTCCAATTTCTCAGATCCTCCCTAACCCCCTACCAACCCAAGTTCATGATCTCTCTCCTCCCTCCCCCAAAAAAAAAAATCCTTCCCCTCCTTCTCCTCCAACGAAAACAAAGACCAAAACAAGCAAACAAACAAATAAAACAAGCAAAATAGCACACACACAAACACATGGAGTTCTGTTTTGTGTTGGCCTAGAGCCTGCCCTGGAGTATGGTTGATATACCCAGGGATGCTCCATTGGAGATCTGTCTGTCCCAGAAGGTTATGGGTTGCAAATAGCTTCCTAGTTAGAGGGGGACTTTGTATCTACGGTTCCTTCTGCATCCTGCTATCTTGTCTGATTTGAATTCATGCAAGTCTTGTACATGATGTCTCCTCTGTGACTTCATGTGTGTGTCTGCCCTGTCGTGTCTGGAACACAGTGTTTGAAGCTGTCCACAACCTCTGGCTTTTAGAATCTTCTGCCTTCTCTTCTGCGTAGTTCCCCAAGCTCTCTGAGGAGGAGTTTGATAAAGACATCTCATTGAGGACTGAACACTCCAAAGTTGTTCACAATCTGTTCACTGTCTGGTTGTGGGTCTAGTTAATTTTCATCTACTGCAAGAAGAAGCTTGTCTGATGAAGGTTGAGTGATACCCAGATCTGAGTCCAGCCAAGTGTTTCCATTAATTGAAGGCTGTGTTAACTCCTGCTTCACATACGTTCATATGGGAGTCATGACACTTAACTATGATCGTGGACCCAGTATTCATGATTAATGGGAAATGTGGGTAGCATGCAGCATAGCACTTAGCAGGCTTTAAGATTTCTATTTATCAAATGTGAGTTGATCACATTCAAATTAAGCATATTATTGGCTTTTAATTACAGTAGGTATCTATGCTCTGGTAGCATCTATTCAAAACCAGAGATCAGTATATCTCTGATATTCTCCATATGACCCAAGAAAATGAAGGTAAACTGACAGTGGAGGTAAATAGAGTTAACTTCTTCTGTTCTACTCACTGAATTTAAGTAGGCAATTAAATTCCTTGAGTCTTGAGTTTAGAGGGGCTTTGTTTAATTTTATACTGGTTTCTTTTGTCAATTTTAATCTGGATTTTTGTCAACAGCCAAAACCACACCTCAGTCTCCTGATGCCCAGGCAAGCCGCGGTCATTCCCAAATTGATTCCGTCGCTGGTCCAGCTATGGCCACCACCAAAGAAAACCTCCCTGTGCTCAACACTAGAATAATCTGCCCAGGTAGTGTAGTTGTGTGACGTGGTCCGTTCTGTAAAATCGAGCAATTTCTCTTATTCATGAACTACAGAAAGATGTCCTTAGTAATAAATGTTCCTTTAAGAGAATTTTTTTTTTTGCCAAACTTAGTTGTAGAAATCCAGGTCTTTAGGTTATTCCATGTCTAATTGTATAGGACATATTCAAACTCACATTTAGCCCTTACCCTAAAAAATGTTAGTTCATTGGTTCCAGGCCAGAGCCCAGGAGTCTGTACCTGAATTGGAGTGACCGTCTATTCTGTGACCTCCAAAGATCTCCAAAGCTTTCCTTGGGGTTTTAAGCCACTACTTTCTCTGTAGATATTTTCAGCCTAGTATTTGTTTCAGCCTGGATTAGATGAGTTTGCCTTGGATTAGGCTGATACAAGTAGACACCAAAGAGTACAGGTTGGAGCCGGAGGGAAATATACGTGTCTCAGTTTCCTAAGGGGTCAGAGGAAAATATACATGTCTCAGAGCTTCCTAAGGGGCTGGAGAGAAATATACATGTCTCAGAGCTTCCTAAGGGACCAGAGGAAAATATACATGTCTTAGGGCTTCCTAAGGGGCTGGAGGGAGCTATACATGTCTCAGAGCTTCCTGAGGGCCCAAAGGGGAAAAAAAACACGTCTCAGAGCTTCCTAGGGGGCTGGAGGAAATAGACTTGTTTCAGAGTTAAAGGGGCCGGAGGAAATAGATTTGTCTCAGAGCTTCCTAAATCTACAGAGGTTTTGAAATTCCTTTGGTCATCATCAGGGCATGTTGGGATCCATTTAGACCTTGAAAAGTTTCTTCTCGTAGAATTTCTCTTTAAATATGGGATTTAATTCAAGTGCTGGTTGGAGACTTTTGTTCCTCTCTTTCCCTAGTGACAGATCAACCAGACAGATGGTCAGGGAAATAGTGTACCCAGTAGGTCACATGGAGCAGTAGGATCCAGTCAATATCTAAAGGACACTCAGACACAGAAGAGCATGCACTCTTCCCAAGAGTACATGCAACACTCGCTAGGATAGACCATAAACCAATTAGGTCACAAAGAATTCTCAGTCAGACTGAGAGGATCTCCAGCTCACAGTTCTGTTCGCAGCGCAGTGGACTGAAAACAGTGTGTGTGTGTGGGGGGGGGTGTGTGAGGTATGTGCCGCACACAGACGTGGAAACATGTAGGGGAATAAGTCAGAGAAGACAATGGGACAACTAAAAATAAATGAGAGCAGAGATGCACCACCCTAAACCTGTCTGATGCAGCTGAAACCCGCCTAGAGCAGAGTGTAGAGCCGGAACGCGCCGGAACGCCGGCTATGAAAGCGTACATTCATCTCACGTCGAGCACCTGGCACCCGCCCTGGCAGCCTAGGACAAGAGCTACCTAGTGGGAGCTAATGGGGAAGCAAACAATAAATGTGAGAGTGGAAATAAACACAAGAATTAAAAAAGAGAGAGACAGTGGAGAAAATGAAAACGAAGTTGAAGAGTGAAGATTCAAATCAGTAAAATCAGGAGTGGGAGAAGCCTTCATTGTGGAGCTTAGAGAGATAGAAACTGTGTAACAACAGATCACAACTCAGGGGAAACAGGCAAACACACAAAAACATATAGACTAAAAATCCCAGGCAAGAAGAAAAAGATATAAAACACTAGAAATAAAGACCAGGGGTGGTGGTGCACGTATTTAATCCCAGCACTCAGGAGGCAGAGGCAAATGGATCTCTGAGTTTAAGGCTAGCCTGGTCTACAGAGTAGGCTTCAGGACAGCCAGGGCTACCTAGTAAATGTCTTAATAAACCAGGAAAGAAAGGAAGAATAACTGTGTGCCCTCCCACGTTTATCTGCATGTAGTACCCAGAGTGGGGTTTCTCCTTCTAAGGGGAAGAGGGAAGGACTTACGTGAGGGGCACTGGGAGGAGAGGAAGGGCTGATATTCCGTTGTAAAGTGAATCAATAAATTTAGTAAAAAAGCAAAACCCCAAGGGCTGCATACACGTGCATACATGCATGTGCTCACACGTGCACACAAGCGAACTAAGCCACTAAAGCCAATGAGTGAGTACACTGAGGTTACAGAGGAAAGGATCAATATCTAGAAATCACATCTCTATTCTTATATTTCTATTCGCCGCAACTGAGCATTCTGTCCATGCGATTAAGAAAAAAGTTCCTCCCAAAAGTGCATCCAACGTGACGAAATCCTTAGGAATGGGTTTGACCCCGAAAGTGAAATGCCGAAAGCTACAAACTGAAGAATTGCTGGACTGTAAGTGAGAGAATGGCACAGATACTCAGTTCGTGCTTTTCTCTCCATGATCCTTTTATTACAGCATGCAGACATTTGGGACTGTTAAAACTCTCCACATTCCTAAGCATCATGCTCTGGGCTTTGGCTACTGAGCCGTCAGGGGAAACCAGGCCTTGGTGGCAAGCTGTTTGAGATAGGGACAGGCTGAGTGGACCACACTAACTCTGCTTCCTAACACGTGATCCTGGTGTTTCCGGCAGGTTTGAGAGCAGGACTTGCCGCCTCCATAGCTGGGAGTTCTATCATCAACAAAATGCTGCTGGCCAACGTAGATCCTTTCGGTGCAACGCCGTTTATTGACCCTGACCCAGATTCTCTGTAAGGAGCACGTGTGTAGCTGCTTGGCCTCCGTTTTGTTTGCTTCTGTTTCTGTATCGTTCAGATCCTAACGTTTTGCATGTGTCCCCAAGTGTATGCGCCCATCTGCTAAAAGGGTGGTGGCAATGCTCAGATGTTGATTGTGGTCTGTCCCCAGGGTGAGTCCCTTTCTCAGCTCTGGTGCAGGGCTCTGTGCCTCGCCCTCAAGGGTGACCTTAGCCCTGCTGGGCACTGGTATTCATGTCCTTCTCTCTTCAGTCTGCTAACCCTGCCATCGCTCCACATCCTGCCGCACGGTTTCCTGATTTCTAGTTTCCAACCCGCATTGATGGCACCTCTTTTAAGGCTCCCCAAAACACTTTGGGAAGCTTGAGATATAGTTACTCTTGTTTTTATTTTAAAAATTGCTTTATGAGTGTGTGTGTGTGTGTGTGTGTGTGTGTGTGTATCCCTATCCACATGTGGAGGCCAGAGATGGGAGTCCTCCTTGATCAATTTTCCACCTTATGCTGGGGTAGGGTCTCTCATGTGAACCTAGAGCTGACCTGCCAGTCTGGCTGGTCTACACTGATGCAGGCAGCTTACCCTGGGCCCTGCCTCTTCCTCCTGTGTGCTGAGATTGCACGATGGCTGCCTTGGCCATCAGCCATTTACCTGGGTGCTGGCGATCGGACCTCTGGTCTTTCCACACTGGTACCACAAATGCCTTACCCACTGAGCTATCTCCCTAACTCAAAAATGCTTTTTTTAAAAATCTTATTTTTTTTGTAGTGGCATTTCTCAAGGAATTGTGTGTGTGTGTGTGTGTGTATGTGTGTGTGTGTGTGTGTGTGTGTGCATATCAGAGGTATAGTCAGAGGACAACTTGCAGGAGTGAGTTCCTTTCTGTCACCCATGTGTGTCCTGGGCATTGCACTGAGGTCGTCAAGTTTGGTGGCAAGCACCTTTCCTGTGGTAGAGAGAATTGATGCTTGCAAATTACCTTCTGCTGATCATACATGTGCAGTGGCATCTGTGCACCACCCATCCACCCCATAAAAAAGGAATTGTGAAAATAAAAACAAGTAGGAGCCATGTTTATGATACGCGTTGAATTCATAGGTCGTTTTCCTACATTCTGTCCACTATTAAGGGCTGAAATGGAAGAGACTCATGAATAAGAAGGAGCGCATTGCACCTGACTGGGAAAGTCCTCCCCTAGATACCGGCATCTGTCCGCGTAGTCAGACCCTGGCAAACAAGAGAGGGCTTAAGGCTGCCAAACTTCGTAGAAAACAGTGACTCTCTTTGCTTTACTTTTGCCTCAGACCAAAAATTATTGCCCTTGTGCCCCTAGGATACCTGCTTTCCAGTCCTCTGGGAAGAATGGCTACTGAAGGGGTCGTGTCATTGTGTAAATAAACTGCCCTTGTCATGAATCTGAAATTGACTTTCGTGTGCTTTTCCTTGTTATCATAGAGATGGATACTCGGAAAAATGTGTCATGAACAACTACTTTGGGATTGGATTAGATGCAAAAATTTCGTTAGAGTTCAATAATAAGAGAGAGGAGCACCCTGAAAAATGCAGGTAATTTCAGTAACAGCCATAATGGTGTTCTCCGAGGGCAACTTCACTTGAATTCCGTTTACTGTCTCTGCTCATTTAAGGAGTGGATACGTAGCATTTCCTGGGATTGGACAACAATTATTTATTTTTCAGAAGCCGAACGAAGAACTTGATGTGGTATGGCGTCCTTGGGACCCGGGAGTTACTGCAGAGATCGTACAAGAATCTGGAACAAAGGGTTCAACTCGAGGTGAGTCAATCTTGAAACAAAGACATTTGAGTTTATCCTACGTAGATAATTTGCAGAGTATATGCTACGTGATAAAAAAGAAACTGAAAGTAAAATAGGATAAAGGAAGACATGATAATATATATTAAAAGGTGAAGTAGAAAGTCTCGGAATTCATTGCCATTTTTCAGTAAGGAAGAGTAGAGTGCTTTCTAAGAGCGAGTGTGGAGGACTGGGCCACTGCTTTTCTCCTTGGTGATGCTGTGGAGAGATAAAGGTGGAGCAGAGTCGCCCGAGGAGGCCTCCCATTATGTGCCAGCCCTGTTTGCGTTCCCCTTGCATTCACTATTTTACACAGATGAGGGTTCCCCTCTGGTGTGGAAGGATACGGATTTCACGTGTGCAGTTTGAATTCGTGCCAGCCGAGACTTAGACTGTGGCTTCTCCGGGTGCCAGTGGAAGAGTGCTTGGTGCAAATTCACCGAGCAAGGTAGAAGTCACGGTGCGAACTGAGAAGAGCGCGGCCCATGCAAACTGGATTTGCCGTGTGACCTGCTGTTCCTCATATAAACCCAACTTCCAGAGCATAAGGAGAGGCTTAGGATCCTATCCCCATGGCGGGAACTCCAGGGTATCTTCTCCTTTGCAGTAGAAAAACGTTGGGTGGTATAAATGGGAGGTTTCACTAAAATTGACATCCTTAAGTAACAGTGACTTGTCTTAACAGGCCTGACTTGCATGTGTGAAGCAGTTTTCCTTTCTAACTGAAATCGTCGTACACTCTTGTGCATTTTAAGTACAGAGCGAATGTAGACAAAAAATAAATCACTGGAAAATGCAAATTTGTAGCTCTGCTCTCCTGACATTCCATCTCTTAACTGCTATCCATCTCCGTGTCTAAATTTTATTTAAGAATAGATAAATAGAATAAAACAACAAAAAAATTAAATTAAAATACATTTGAGGAATGACATTTATGAAGATGTCAGTTTTGCTTATACTAAGGAAAATTCACTTATTTGTAAAATATATATTTTTGCCTTGTTTTGTATTTTTAAGACAGGGTCTCACTTTGTAGTCCAAGCTAGCCGGGAACTTCTGCCCTACAAGTATGGATTGCAGATGTGTGCCAACACACTTAGTATAAGTTTTCCTTGCTTTTTTTTTTTTTAAATCTGGAGAGGGGCTGAAGAGGTGGTTCAGCCTGTAAGAGCACTGGCTGCTTTCAGAGAATTAAGGTTCAACTCCTGCCACTCACATGGGCTAATGAGCAACTGTAGCTCCGGTTCTGGGGATCTATCGCCCTCTTCTGGCCCCTTTAGGCACTGTGTTCATTGATGCAGTGTAATTACTGTAGCAGCCACAGATGCCCTTTCCCTTCTAAGTGGTAATTTTCATTTAGGTGAATTAGAAGGTGGGAACGTACTGTGCCATCCAGTGCAGTTTTTCCTTGCCTTTGCATCTAGCTACATGAACAATACAATTTTGACTAAAAATGTTTATTGTGAGAGGGGTGTGTGTGTGTGTGTGAGTGTGTGTGTGTGTGTGTGTGTGTGTGTGTGTGTGTGTGTGTACTTGCATATGTACAAATGTACCAAGGCACACATGTGGAGGTCAGAGGGCAACTTAGTGATTTTGTTCTTTTCATATACATGTGGGTTCCACATATTAGATCCAAGTTGTCAGGGTTGGTGGCAAACACCTTTACCCACCTGGCCATCTCATCAACCCAGCTCAGCTCTCGGTTTAGATGGTTGCTGGTTAGTTACCAAACCCAGGCGAGGACCCAGTTATGGCATGGTCTGAGTGAGATGAGTGAAATCAAAGTCTGCTCATACAGGACCATTCAGACAGAATGCCTAAAACAAGACAGGCACTAGAATATCAGTTCTCAACCTGTGGGTTGAGACCCCCTTGGGGAGTGAATGACCTTTTCACAGTAGTCACCTAAGACCATTGGACAACACAGATAATTATTATTAATGACGTAGCAATAAGTTTTTGGTTGGGGGTGTTACCACAGCTTGAGGAACTGTATTAAACTTTCACAGCATTAGGAAGGTTGAAGACCACTAGGCTAGAAGTTTGTAGGCTGTCTGAAGGAGATTCAAGAAAAGTACTGCATGATCTGGGAGGAAAGATAAAGGAAAGTGTATTTTTAATTCAATTTTTATAAAAATTTCTTTAGTTGTTTATACTTTTTTATTAAGAGAAAGGATGAAGGCCTTTGTAATATGTAAACAAGCAAGTTTCTTCAAGCAAGCTAGCACCACAGAGAAATTACATTGTATCTCACCCTTTGTAAAGTGAAAGAGTGTGTTTACAAGAAAGCTAGCACCATGGATACCTTCCTGTCTCCGTAGCTCTGAAGTAACAGTGTTGTCCTTTTTGTCTGACCTCTACATGTTTTATTTTTGAGACAGCGTCTCATGTAGCCCAGGCTACCCTTAAGCTTGCTATGTAGCTGAGGGTGTTCATGAATCTCTGCTCCTCCTACATCTACTTCAAAGTGCTGGGACTATAGGCGTTCTAACCTCCGAGCTTTTGCCTTGCAGTGCGATGGGCAGTATATTCCTCTCCCCAGCTTACAAGGCATAGCAGTGTTGAACATCCCGAGCTACGCAGGAGGCACCAACTTCTGGGGCGGAACCAAAGAGGACGACGTAAGTAGCATAATGGGGTTGGAGTGTGTGTCCTCAGTGGTAACGACATTCCTAGGACACCTCGCTTTAAAAGTGTGCTTCATGATACTAATTGTGGGTCAATATTTAGTGATAAATGTTTTACAGTATTTGGAAGGTGTGAGGAAGAATTCCTAGCATCTTATTTCAACGTTTTCTCTCACGATTATACTCTGAAGAACTCGGTGTTCTGCCATTAAAGGTGTGCACCACCACCCCTGGCGAGGTTCGGGACTGTTTCTGTTCTCTCTGTCTGTTTCCCTGCATTGTGAGAGAAAAGCCACAGTCACATTTGTGTGGCACACAACCGTTGCTCTAAAAGGAATGAAGAGGAGAACAGTTATTGACGGGCATATGGTGAAGAGTGGTGTTACTGTCGGGCTCCTGAAGAATCTTACTCTGATTTCAGTTTGAGGCTTAAACGAACATGCAAGGTATAGCTCATGATGTAGATAGATTTCTGGTCCTACTGAAGTATAATCCTTTTTTTTTGCTAGCACGCAGTCACTCAAATAATCAGTAGGGTCAGATAAAGTCGACATCCCTGGGCATCCACTAGGCCCCCATCATTCAAAGAGCTTTATATTCATTGTTTAACACCAATGTAAGGTGATTTTTTTCTCCTCCTTCTCCTCCTCCTCTTCCTCATCTCCTTCTCCTCCCTTTCTTCTCCTTCCCCTCTTCCTCCCTTTCTCTCCCCTCTCTCCTTCCTTCTCCCTTCCCCTCCCTCCCTCCCTCCCTCCCTCCCTCCCTCCCTCCCTCCCTTTCCTGTGGTTATGTGAGCTAGGGATAAGAACTAAGCACACACTAGTAGAACCCTGCAACACTGACCTACATCCTCAGCCCCAAACCTTAACTTTCTAATTTTACCCTTGAAAAAAATGGACACAAAGTTTTGAGTTACTAACAGAGAAGCAACTAGGATCCAGGTAGTTTGATAACAGAACTTTCAGTGTCAGCCAGTTTGTGGCCTCGTATTTCCAGCACAAGTTTTGGTTAGGGAATCCTTTAGAGTAAGTGTTTCTCTAGTCATAATTATCTGTGATATACAGTGAGTGAGAAGTGATGACTACGTGGTCGTGACGAAATTTAAATTCTTGGCATCAGTTTTGCAAACATGCACTTACCATACAAGGAGCGCATGTCTGGGGAATTTTTGTCCCCTGAGGTTTCTGTTTCCATACTCACAAATGCCCTGAAAGGTGGTTATATTATAAAATATAAGGCGCAGGGCTGGAGAGATGGCTCAGCAGCTGAGGGCACTTCCTGCTCTTGTAGAGGACCCAGGTTCAGTTCCCAGTGCCCTGCACCCATCACCAGTTCACATCACCCATAACCACCTGCAACTCAGGCTGTCTGTCCTAGTTTGCGTTCTATTATTGTAAAAAGCTCCAGGCCATCAGCAGCTTGGGGAGGAAAGGGTGCACTCGGTCCTCATGTCCTGATCACACTTGATCATGGAGGGAAATCAAGGCAGGAACTGAAGCAGGGGCCAAGCAGAGCATGCTGCTGACTGACTCATCTCCCTGTGGCTTAGTCAACCCTCTCACTTACACAATTTAGCTACGTCCTTAGGGGTGGCACTGCCTACAGTGGGCGAGCCCCTCACCCATCAACCAGTAATCAAGAAAATACCTGAGACAAGACTAAGCCAGTCACATGGAGGTAGTTCTTCCACTGGGTCTCCCTCTTCCCAAGTGACCCTTAGCCCGCGTCAAGATGACAGAAACTAACACACTCTTTTGGTCTCTTCAGGCACTTGCCCTCCCCTGCACATATTTATATGCAGACACACACACCTCTGTATAGTTAAAAATAAAAACAAATCAAACATGCCAAGTGCATTGGATCACGGTTTGCATGTTGGTGGTTTGTAGATTTCTGAAAACATTTTATCAAGATGTCTACCAATTATATGTGAAGTATCTAGCAGTTCCTATCAAGATGAATCAGGTCGAAACATGTTGGTCCCGAGTGCTGTTTGAGTACCACATCCATGTGGCTGTTGAAACCTGTTTTGAAATTGTGCTTATTCTGGGTTGTCCTTGAATGTTTCCTTGGGCTATCATTACTCACTGATGTCTCTCTTTCGACTTTTTATGTTTTGGGGATGTCTGTATGGCAGGGTTTGGGGGCCTGGTACTCCGTTCTACCTAAACAGTTGGCGGAAGTGTTTGTCATACAGTTTTCCTTCCTAGATATTTGCTGCCCCATCCTTTGATGACAAGATTCTGGAAGTCGTCGCAGTCTTTGACAGTGTGCAGATGGCAGTTTCAAGGGTCATCAAACTGCAGCATCACCGGATAGCACAGGTTGGTTGCTCAGATCAAAGCTCACCTTGTTTCATGGGTAAGGACCGTAGAAGGATGCTATTCCAGACGACCTCCATTGATCAGCTTCTTGACAAAGCGCATTGATTTGTAAACGTCTGTCGTGTCTCACCATGTCACTGCAGTGGTAAAGTCTGACATTCTGCTCCACAGACCAGAGTCAACCCAAACCCAGATAATGCAGGCTGCGTCCATCCTCAGGTTCATCTGTGGTCTCAAATAATGTGTTGGCTTCGTTTCAGTGCCGTACGGTAAAGATCACTATATTTGGTGACGAGGGAGTCCCAGTGCAGGTGGATGGTGAAGCATGGGTCCAGCCCCCCGGGATCATCAAAATCGTGCACAAAAACAGAGCTCAGATGCTGACCAGAGACAGAGTATGAAACTTTAACTTTAACTGTGTGTGTGTTGGGGGAGCTGTGGTGCGTGTACGTGTGGGGCCTATACAAGCCAGAGCCCGGTTTTAACTCCCTGGAGCTGGAGTTACAAGTGGTTGTGAGCCACCTTGGTGGGTGCTGGGTAACGGCATTATGTGCTCTTAACCGTTGAGCCATCTCTCTTTCCCCCAACAGTTTCCTACAATTTTGTCAAATCTTTTTTAAAAATTGGAAACAATGAGAAATAGAAAACATGGAAAGCAATTTAAATTGTCTTAAATACACTGTGGCGTGTTTGATGCATGCAGCCCCCTGGGTTAAGTATGAACAGTTACTCAGTTTTATTTTAAATTGAGTGCTTTGCTTTGTGCAGCTTTTAGGTTTACCGAGCAGTGGAACAGCAAATACATAGACCTCCACTTCTGTTCCTGTGGGTGTCTTTCCTTCTACCGTCCCCAGCACACAAAAAGTCCTATCACGCATATGTTGCACTCACGTTTAGTGTGGCACAGTTTTACGGCTGGTAATCTGTTCATATATTGTTAGCTGCCGGGCAGGGCGGCACCCACCTTAATTTCAACACTTGGGAGGCAGAGACAGGTCAACCTCTGTTAGTTCAAGCCAGCCTGGTCTACATATTAAGGTCCAGGCTAGCCAGGACTGTACAGTGAAACTGTCTCAAACATACGCACGTACACCACATACAGAAACACACATGGGTGTGCACACTCACACATGCATGCACGCACACACACATGCACACACACATGCACACACACTCACACATACACACACACGCACACACACACATACACACACATGCACACACATGCACACACACTTGCACATGCACACACACACGCACATACACACACACTCACACACACTCACACTTCTAGATGACATTGCTCTCCCTGTTGTTGCCCTGTGCTCTGTCTTATCTCTTCCTTTCTCCCCCTTAACCCTGGCATCCATTGGTCTTTCAAACACCTCCATAGTATGGTCTTCCCCAAAACAAGTATTTTAACTTAAGGTTGCCCTTAATAAGGCTGGCAGTATTCATACGGTCTAGTAAAAGAGTGAAGGAAAATAAAAGTATGATCGATCACTGATTGGATAAGTGAAGATTGAATCATAAGCACTATTTATGAACATTAGAGGTATAATCGTCTTTATTGGTCACTTTTCTTTTTTATGATGTGATACAGTGACAGACTTGAAAATTCCCTGTCACCAATTTAATAAGTTTTTTTTTTCTTTTTTCTTTTTTTTGGATCTGGGGACCGAACCCAGGGCCTTGCAGTTGCTAGGCAAGTGCTCTACCACTGAGCTAAATCCCCAACCCCTTAATGAGTTTTTAGAATAGAGCAAAGCACTTGGAGTTTCAGGCTCTTTTATGCAATGCCTAGCTACCATTTACATATCTCTCTATCTCTCTCTCTCTCTCTCTCTCTCTCTCTCTCTCTCTCTCTCTCTCTCTCTCTGTGTCTCTCTGTCTCTCTCTGTCTCTGTCTCTGTCTCTGTCTCTCTCTGTTTCTCTGTGTGTCTCTATCTCTTTGTGTGTGCGCTCACGTGTATGTGTGTGTGTGTGTGTGTGTGTGTGTGTGTGTGTGTGTTTGCTCACATGTGTGTTTGGTTATGTTCGTTTCCAAGCTCTAGCATGACTGTTGCTTGCCACCCTGGTTTTAAACAGGCCTTTGAAAGCACCCTGAAGTCTTGGGAAGACAAGCAGAAGTGTGACACTGGGAAGCCAGTTCTTCGAACCAACCTGTACATCCATCCCACCGCCGACCTGGCCATGGAGGAAGTGTCACAGATGCGGCTCTGCTCCCAGGCTGCAGAGGAACTCATCACTAGGTAAACTGCTTCTGCTGGAGATTTCTACTGGGAGAACGCTGGTCTTAGCCAGTTGTGCTGTCGTCTTTAAAGTTGTTTTGGTGCCTAGAGTAATCATGAGGGGTGCGTCTGCTTATCTCGTTAGCTGCCTCCCGTGGGCTGTGCCTTGCCCTCTATCAGGTCTTCCACACATGCTATCTGGAGTCTACGTCTTACACGGCTTCCAAAACTACAATGAATTTGTCCGGACTTGCACTCTCAGTATCTCTGCACTACCCACGTGTTCCCGGGAACTACTCTCTGTGTGTGAGATGTTGGAAGAAGTCTGAACATGAACGGTGTTCGCACACGTCACGAGACAGAACAAACATTTGGAGAGTAGTTTCTGGCAGTATACTCCAAAGGCCACACAGACTTATCCTTCTAGACAGAAAGGGGAGCGATCTTTGAAAATTGATGAATGTAAAAGATAAAAAAGTCGGCCAGGTGGTGGTGACACATGTACTCAGTACTCTCAGTACTTGGGAGGCAGAGGACAACGTGGCCTATAGAGTGAGTTCTAGGACAGCCAAGGATACACAGTGAGACCCTGCCTCAGAAAACAAAGAACTATAAGGATCACTATGATAGAACTGAATTTCAGAATGGAAGAGAGGCTGTGATAAGATCGTTGCCTCCTCCCCACCAAGTGGGAATGAATTCTCAGCCTGCCACTCGATACATACATCCAGTCTCTGTGAGCCTCCATGCTCAGCTGAGGGCTTGAGAAAGGGTATCACCATAGGCTGTGGACATGGAATTTTATAATATGTATAATAAAACAGACAGCGTACATTTCAGGACCGGGGTGCGACTGATAGAACAGCAGCTTCGTAAGTTCAAGTCCTGGGCTCAATCGCAATACCACAGCAAACCCACAAAGAAGTGGGGGTCTCGGCGGCATGAAAGCTATACCGTTTGCGGCCTTTCCGCTTTCCAGCACTGCTCGCTCCTGGCCAGGGGACCCTCTTCAGTGATGCCCCACAGTGTTTATTTTGTCTCATTCTTCCGTCTAGGATTTGTGATGCGGCCACGATCCACTGTCTCCTGGAGCAGGAGCTGGCTCACGCCGTGAATGCGTGCTCACACGCCCTGAACAAAGCCAACCCACGCTTCCCGGAGGTGAGGATTTAATGGTAAATTCTCATTCCACGGATTCCTTTGCATTTCAGCTACTGTGAAATACTGTGAAGGACAGCAGTGTCTCTCTGTTGCTGTGATTAAAACGCCGTAACCAAGAGCAGCTTGAGGAGACAAGACTTCATCTTCTGTTTGGCTGGCTTGTCTCCACCGTGAAGTCAGCTATGACTCAGGCAGGAACCAGAGCAGACGGCAGGAGCAGTGTTTCTCTGCCCTGCTCTTCAGGCTCACCTTCAGCTGACTCGTACCTCCCAGGGCCACCTCCACTCTAGTGACGCCGCCCTCGGTGGGCTGGGCCCCCACATCGATCATCAATTAAGAAATGCCCCACAGGCTTTTCTGCAGGCCAGGCTGATGGAGGCTTTTTCTCAGTTGAAGTTTGCTCTTCCCAGAAGACGCTAGTTTGTGTCACGTTGATAATCCAATGATCACAGGTTCTTCATGAGTTTCTATAAGAAGCTTATCAGATCTGTGACCACAATTTTGTTTCCCTTTTCCTGACATGCATACATGCATACATACATACATACATACATACATACACACATACACACATCCACCTATAATTTCCCTGCTTTTAAATTTTCTGCATTTCTTTCTATTTCATTTGCAATCATTTGTCACCTGACATCTCCTTTCAAGTCTTTCTACTGCTTTTATTAAATTTGATTCATTCATTCATTCATTCATTCATTCATTCATTCATTCAGAGGATGGAAGTAAGCCACAGAGCACATGTGGAGATCAGAAAACAACTCAGAAATTAACAAGGGGTTAATTCTCTTGCCCACCATGTGGTGTTAGGAATTAAACTGAGCCCTCAGGCTGGATGGCAAGCCCCTTTCCTGGGGAGCCATTCCCTTTCCTGGGGAGCCATTCCCTTTCCTGCTGAGTCATTCCCTTTCCTGCTGAGTCATTCCACAGCCTAGACTTTTCATCTGTCTTCCTTCTTCCTCTTGGTTTGGCTCTGATATCCTGATTCATGTTTTGCTAAATTGTTAAGTTGATGTTTCTGTAGTTTTTAATGTACGTGTCGATAATGGAGTGGGTATATTGTAACTCTTATACTGTGAACTACTGTGCATGGGAGTCTAGGGAAAGCTGATACCTTTATTTATTCTTTTAATTATTCAATTGAAACCACCCAAACTACTGTTCTACTAAATGTTACAACTCAGGATTAAAGCTCAAAGATCAATGTATTTGGAACCAGTGAGTAAAAATAGATGGAACTGCAGTTGAAACACCCTGGTTGGGGAAGCCCCTCTCCGCTCAGTAGAAAAATCTGTGCAGAAACTCTGACTCTCCCACAGCCGACTACCATACCTGTCTGCCATTGACCAGTAATGTTCAAAAGTCACTTAAACACACTGTATTGTGATTTTTCCTTATTTATATCTTATGTGTATGTATTTATTTAATGTAGTGTATGAGTACGTAGTATGCATCTGAACGTTATGTCTGTACACTATATGTATGCAGTACCCTTGGAAGCCAGAAGAGGGCATCAGATCTCCGGGGACTGGAGTTACAGATGGCTGTGAGCTGCCTGCCCTGTGGGTGTTGAAATTGAACCTGGGTCCTCCACATGAGCGGCCAGCGCCGTAACTGTTGAGCCATCTCTCCAGCCCCTTAACAAAGACGTTTTATATATTGCAAATGGTGGGAGGCATTCGAGAATCATGAGAAGGCACTTTTACCACCCGGAAACCTGCTCAGGCAGAGATTAGCTATGTCACTCAGCTTTAAGCAGATACCCGTCAATGTGAGAATCACCACAAGAGCAACAGAGAGCAGCTGAACCGCTTACCATAGTGAAGTCCGTTCCTCACCTCACTCCACCACACTGTGATTCAATAGAGCACTTTACATTTGTGTACACTTCCATAGCTGAAAGTGACACTATGTTTGTGCATGCAGGAGTACATTTTAAAAAGGGATTTATTCTGTTTTTAACTCTCTATGTGTGTGTGTGTGTGCGTCTATGTGTTCATGTGTCTGCTGGGATATATGCAGGGGACTGCAGGTATCACCCCAGGAGGCCAGAAGAGAGCCTTGAACTTCGTGGAGGTAGAGTCCCGTGGTTGTGAGCCACCTGGCATCGTGCTAGGAACTGAACTCAGGTCCTGTAAGAGCAGCAGTGCCCTTAACCGATGAGCACCCCCCAGGTTTTGATTGTTTAATCTGTTGCCTGTATTTTACTATTTATGACCTACTGAACTTTTCCTTAATTTTGTCAGATAACTCTTAGCTATATAATCCATCTTCAAGAGTTTTCAAATTGTCAAAAGTCTACAAAATATGCATAGCTCCACAGTTCAAACCCATAATATGCAAAGACTTTTGCCTGTGTAATTGGATAATATCTTCCTTCAAGGCATGAGTTTTTTTTAACTTTTATAGCAATACTGGTTCTGGCATATGTGAACTTGTAGATTGGAGATGTGATCCTAAGTAAATATATATATGTATATATATATATATATAATGTATATGTATATATATATATACATACACACACATTTTAGTTCATTCTTTTGATTCTGTGATTTATTACTTAACAGATAACCTTATTAACAAACCTGTGTGCAAAATTTTGAATCTGTTATAGAATTTTGGTATTTTTTTGAAAATCGGTTATAATAAGAATACAATTTACAGAATCTATTGGTGGGGGGATTTAACTTAATGTGGAAACCTATATCTTTGTTATTCTCTTCTAGAGCCTTACGCGAGATGCTGCCACTGAAATAGCCATCAACGTCAAGGCGCTCTATAATGAAACAGAGTCTTTGCTAGTTGGCAGGGTCCCTTTGGTAAGAAAAAGAAATGATTGGTGGCTGTTCTAGTTTGCTTCTTTGCCTGTGATTCACTGTGGCCAAAAGCAAATTAGAGAGGAAAGGCCTTGCTTCATCTTACAAAGCCCAGGTCACACCCCATCACCGAGGGAAGTCAGGGCAGGATCCCGGAGGCAGTAAGTGAAGCAGAGAGCGCAGAGGACTCTGCTTAGTGGCTTGCTACCATGCTCAGCTTCAACAGCTCAGAGCCAGCTGCCTGTGCACGGTACCGCCCACCAGGGCTGTGCCCTCCTCCTTTAATTAGCAATTAAGAAAATGCCCTACAGACATGCCACAGGCCAACCTGATGAAGGGAACTCCTCAGCTGAGGCCCCTTTTTCCCCATGTGACTCTAGGTTCAAGTTGACACCTGGAAGCTCACGCTGACGGTAGCTGATGGTGGCCTAAGGATCTGAGCCCAATACACATTCATTAGTGGAGGTGTATTGCTGACCTCTGACCTCCATCCTTGGACCTTCCTTTCGGTCAGACTTTTGCCTTCAGGAAAGCAATGCTAACCTAGAGCTAACTTGAGGCCGCCATCTTCTCGCACCATCCCTCTCTCTGCTTAGAGAGATTTGAGCGACATAGGTATAGCAGCCGTTCCTCAGCTACTCACACATGCACAACTTAGACGTCACGTGTAAGAAAGTGTGAATCTGGCTGAAGCCCACAGGCCTGGAACAACAATACAGCCCTTTCTGTAAGAGCACCTGAACTGGTTTGAGTGTTCTGATACTGAATCCTGTGACCGCCTGAGGCTAGGCCTGTGGAAGGCCTCAGACGTTAGCTGTCTTCCCTCTCCGTGTGTCTCTCTGAATGATCACAAAGCATCTCTTGTCACAGCAGTCGCATCTGTTTGGGCAAGTGCAAACCGACGTAGAAGTATATAAGTCATTGCCGACGTGGTGTTTGAAGTCCTGGGTTGGGGAAGTGGAGCTTGGACTTCCTGCTGGGTTGTGACTGTGGTCCAGCAGGGTGCCACCACCCAAGTCTCCTTTCTGCTTAAGACACGCAGAGGCTCTGTTGGTCCAGTTCTCTTGACCACTTCCCAGGGAACTGAAACACAGCTTCCTGGGCCACTAGTTCTGGCGATGCAGAACTAGTAGGGAGAAGTCTTGGTTACTTGTTGGTAGGATCCATGGAGACCCCGCCCTGGCCATTGCTGATACTGTTTTTGTTAACCAGAATCTTCTATTGCTTTTCCAAATAAACCCACCAGAAATCCTGTGGGCTGTGACCAAGGATCCAGGTTTCAAATTAAGATGTCTGTTTTTTGCGTCACTTGAAAGACTTTTAAGGTCATTTATGATAAGAAATAGAAGCATAACTTTGTCCTTTACACCAAGATGTATTATATTTAGTGATTATATTATATGAAAACATAAGAACTTTCCCCTCCATTTCTAATCCTCTGTGATCCTCAAATATAGATGTTTGGTGTCAAATATGTCCCTGTAAATTTTACCCGAAGTCTTAACAATAATGATATGATAATAACTTATTATATTTGAGAGCACCGAAGTTTGTCATTTTACTTCCAGAACAGTTGTGAAATACAATCTAATCAATTTTATCAGATATTCTTATATTAAAAGAAAATGGTAAATGTCTTGTGATAGGGTGGAAAATCTTATTTTTATTAAATACTGGGAGTAGATACTTTAAATATCACAGGAAATCTAAAACAAAAAGATGCTTAAAATAGACAATAACGATAATCTCAGGACTTCCTAAGATTCTGCGAACATCAGTGTTGGCACTGTGAGGTTGAAAATAGTCTAGAAGGAGATGGAGTAGTTGAACGAATTCTCGGAAATACTCTCGTCACCCTGCGCTAACAGGGAACGAAAGTGCCTGAGGTCAGTTACCCTTCCTAAATGGGTATAGTTAGAAACCACGCCACGACTAGCATCTCACCGACTCTCTTCCAACTCTGCGTATTGTAGTAACTACCTCAAATGTGCCGAAAATGGATTTAATGACAGTTATATTCTCTTTGAAGGAGCCACATCAGCTCCACATTAGTAGCCCTTTGACTCTCCTGGTTTTCATAATAGTTCTTCATCATAAAAGTTTCAGAGATTCATTTTTTTCCTAAAACTTGCTCTTTTGATTTGCCAGGATATGTGCATGTGTGTGCATGTGTGCGTGTGTGCGTGTGTTTATGTGTGTGTGCATGTTTGTGTGTGTGTATGTGTGTGTGTATGCGCATGTGTGTGTGTGCATGTTTGCGTGTGTGTATGTGTATGTGCGTGTGTGTGTATATGTGTGTGCATGTGTGCATGTGTATGTGTATATGTGTGTGTACATGTGTGCATGTGCGTGTGTGTGTGTTTGTATGTGTGCTTTTTATATGATAGGTATTTAATTATGATTAGTTTTTAAAACTGTTTTTTGTTCATGGAACAAGTCTGTGAGTCAGAGGAATTTCGATAAGTGTGATGGTTGACACATATTTGCTTGGAGCAGTGAAGGTGCAGTTAGAGTGGGGAAGGGATGGGGGTGAGGGCCAAGAAACAGTGAGCACAGTAGTGTTGGAGGGGAAATTGTTCAGGCACACCAGTTACAGATATCAACTTTGGGATTAGGAGTTAGGACAAAATCAACCACTTTTTATCAGGAGGGAAGATGCTCAAAGTGGCCCTGTGTGAAGTTGGTCGCTGAGTCTCCGTTTGTTTGGCTTTCTCCCCTGCTGGTGACTAGCACTTGGAATCTCCTCATGAAGAGCGGGTGTCCAGTGCCTTACACTCTGTGGAGATGGAGCTGCGGAAGTTAACCGAGATCCCCTGGCTGTATTACATCCTCCGCCCCAATGAGGACGAGGTACGTCAAGTCCAGACTATCGGATGTGGACAGTAAGACTTTTGAGTTTGAACTTACCTTTGAATAGAGACATTTCCGGGAAATGAAGTTTGAATACTTCTTTGAAATGTTTTGTCATTAAGAGAGAAAGGGCCTTTTTGTGAACATGGGCATTTAGTAGAGTAGGACATGTTCAGTATTCAAAACCCATTTGTGCTGGCCAGTTTGATGTCAGCTAGGTACAAGCTAGAGTTGTTTGGGAAGAGGGAACCTCAGTTAAGAAATACACCTGTAAGGAAGCCTGTAAGGCATTTATTAGTGTTTGATGCGGAAAGGCTCAGCCCCTTGTGGGTAAGGCCAGTCCTGGGCTGGTGGTCTGGGTTCTATAGGAAAGCAGGCTGAGTTAAGCCCTAGGGAGCAAGCACCCCTCTGTGGCCTCTGCATCAGCTCCTGCCTCCCTTTTCTCAGCGATGGACTATAATGGGGAAGTGTGAGCTGGAACTTGATCCTTTCCTCTTTGTGTTACTCTTGGTCATGGTCTTTCATCACAGTAATAGAAGCTCTAATTAGGACACCATTCTTAGTTTATACTTGCTAACAGAGTGTTGTTTTGGTTTTGGTTTTGTTTTGTTTCGTTTTTGCTTGAATTTTGCAGGAGCCTCCTATGGATTGCACCAAAAGAAACAACAAAAGCACAGTCTTTCGCATAGTGCCAAAGTTTAAAAAGGAAAAGGCTCAGAAACAGAAAACAAGTTTACAGCCTGGTAGGTGGACCCACGGTGCGGGGTTGGGGTGGGGGTGTAACTTGCCAAAAGTTATTGGTGAAGGCAGAGGAATGTTCTAGAGCTAGGTAGAGTGAGCATTTCCCAGCATTGTAAATAGACTAAATATCATTGAACTGTAGACTTTAAAATGGTTTAGATGGCACATTGAACCATGCAAGTCATGCCATGGCCAACATGTCCAGTTATCGGAGAGAATCAGCGGCTACAAATGGACGGGGAAGAGGAGGCCATCGTTCTGTCTACTTGAGTCAATGTGTCCATTCAAAGGGGCCTTTATCGTCTCAATGTGCTTCAGGCATTAGTGTATAACTTCAGTTTCTTCTCGGACTTAAAAATCCAGATGGCTTTGATAAGGGGAGCATAGACTTACTTTCTTTTACTCAGCTTGTTAAATATATGTTTTCACTGAAGATCCAAAATCCCTTTATTCCTGTTTTAAGGACACCGTCCACCCTTTGACAATGCCAGAGTGTGTGCTACTGACATTCTCAGCAAAGACGGGGACCTCTGCACCCCGCTGCTTTCCCGGGCTCCATCCCTTAGAGGCTGACTTTCTGCTGTCTGCACTTAGTACCTTGGGAGTTCTGTGTCTAGGTCCGCCTTTTGTAATGAAATCACTGTATAAATTCTTAGAAGAATTTCATACGTTCTTAGGAGAATTTTATAAATTCTTTGAGTTAGCTCTGTGTTGTTTATAAACTGATATAAAATCTTACATCTACAGGAGTATTTACTGAGACATGTTTAAACACCAAACACAGTGGGGGAAAGATAGGTTTTTGGATGAAAGATTTGAAAGAACAGTTATCCACATTAAAAAGTAGCATAGCCCAGCTAGTCTTGGGCAGCTGCCTGAACAGTTTTTTAATGACACTGACGTAAGTAATGAAGACATTTAAGCAGATCAGTGGTAAAACCAAGTAGCCCAGATCAGACTCTTAACTGTAGCGTTTGTGGTAAAACCAAGTAGCCCAGATCAGACTCTAACTGTAGCGTTTGTAGCCCGTTCCTAAGGAAACACTTCCACGTGCAGTCTTAAGGTTTCAGAGCTCATCCTGATGTCTGCATCCTGGAAGCTAGTGGTGCAAAGTCAATGCCCTGACGCACATTGTGTGGTTTTTTTGATGAGAAGCTGGACTATGGCTGAGGTTGAGGGTGCAGGCAGCACCCATCTTTGTTTAGTCATACCTTGTTGGCAGTCCATAACCTGCATCCGCTTTCACTGTCCCTTTGCTAGCGCCCATTGCTGTCTGTCTCGGTCTTCTGGCTGACCTTTGCTTTGTGACGCATCACGCATGTAGACATTAAGGGGGTTTTGCTCTTAACTTTGGTAGTCCAGAATTGGGGCACAGAGGAAGTTGCTGCTTGGCTGGATCTGCTCAATTTGGGAGAGTACAAAGAAATCTTCATCCGTCATGACGTCAGAGGGGCTGAACTTTTGCATCTGGAAAGACGAGATCTTAAGGTATTTTTATTTTGCGCTTCTCTCTGGCTTTTGAAAAATTTCTTGCAGTACGGAATCTTTCCTCCTGTGAGTCCCCTGTCACGTGCTTTCGGCTTGGCTTGTGTTATGCAAATGCACAGTCATCTCTCACATTTTTATTATAGTCTGCCATGCTTGTGTGCTTTTGCAATGAGAATGTCAGCAGTATTTTCCTGTCAGGACCACTCTCGGGCTCTCACAGCAGAAGCACAGCCTGCACCTCGTAACTTCTCTCTGTACCCATTGGTGTGGCTGTTCCTGTCCTAACATCTTCAAGTGGGGCCGCCTTCTACCACCTCATCGTGTTGCAGCTGCATGAATGGCAATGGCTGTTGTTGGGAAAGACTAAAGATGAATGGAGTATAAAGCTAACTAAAAATTAATGTAAAATACAATATGGAATTGTAGATGAGACGACGGCGATAATTCAGATAATTTTGCTGTTTCTAAGCTGTACTGTAGAGATCACATGAATAACTAGACAATATGTCAGAACGTCCTTCCACAGCACATCGTTGGTATCTTATTAGTCTCAAAAGGAAATGCTTCATTTTCTTAGTAAATGGGGCTGGAAATATGCATAGCTGCTTTCTCTGACATGTATGCCAGCGCAGGAAACCTTCACTGGTGACGTGCAGCAATTCCATTTCAGTCTTTGTGTAAGACTCAGCAGTAGAATAGCAAAATCGGGATTATTCTGTCCCGGATTTAAGGAGAATCATAGGATCTAGAGTGATGTCTCGGTCACTAAGCCCTGCTGCCCCAGCCTGGGAACCCGAGGTCAGTCACAGCACTCATGCAAACAACAGCAACAACAACAGCAACAGCAGCCAGGCGCGTGGGTCTTAAACCTCAGAACTGGGGATGAGTTGAGACAGGAGGATTCCCGAGAGTTCTCTGGCCAGCCGGTCTAGTCAATGATCTCTAAACTCAATGAGAGAGCCTGTCTCAGAACGTAAGCTCATGAGTGCTCACACATCAGCTCTGGCTTCCACGGGCACACACATGCAGAAACCACGCAGAGAGGGAGTTTGCCAGGTTATGTATGCTGCCACTTCACAACTCCAGTAAATACCATGGTGACACAATCCCTCTCCAACAGAGAGTGTGCGAGAGTTCACCTTTCGGTGCATTCATGACCCTTGTTTCAGCTGTGTGGTTTAGTGGCGATCTTGGCCCAAGTAATGGGTAGTGTAAGTTCGTATCCTCCTTACAGAGTTACACAGTGACTTATCAGATCTAGAGGAGAATGCTGCCCCTCTCTAAACGTCGTTAGCTCTGAGAATAATAAAATAATAAATGACTTATTCTGTCAGTCCTAACTGATGCATCCCAAGAAGCACAGTATGAGAGAGTCATAAAGGAAAGATTGACTTCAAAACGTGAAACGAATGCATACACATGTGCACACACATGACACATGCTCAGAACTGCGGTGCCTTGTTGTAACTAGTGTTCGTGTAGCTCCTGGTGACCTTCGTGGGTTGCACTGTTTATTGAAGAGCCAGTTACCGGTTAATGGATTATGCTAGATTCTCTGTGTCATGTTTCTGGAGGCTCACACCTCACATGTTCTGAACTTGTGTGTCTTAAAGTACACATAGTACATACATGTTCATGCTATGTGAATACATATACAGCTATATATTCAACACAGATGTGTATATGTGCATCACACATATTGAATGTAGTGAGTATTTGCCAAATGTTAACACTCATGCACGCACACAGAAGCCAAATTAGTTAGACTGACCGGTGTGGGGGAGAGAGAGAAAGTATGAGAAGAAAGGAGATGGCGGAGGATTTGCTAAACATCCTCATTAGGTTTTCCTGACTTGATTTTGCTTTCTTTGTGTTTTTCATGCCAGTTCTATTCTCTCCATCGCCATTTTTGAAATCTGTATTGACACTTAACGCTTTTGGTTCTAAAATAGGGTTTGGGTGATGGGGAGAGGCCATTTTTACAGAAGGAGCCTCCTGCAGCACAAAACCACAAAGCTGGAGGACTGCCTCTTTCTTCCCTGTGTGTGACTGTCATAGAGTAGTTCCTGTGCACTGGGAGAGGGTTACCCACTGCTGAGTCTTCTCCCACACGCCCACTGTGTCAGCTCCTGTTTATGAAGATGTCAGGGACTCACAGTCGTCTCTAACCCTGACCTTGTTAGTGAACTCTAGAGTCTGTTACCAACCGGCTGCTGACACTTGGGCATCACAAAGGGCATAGATCTTGCTGTATCCCAGGAGGGACTCTCATCTTCGTCTCTCTCCTCCCATTTCCTCACCAGCTCTGCATTTTGCTGAACCATGTCCCTAGTCCCTCAGGTGCTGGAAGCGGAGAAACTCAGAGTCAGACTTAGCGTCTGTCCCATCCTGATCCATCTCGACATTCTAGCCAAACTCTTACATTGTGGATTCCACTCCATCATCGCTCTCCAGCTCTTCCCAGGACCTCCCTTTACACTGCACCCCACACTCCACCTTTCCGTGGAAGATCGGTAGTTTTTGTTTTTGTTTTCTCACTGTTCCTCTGTCTCTCCAGCCTATCATCCACATTGAACCACCATGATAGATTGTCATCTTCAAGTATATTACTTTTCTGCTTAGGACCTTCCGGAAGCTTCTCATTCTTGTGAGAATAGTTGCATCTATCCATGTGGAGGTCCAAAGGCCCTGCCTGTTTACTCACCCTCTTGTCTCTTACCCCTTACTGGCCTATGGCCCATCCACTTTGGCCTCCTTGCTTAAAAATGCTGTTTCTGACCACGAGGATGTGTACTCATGGCTTATGTCTCAGTATCCCTCGCACTCTGTCCCACAGCTCAGCCTAAGCATCCTTCCTTAACATGGGAGATTGCCGGACAACTGAAGATATCAACCTGGCAGCCTAACTTGGCTAAGAACCATTTCTAACATGATCTTTCCCTGCTGGAACCCAGTGGGGTACTGGGAAGATGGTGAAGGCATAGTGGGGGGATGCCCCACACACACTCAGAGAGCTGTATATGGGTGGCTGGAAGGATAACTCAATATCTACAAAGGAATCTTTGGCAAAATTATGTCTATTCACCCAGAGAAACAAAACCTCAGCCGTAAGGAATATGATAACCATAATAAATCAGAATATAGATCTGGGAAAATGGGGAGTAGGTAGGAATCTAGCCAAGTCCATTATCCCCAGGCTCCGAGAAACCCCACCTCAGAAATAAGATGGAGGGCAAGTTAAAAAGGCACTCCGTGTTGATCCGTGGCCTCTACATGCATGAACAAACCACACATCAGTCTACATACATGCATCTACACATACACAAACACATATACATCCAAAGTAAGTATACAGTGATACAAGAATATGATGCCCGCTGAAATGAGAACTCTATCAAACGTCAAAGCAAATCTTTCATTATAACCTAACAACTAGAAGTCATGAAGACCCTGGATTTGGTCAGAGTGAAGGGACTGTGGCTATGAAGCCGGCGTGAGTGGGTTACCCTCCAGAAACCATTCCTCTCACTGTACCAAAGCAGTAATTCTGTGCAGAACATCAAAGATAAAGTTTGTCTTCTGGAGAAAGCAGTGTCTGCATGGCCTAAAATAAGATAGTATTTAAATATATCCCATAGCAGAGTCTTATTGCAAAGTCTAAAGATTAAGTCTTCTGTCCTGGAACTGCAGTGGCAGGTAGACATAATCCACTTGACATGGGTGCTGGGAACTGAACTTGTGTCTTCTCCAAAGCCTCAAGCCCTCTTAGCCACTGAGCCAACTCTCCAGTCCCATTAAAACACTCATTTGTGTTGTAAATTTATGCAACAGACATGAATTGGGCTTGGCCTCAAGTTTGATATTCATCGCATACCCAAGAAATGTGAACTAGCCTTAGGACTAATTTCATTTACCTACATAGCATATGAGAACATTTGTTTTTCTGGGTCAGTTAAGTGTGATAAAAATGTTGCCCTAAATGTATCTCAAGCTTGAGTTGAGCTGGCTATAGAAAAATGGTTTTCTAGAAGGGTTTAGAATGGTTACTATTAATACTATTAGTATTATTACACTTTATGCTCTAAAGTGTAAGAGAGAATGTGTGTGTTGTGTTCGTGTGTATAATTCAAATCAGTTTGATCTGCTTCACTTCTAACTTCAAAAATAAATCCAGTTCCTACACTGTAGAACTGTGTGAACTTTCTTAGGACATTTCCTTTTGGTCATCTTGTAGTTAACTTTTTGGGGGAGTGTCAAGCAAGATAGGAGAGACAAACAAGAGAATCACTTAGAAGCACTGAGGGCTAAGGCCAGCTAGCCTAAGATGCTCTGCAAAGTAACTGAAGCAGCAAGAGAGACTGAGCTTCAAAAAGGGAAGGAGAGAACAACTTCCAAAAGTCGGAGACCTCTGGACTCCACATGGTCACTGTGGCATATGCATGCCCAGACTCATTCACGTACACACACACACACACACACACACACACACACACACACACACACAACTTAATAAGATATTCTCATCAAATCAGGACTCCTGATGCAAACACAAATAAATTAAAATTTAAATTATAAGTAGTGGGCACTGGTATCTTCCTCTATGATAAAACCTTACTTCTTTTTCTTCCCAAATCCTAGGTCTCATGTAGTCTAGGTTGGCCCCAAACTTGCTATGTAGCCAGAGATGACCTTGAAATTGTTATCCGCCAACGCCTGTCTAGAAAATCCTGGGACTTCAGGCGTGTACCACCATGCCTAGCAGGACTCAAGCTTAATTTTAATGTAGCCCAAGAACTGGGAGTGGCGGCACATAATGCCAGGGACGCTGAGGCAGGAGGATCACTAAGTCCAAGAGTAAGCTGAGCAAGATAGTAGAACCTTGTCTACAAAGGGAAAAGAAAGAAAAGTGTGTGTGTGTGTGTGTGTGCACGTGCATGCATGCTCATGCACACACATGTGTCATACATGTGTCATGATAAAAACCTGTGCCTTAAAAGTCTGGTTGTCTTCCATCATTTGCCTCAGATCACAAAAGAGTCAATCTTTTAAAGAGAGAGAGACAGAGAGATAGAGAGAGAGAGAGAGACAGACAGACAGACAGAGAGAGAGAGGAAGAAACTATATTAGTTTTGACTCTTGCTTGAACACTTTCCCTAGCTGTTCATAATTCATGTAAATATCACATTTAAGAGGAGTTTGCATGGGCTATGGTATCTTTTTACTGACTGGTCATTTTTAAGTATGGTATTTTTGTTTTAATAACTTAGTTTTCTAGCTGTCATTTTCAGAGCCAATCAATGTGAACTGTTAACAAAATGAAGTAAATGCTAATTATGGAAATTACCAGTTGAAATGCTTATGGTAAACTTGTCTTTTTTTCTCCCTCTGTTCCGTTCTATTACTATTGTTTTTCTTTCTCTCTTTCCTTTTCTATTAATCGTTTTCTCTTATTTTTTCCAGGACCTGGGGATTCCGAAAGTGGGTCATATGAAGCGAATCCTCCAGGGAATTAAAGAGCTTGAACGGAACCCTCCCGACTTGGTCTGAGGTGTGGTCACACTGGTGCTATTTCTGGGAAGAGAAGTCCTCACCACTCAATACAGAGTTCTTGGAAGCTGCTGGCTGTTCTTGTGATTTACTGCACAGATAAGCACCTCTGGAGCACCTCTCCCGATTGATATTTTGCTGTGGGTGAAGGTTTTGATTTGAGGTATTAGAAAATAATTTTTTGTGCCAAAAAAAAGACCATTTCACAAAGCCATGTTCTCATTGTGCAAACCTGACATGCTAAGAAATGCTCGCAGTAGTGGAAGAAGGATCAGACGAGGTTGCTTGTCTAGAAGGTGGGCTCGCCCGCCCGCCCATCGTCCAGCGCCCTTAGATCTGGGCCCACGGGAGGGTCCTCTGCACCTGCAGCCGTGGTGACAGTGCGCATTGCAGCTGCAACTTCACAGGCTTCATAGCGAAGGCGTTGGCTCCTCCCTAGAAGCCACCGGTTAGGGGAAGAAGCTAGGAGTCGAGCTTTAAGTTTTCCCCCCTAAGTTCCCAGTATCCACTGGTCAAAGAATATGGTGAGACCAGCCCATCACACACTATGACTGATGCAAATCTGATGCACGGCGTTCCTTGCCTGAGTTGTCTTTCTTTTTTCTTGCATGTCCTATATATTATTGTAATATTTCAATAGCTTTAACGTCTATTATGATGAAATTTAACTTATTACCACCCATCTACCCAAGCACTTTTTGGTTGGTTAAGGGCACTTTTGAGTAAATATCCCATACCTAAGACTCTGAATGTTCCTCTGTGCCATGATCAACAGATGATATACATCTTATGCAAACCAAATTATTGCCTGTCCCAACCACAGGTGTGGGCACATGGAGAAGAATTATTGGGCATTTTCATAAGCTTACATGTTCAGTTTCCTAACAAAAACTTACTCCAACTTTCCAAACCCAAATTCCTACATTTTGTTCCCATTTTTTTTTTTCATTTCAATTTAATAACCATTTTGAGTTTCTGCTTGAACTTGTTAAGATTTGACATCCAGGAATTTTCCAAGGTCTGGGTTGAGATTCCTACCCTGGGTTCCGGGGACTAGCTGACGTGATTATTGACAGGAGTCACCGGTGGAAGGAATTTCATTTTGTTTCTTAAGGGCTTTTTGTATTATTGTCTCACATTTGGATAGTCTGTCAGGCAGATATTCCCCCTTTTCTAAACCACTGTGTGTCGTTGCGGCTCAATAGAACTATCAAGTATTTGAAAGCCACAGGTATACATGTCAGAAAAGGAAAGCAGAGGAATCCTTGCTTTCTGGTCATTATATGCCAAAAACCAATTGTAACATTTGAAAGTTCTATAAGGGAAGCAGGCAGGGTTGCTGACCCAGCGGAGATGGTTTTGATAATCTGCTTGGCAGGCGCTCCGTAGGTAAACATACCCACTCATGTGCACACACATGTCATGCACCTTTACCTGGATGTGCACACTTACTGACATTATCTTGAGATAAAGTATCCCTGGTATTTTTTAGACAATCGTTTGCCCAATGCTTAGTGTTTTATCTTAACTTCTAACTTGGGTATTTGCTCGAAAAAAAAAAAATCACAAAGACCTTGAGAATAAATGAAGACCCAACATGAAGTTCAGTGGCAAAGGGCTTGCTTAGGACAGACAAGGGCCTTGGCTCCACCCATGGCAGGGCAGAAACAAAGGGGTCAACAGACAAACCCAATGGGTCCCTGGCCGTAGAACTATGTCTTATATTTTACCCAAGTTGTGCACAATGGATGCTTTCCAAAGATAATTCCTATCAAGGCTTTTGAGCTGATAATAAACCAGTCCCTTAGTAATTTCAATATTAAGCTTCACGCCTGTTAACCTTGCCAACATTTTCTCTGAAACCAGATCATCCCAGAGCTCTGCCCAGGTCACGGTTCAAGAGAAAAGAGGTGGGGGTGGGGAGAGGACTCCAATACATAAAGAGTGCATTAATATAAAACACATGATTGAATTTTCATCTCCCCCAAATACATCATTGTCAACAGGAAAAACATTCTAATGGCTGCTGCCCTGGGGGTGCACAATGATTGGCTGTTTTTGCTTGGCAATCTTTTCAGTACCTGCTAACACCTTTTATGTGTTCCGTAAAATCCTGACTTGTGGAAACACATTTAAATGGAATGGCTTTAGGATGATGAAAATGCTTTAAGATGACAGTTCGGACGAACGAGTTTGTCCAGTGTGAACATCCTCTCTAGTCCGTGCCTACAGGGGTCTGGGATGGACTCCAGTGAGCCCTGACACCTGCTCAGCAGTGGACTCCAGAGACTCCGTCAATCTCCTCTAGTGTTATGGGGAAGCTGTCTTATCCTAGTTGAGGTTTCAGAATGAGGGAAGGGCGAGTTGCCTGCCACTCACTTGGTCCAGCCACATTCAGGGTGCCGAGGGCTGGTTTCTGATCCTCGCTTAAGAGGAGAGAGATGCTCAGGTGGGCGCCCGACGGGACGGCAGCTGGCTCTCTACTCCAAAGCACTCCCCCCACCCCAGGAAGGGAACAGAGTCGGATGTCCTCCAGTGACTAGACAGTTCTCATTCAGGTCCTCCCACATTCTCACTGACCTCTGCTCATCTCCCTCCATCAGTTACCCCATGTCGAGATGTTGGAGGGGATTAGATAAATTTCCAGTTTGCTGGACAATTGAAATGGAGATATTGAGAAGATGCCAACAGGGGACGTCCAGACCATGTCCGTGCTGTCTGGCACCTTAGCCACTATACACCTGTGGCTGTTAAATTGAAGTTTAGTCTTACTAGAGATTCTGTTTATCACTTGCACTGCCTACATTTTGAATGCCCTGTAACCACAAATGAAGACTATTTCCACCATTACAAAAATATTTCGGGGTTGGGGATTTAGCTCAGTGGTAGAGTGCTTGCCTAGGAAGCGCAAGGCCCTGGGTTCGGTCCCCAGCTCCAGAAAAAGAAAAAAAAAACAAAAACAAACAAACAAAAATATTTCGTTTGACAGCAGTGAACAAGTATCCCTGCTACCAAAATGTGGTCCATGGGCCATCAATCAGCATTAATGTCACCAGGGAGCTTATGAAAATGTAGACTGTTGGAGCTGACAAGATGGTTTCAACAGGTCTGGCGACAGGTTTGATGCCAAATGCCGTATAAAAGTGGAGAGAGAGACACTTACAGACTGTCCTCTGACCTCCATCTTCCCGCCATGGTGTCCTCACCCACATCCACACAATTAAAGGTACATTCTTTAAAAGCAGAACTTCATATTCACTCCCTGTCTGCTTCTGGAGTCTTCCTCTTGGTGAGGGATTCCTGAGGCCTCTCTCCAGCCCTTGGGGACATTAAGCTTCCCTGATCCCACACTTGGCTTAGCTTGGTCTTACTCAGTTGCTCATGACTTAATTCACGCCAACCGTTTCAGAAGAACATGTCCTGAGATAAAGATTAGGCAGTCTCTTTCAACTTGCATGTTCTCATTTTCTTGTATCAGTAGAGTGTCCTGTGGACATACTTCATGCTCGAAGGGACGTAGCGGCCCGTGCACGCTAAATGGGTCATTAAGTATGCAAAAGGAAAAAAAAAAAGAACCAGAATGATTGTAAGAAAGCTGAGTGTGCCACTTGAACTCTGAAAGCAGGCATATTTTTGCTAGATTTGGATCTCTGTATCTTATGATAACTTCTCTTGATTTGCATGTGGTTCATAATCCCTTAAAAATAACTGCTAACGGCAGTATGTTCTTGGCCTCCAAATTCAAATGAATTCTATACCGAGATCTTTTTCCAGTGATTTATTGTCAGGAATCTGTCCCTTAATTATTTTTATTATAAATTACCCAAATGTAACTTCCTAGCTTCTTTGATGTATAAGATCTTACTCTTTTTATATGAATTGACAGGCTACTAATTGAAAAATTATAGGCTACACATCACCTAAAGTCATTTACACCTGCAGCTGAGCCAGAGTGCATTGTGAACCTTCATTTTCCAAGGGTGGATTCTTTAGGGATATCAATTTTAATTTATCTGTAAAAGTCAATCCCCCCTTTAACTCCAACTTCTGGAGACTCTCTTGCTCACCCCACCCCGCAACCTCAGTGGACACATTCTCTGTCTGACAACTCTAAGTTTGTTAGATGTGGGATTTATAGTTGGTTAAAAGAGATGGCAGTTTTCAAACTCTACCCAGTGCAGGTGGGAATAAAGGAGATAGAGATGAAGCACCCTCAGAAGGACCACCGTCCAGTGGGACTGCTTTGCGAGTGGCTTCCTGGTCTCCCCTTCTCTCCCTGCCCACCCCAAGGGGAGCAAGCCCTTCCTCTCCCCTGTTTCTGCTGTGGTGTCCCTCAGGTGACATCTGTGTCACAGTATCTGTCACGTTGGTAGTGATACCTTAGCAATAGGATTCCTCCACAAAGAAGCAACTAGAACTTTTCAAGGGTGGTAATTGTTTTTTTTTATAATAAGCAAAACATTATTTTTCTTTATATTGTTTTCCAGGTTTTGTTTAGAGATATTTATGTTAGAAGAGAATGTATCAAGGTTTGTTGATGCAGAGAACAAAGAGCTAAAGACAGCTGGACTGTACCTATCTTTTTGTATAGTATTTCCAGGTAAAGAAGTTAAACCAAGACTGCATTAACTCAATAGCCATGCTTAAGATGATAGACTCCACATTATATATCATAAGTGAGCAGCCTACTTCCGTTTATGTAATTTAAAATGTAATATTTACATTATTTAATATACTTCTATTTTTTTTTGCACTTCCAAGTTTTCGTTGGAAAATAAAAACCAAACCATAGCCTAAAAAGTACTTAAAAATCCACATAAAAATATTTCCTATTAGCTACAAGTTACCCATGTGTAAGACCGTGTAAATAGTCTGGCCATTTCATATTCTCTACATTTCAAAAGTAAATGAATCAAAGAACAGGGTTACTTATTTAAAATGCATTAAGATAAAGACATTTCATGCTCAACTGCTGTCAAAGTAGAATAACGCAGTTCAGCACATAAGCAAACCAGGAAGAAGGAGGTTTTGTGACCCTTACTGTTTGATTGTAGTGTTGCTCACACAGCTTAGCCATTTCCCCTTCTACAATCTGAGTACTACCTGCACATGCAGCTGCAGGTTGCTAACAGTGCTGGTGGCTCGTTCTGTAACAGGTTTGGGGGTTATAACTCTCACAGCCTTGTGAGTTCTGTCTTATATACTGAAGATGACCAATACATTGGAGTAATATATTTATCTAGAGCTGGTAAATATGAAAATTATTTTCAAACCATCGATTAAATGAGGTTGACTTTTTTCTTCGGGTGGGATAAAGGTCACTTGTATAAACAAATCTCTATTTGTATAACAGCTTTCTCCTACTGGTGTTATTAATTTTCATACTACAGCCTTTCTTACCTTTTTATACCAAAAGAGTCATCGTGCTGCTTATTCAAGCTTGCCGAGACGTGCTTGAGTCTGAAGCCTCTTGGCAGGCAAAAATACTTAATAACAAGCAGATGAAGAAGCTTTGTATAGTTTGTGGCTTTAGGGGAAAGAGTTGTACTTTTGATTTTCTCTGACGTCAGCATTGTCCCATGACAGTATTACTTAGAACGGCTGTATAAATCAGTCCCCTTATTTATTATGCTGTGAAATGTACTCTTTATACAGAATACGTAGTCTAGCTCCTTTCCTTTTTACTGCTGTTGCCTGGAGTGTGATAGCTCTGTTAATGGTTGACTTATATACTTGAAATGCTCATTTCTGTGAAACAGACGCCCAGTGTACTCCTTCTTTAAAAAAAAAGAAAAAAGAAAAAAAAAAGAGAGAGAGAGGAAAAAAAGTATTTTCTTTCCTGTCTTAGGTAACTGAGTTACAGTTACCAGTCATAGGAACTTTTCTACCAAGTGATTTTTATATCTAAAAAGGCACAAAAGAGAAAGAAAGGCTAAAATGGACAATGTGTTCAAGAGCTCCGTTAGGATGTATTTTGCCCAGCCTACGTTATGTCTTCAATCTGTACGTTTTTTCTTGTGGTGGGTTTTTAATTACTGCGTGTTGCACTGTCTGTGTTGCACTGGCCAGTCTGGCATTCTGACTAACGTTGAATCTTGAACCCTACAACAAATCTCGTACCTCTAATATCGAGCCCATGGTCCCAGAGTCTCCGTCGGAAACCCGTTTCCTGGCTTTGGGGCACACTGCAAATGGAACCCACAGTGGATAACCTTTGCTTATTTCTGTCAAGTAACCAGAAAGTTTAGCTAAGTTTCTCATTGTTTCATCTGCATTCTTGACTCAAATTTAAAAACCTAAACATGTAAAATGCAATTGCACAACACGCCATGCAGAGTAAAAATCACTTGTTTTTCAAGGAAGGAACAAATATCCTACTGAACGTTGCAGAGCAAAGAATTCGCTTTCATCCCTAAATCCAACTGTTTTTCTTCTTCTGTTTTCTGATGTAAGCAGCAGGTGAATTGTGAGTCACGTAAACCCATTCAGGAGATTAAAAATTAATTTGCTTTTAATGACAGCTTCATATTCATTTCCCTGTCATAGATGCTTTTATTGAGGATAGGAAAAGTGAGAATATATAGATATTTCAGGAACATGAAGCAGTTTGGCAAGGCCCTGGACTTGAGTTTGAACACCTTTTCTCTTTGTATTACAGAAGGATCGAACCCATGTAAAATGTATCATATATGGGCACCTTGGAAAGCTCCCACTGGTCAAGTCTAAAGTCCTAGCTAGAAGTTAGCTAATTCATTCTCCAAGGAGGCCATTTTACTGCAGAAATTTACAGGTCAATTAAGGAGGCCACCAGGGTTGGGGAGCTAAGCTCTTAGACATTTAGAAAGGCCCCTGCAAATGTTTATTCCCAGGGCAGAGCTGTCTGTGCTTTCCCAATACACAACAGACAGGTGGATCTATGCATGGGGACTCAGACGGTTCCTTTAAAGGACATCATAAAGATGACTCAGTCCATAGGATGAACACCAAAGACATTTTCATGAGTTAGCTGAGCCCTGAAGTGTGTGATATGTTTTCCTTTGAGACAATACTTGTTTTTCACTCACCTCTTGGATCTGAAGAGACTCATTTGGTCACACCTTGTCGCTGGCCCATTGTGTCCTCTACACACTAATATATTTTGGTGCCTTGGGTCCCCAGCTCTAAGAGTTGCCCAACACTGCCAGTTTTAAGTAATCAAATTTTTTTCTACTATAAGAAAGGACAGATATCGTCAGTCCTACCTAAATTTACTGTGTTTTTTTCCAATGACATTTTAGTTTAAAAGAAGGGCATTCCAGTTATAACATGAAAAAGAAGTGGTCCAATCTGGTAACCCTGGACAATGCATTTGGAAATAAAAGTGGAAGGCAAGTGTCTCAGTGATAGAGTGTTTACTCTGCAAGTGGGAAGCCCTGGCTCACTCTAACATTGCAATAGTAGAAACAACACGACAGAATGGAAGTGAGGTTGAGTGAGTAATATCTACCCAGAGTAGGTCCTGGGTCTTTGATTCTGCCTATTAGGTTTTCTGTGTTCATGTTAAATGGCTACTTTAATGAGATGAATATAGTTTCAGTCAAGGCCCTCACATAATTCCTTAGAGTAACTGCCCCAAAAAGGGACATCACAGAAAAGCAGTCACTTAGAAGCAAAGCCACAGGATTCCTTGCCAGCTTTCCCCTGGGATGTGACAATCTTGATATTTAAGCACTGTCCACAATGGCATCTTTAATCCAGAGCCTTCCCTCTTCCCTACATTCTCTGGCTTGGACTAGTATTCTGTTGTTGCAGCACACCTCCAAAGACATCCCACAGAGAAACAAGCAGATGTCATCCCGATTGTTTGCCACAGTGGACTAAGAGAAAGAAGTGTGAGTGTATAGTCACATGACGTTTTGATCTAGTCACTAATTGATTCTTCTTTTGGTTTTAGCCAGTCGGGGAAGAAGCCATGATAGTCGATTTCTGCTCTGAGGGGCTCTTTGTCAAAGCTGGCAGTTCTTATAGCATAACTTGATGACTCAGAGCTCCTGTGGCATCCCCTCCCCCAACACTGGAAGGTAAACACCATGTGACAAGGAGAAATCCTAAGCTAGAATTCATCTGCGTGACTTTTGTTTGCTTTGAGCTTATTTGTATTATTTGCAGATATGGTCTTAACTGATGGTCATATCCCAGGCTGGCCTCAAACTCACCGTGTAGCCCAGGATAGCCCCAACTTGTTTTCCTTTTCCACATACCACTATAGCATGTTGTTGGTCATAATAACAGCTTTCATGATGACAGATCTCTAAATGATTATTCTAGAATGATAAAGCACATTGACTTGGAGACATTACTTTGCCAGGAATTTGTTTCCACAGTGACCTGCCATAGAGATGACCCTACTTTGGCTGTAACTTCAACACTTGTCCTGTTGTGGATGTCAGCTAAATGGCACCAGTGTTTTGATGTGCAAATGAGAAAGGTCTTGGGACCCATAATTGTTTGGTTCCCTCAACTTTTACTTGGAAAACCTCCAAAAAGATAACACTGTGATTATGACACTATGTTTTTCTGACAAGAAATTTATAACCTAAACTATGAAACAAAACTGTTCATCCTAATGGATTTTGGATTACAGAAGTAAAATTTTTATAGTTTTTTTTTGTTATTTATGCAGCTGTGTATTCCCTTTTTTACCATCTCAAAAGTTCAAATGTCATCTTTAGTTCTGTGCTGCCTTGGCTGTGGTGAAGTTAATCCCTCAGCCTTGGCTCAGGCTTTGCCATTTTCTTTCCTGTCCTTTTGCCAATTCCTCAGCAATTCAATTTCCTACTTGCTTTCTCACATCCCCGAGTACAGAGACACACATTTGCCTTGTGTTCTCTTTGCTAAAAGTCATGAGTAGGCTTTCCTGCCCCTTACCAGTGTGGATCAGAGTCCGTAGGCCTTTGCCTCCAGAATGGCTTATTCAGCACAGAGCAGGGGAGGCAAGGACTGATCCGTCAGCCCAGCTCTGCCTGCTCTGCCTCCCTTTAGCCCTGCTTCTCCCCTCTGTCAACCTTTCTAACCCAGGAGTGCAGAGCAGCACCAGCATGGCATTTAGTACCTTGGCAGAATGACCTGGCACAGGTCAGCTCACCCAAGAAACAGTGCACGTTCAACCTTCTGTGATGCTCTGTTGGGAGGCCTCCAATCTGTAATGCTTCAGCTTCAGCCTTCCTGCCGCGTGCTTTTGTTGCTGCTGGTGGTGATTTAATCCATCTCAATGATAACTTTCAGGCCAGTATTTCATCCACATTTCATGTATATTCAAAGTTTTCCCGTTCATGTCATATTCAGTTACACACACACACACACACACACACACACACACACACACACACACACACACCTCCCACTGAATTTTTTACTAGTTCTGTAGTCCCAGAGTATAGCTAACACATAATAGGACTTTGGCAAAAGTTTTTGAATTCTATTTTCATACTGTCTCAAACTCAAAATACCTTTAAAGTCTTGTGCTTGCAAGGATGTGTGCCTTCTGTGCAAACAAACAGAAGTCATCAGGCAAAAGCAACTATTTTGCCAAGGATCCTCACCCAATAGTCACATTTCTTTACATCAGGAATATCTGTCACATAGGAATTCTTGTTTCTGAAAGTGAGATATGATTTCCAACATTTCTGACAAAATCTTGCTTGTAAATCACACACCTGCCCTGCAGATTGTCTTTCCGTTCTGTACACTTGACTACTTAGTCTTCATAGACAAATATATATTAATTATGGACTTGGAAAGGAATAGAAAACAGTAATAAAGGTGAAATTTTTAGACAGTATTTGCTCAATAAGACACAGATGAAATTTGCATGATTTGGGGCCATTAATGTTTGTCGTATTAGAAGTATAGGAAGATCTGTGACTATCATTACCCTTCTAAAACTTAGTGACTAAAAACTTGCTATTGCCTGTGGGCCTGTTTTCCTTTACGACTCTCTGAAGCCATTCTACCATGTCCCCAGATAATGGTAAAAGTTATCACAGTGCTCTTTAAGTTACATCTCTTGGATGAACACCAGTTAATTAAATAATTAAAGTGCCTCTTCTAGGCACTTGGTAAACTTTCCCTCCTACTTTGTAACCTTGACAACTCACTTAGATGCTGAGGGTACGGGTCAAATAAGACAGGACTCTTGTCTGGTGGACTCTACATTTGTTCACAAATTGATCTTTCTAAAGTCTGTGAGGGCTTTACGACAAACAAAAGCAGTTTCTTCTCTCAGATTATTTCGTCCATGTCTCCTCCCACCCCAACGCCCTCCACACCAGCCAAATCTAAGTCACCACGAAGCAATCCCACTTTTATTCTCACAACTCTTCTTATGTCAGCCTCAGTGCTGGCCATCGCTGACCAAGAGTGTGCCTCGTTAACCCCACACCATGCTACTTCTGCTGCACGAGGGCCTGCGCTGGACGCAAGTGTCTGGTTTATAGAACAGGGAAAAAAAAATCTCAGGTTTATTTTGGGAAGGCAGAAATTCATGACATTTTAAGCAAAATACATGAGGCAACGTCACAAACCCACAGGAGAGGATGGAGGTCACACGGTGATGCTTTGGAGATCAGAAGGCTCCATTTGAAGTTGGTTGAAGTGGGTTGGTGTTACCTTAGACGTCCTGATGGTTTAGGTAGGAAGTAATGACATTTGACAGGGAGCAAACCTGTTATCTCAGCATTAGTGACAGTGGGTGTATGTGTCCCACAAGGGTCTGATATGTAGATGAGCCACAGCAAACATTTGTGTTATGATACTGACTTCTGAATATTTATTGACAGGTAGGCTATAGGTTTCCTTTATTGAGAATGAAAAAAATAAACTGTCTTTATCTTTACTGTCAGTAACGTTTCAGGGAGGGATTTGCTGGTTTGTATTTTCACATTTCAATAAGCATATTTTGAAATCACTATTTCCCATCATATAAAATACCATATAAAATAAGAGACACATCTCTTAGCAGAAGAAAGGTCTTAACTTGATAGCTTTTATGCTTAGTGTGACTTTGTAGATGTTCCACAAAAGAAGGGAGCAGGGAAGGCTGGGCGCTGTGCCCTTCTACCTAGGACATTCATTTCACTTCTCAATAAACATAGTCAGAACTTATTTCCCATCTGTTACTATCACGGTAAAAGCCTAACATAGTTCCTTCTCTTCTTTATATTGCAAAAGATAGTTTTAATTTAGTCTTGCCATATTTATAGCTAAGAATCTACTACGTTTTGGTAGTCTGTTTTGAAACTAAAAACTTATATCTGAAAGATGCAGATAAAGTCTGCCTATTTCATACACAGTGGGCTCTGTTTGCTACAGAAAAGAGTGAAACTTTTCCCAGCTTAGCACACTCGCCATTGAAATGGACCTGACAGAGCAGAGGTTCTGACTTTGGCTCTAATTACTTTTAATAATGATAAGACGTGAGTTTTGTTTGTTTACATGCTGTTTACAATGGCATAATTTTTAAAAATCTATATGAGAACTGAGATATTTATTGCATACTATTTTAAAGATGTTTTAATGTGTTTTCACCTTTGGAATATATTGTTACATTTCCTTGTACAGATAATTTGGGTGGCTTTGTTAATGTAGCTAATAATTTTTATGACTACTAAGTGACCAGTTTCGGTGCCTTCTCTTGTGGGATGCATGACTCTGTATTTATTGTAAGGAAGTCACTGATGTGTGTATTTTTGTACTTCGCTGAGAGTAATGGTTGATGTACCTGGTGATGAGAGACGTCTTTCCCAAAGGGCACTGCCTTCAGGTTGACCTTCTCAAATAAAAAGACTGCATTGAAAGGTGTGAAGTCTGCGCTCTTTCTGGAGGGACATTGTTGCAATGGTTTTAAGAGAAAATACAAAGTATCTTTAACCAGGCTCCCACTCCGGCACACCCGCAATAGTGTGCATGGTGTCAAAGCCAGGATGCTGGTACTCATACAGTCAAGATGCTCAGCTGTGGGGTCACCCACAAGGCTCCCCTCGACGCTCATTCACGAGCACAGCTCCTTCCTGTTGTGTCTTCTTCAGCTACTTTTCAGCTCCAGGCAACTGATAATCTGTCTCCATCGCAAAACTTTCATTATTTCAAGTATTAGTGGAATTACACAGTTCATGACTTTGTATGATTCCTACCACCGCCACAGATACATTGAGATCAGTGTACATATCAGTGTGTCCTTTTGTTGCTTAATTTTTTTATTGATGGATAATATTCCATATGGTAGAGTTATTAATGTTAAAAACAAGTTGGTTTACCCCAAGAAATAAGCCCTTGATGTTTACCACAGAATACTTAAGTTCCCGGCATGGGAGCTAGAGAGATTCCTCAGCAATAAGAACACTTGCTTCCCAATCAGGGAGACTAGAGTTCAAGTCCCAGCACTCATATAACAAGCCTGAGCATCCTGCCCATACCTCGGATCCCACCTCTGAGGAAGGCAAAGACAGGGGGACCGGCTTGCTGAGAAAACGTGACCCCAGTTCACGATGAGTAACTCAAACAGCTGGAGAGCGCCGGAAGAGTACATCAGGACCCTTGCCTGGCCTCCACATGCACGTGTGCCCGTGTGCACACACTGCACACACAGAGAGAAACAAAGACTTTTAAAGAGAGAGCAGAACGGCACAGTGGGGAAGATGGTGCAGTGTGACTAGGACCTACCGGCAGGGAGCAGCAGAAGGTGAACGTGGAGTACGTGTGCACGGACATAGATGAACGTGAAAGGGGCCGAAGACAGGGCAGGCAGGCAGAGGGTACCGAGGGCAATGTTAATGAGATAGAAAGGAGGGAACAATGACGAATACTCCATAGTTATGGCCTGGGCTTGGAGGTTGGCTGTAGATGAATGAGGAGCATGAACTCAGAAGTCTGGGTTGGTTTCACAAGAGTTTATTAAGTGGCCGTGGGTAGGATGTCCACAGCAAACATAATACTGGGGAGAATCTCTGAAAGGAAATGCAGGTGTGAAGGCCAATCTCTGGTGAGCTAAAAAGTCGTTAGAAGGAAGTTGTCCTAAAAAAAAAAAAAAAAAAAAAAAAAAAAAAAAAACCAAACAAACAAACAAAGAAAAAAAAAAAAAACCAACAACTTTGTGAACACAGAAAGTGAGTCCCACAGAGTTCGACCCAGAGAGATTAGAAAATGGACCCAATGCCTCAGTCAGAATCAGAGGCCACACTGTTACTCAGTGAGAATCAGAGCCCACAGTTAGGATGCTGGCAAAAGCCTGGCAGACAAGAAATCCTTTCTGCTGCTGCCCAGTCTTGGGCTGCTGTGGACAGAAAGGGAAGAGGCGAGGAAGGGAAGTTGTCTGTAGAGCCTCAGGCCCAGGACTGTAGAGCAGTGGTTACAAGGCATGTTTGAAGTTAAGAGCTCCCCTATGTGGCCAGTAAGCCTAAAGATGCCCTTTTCCTTAGGATGACCTGGTTTCCACCTCATTCACAAGGCTCTGTGCCCAGGAGGAATAGTTGGGGGAACAGAGGATTCGTAGCTGAGAATATAGACTATGGGGAGTTGAGAGTGGGGTCAAACCAGAGGGGATAAAGGTGGAGGAGAGAATTGTTCGAATCTGGAAGGGATCAGCATGGGAAAGCAGGCTTAGAAATGAGAACAGTGAGACCGATGGAAAACACCGTGATGTCTGAAGGCCTGATACGTCATGGGAAAAGGTTTCCTAAGAGACAGGGATGCAGCACTACCTAGCAACTGCCTGGAACCTGTTCTAGTTTGTTTCCCCATGCTGTGACACAAAACTTACCAAAACAATTTGGGGAAGAGGGAATTAGCTCATCCGATTCTGCTTCCAGTTCTAGTCCCTCACTATAGGGAGTCAGGGAGGGGGCTGTGGAAGAAAGCTGCTCACGGGTTTGTTTCCCAGCCGTTTATTATACTGCCTAGGTGCCCCCTGCCTAGGTATGGTACTGCCCACAGTGGGCACATCAATTAGCAATCAAGAAAATGTCTCACAGACATGCCCAGAGGCCAGCATGACTGGGTAATTTTTCAGCTGAGATTTTCTTTTCTCAGCTGTGCCAAAGTCATAACCAAGATTAGCCATTATGGCACCCATGGAAATACAGGGAAGAGAACCATTTCCTCTCTATATCCAAATGTGTACAACAGTGCTCAACACATATTTATTAGCTGAATAAATTGGAAATGATTGTGTCAAGTCAAAGAACCAGATAATCTTAGGTCCCTTTCATTTTTTACAGTTGATCATATAGAAACACAAGATATGCGTCCTAACTGCAACTTAAACTCCAAAAGAGTAGTGTAGTATCCCTCTAAAAATAAACCATGGTAGCCAGCGCTTCTGTGCGTCTACGTAAGGATCCCATGGCATTGTCTGATTCTGATGGACTTTCTGAATCATTACATCAGACCACTTCCAAATGCAAATCACATTGTCCTACATACGAATTCAATCTGTTTGTGTAGCTCCAAGTCTCACATAATCACCAGACCCAGTGTCTGCTTTCAGAGCTAATGACTTCTGAGGCCAGCGCTTGGGGATTTTTGCCAGGAAATCTAACTAGCGCTGATGTTTCTGACGAGAGCATCGAGAGCCATTCGAATGCTCTAGGGTCTTTCCTTGCTCTAGAACCGGCGTCCGTTTCACCTGGTGCCACCACGGGTACAGTCACAAAATCTGACAATGGCTGCATGATGTCATGGCTGCAAGGCTGGTGCCAGCCGTAAGGAAAAGAGGCTACAACCAAAATAAAGCAGAAACCCAGTAGCATCCTAGCAGAGTGCAGCAAGTTTTAGTTTCTGCCATTAGGTCTATAGTGAGTGTGCAAAACACCACGAGCTTAGCATTAGCCCCATTTGGATATCCTCACGCCAGGACGTTGACACTTCCTTACCAACAGTGTTTTTAATAAAAGTGGGCACTGTCCTTTGAGAGACTGGCACTGGTAGGTGGAAGCAGCTCTAAGAACCACAGTCTGGTAGACCTTGTTCTCTACCTAGTTCCACCCTGATACAATCCACTGTCCTGCTTAAATCCCTGTTGCCACATGCCAGTGTCACCGGTTAAGCCACAAGGGAGAGATATTGTATCAAGAGTCACACAAGTCACAACCATGTAATATTTGAAGGTTTTGTTATTTTATTGGTACCAGCAAAAAAATATTTCTGAGCTAGAGAGATGCCTCAGTCAGTAAGGTACATCAATACCCAGGTTTAATCCTCAGGCCCTCACATTAAAGAAGCCAGGTGTAGGGCTTCTTGCTTGTAATCCATCACTGGGAGGTAGAGACAGGAGGATCCCCCAGGGGTCACTGGCCAGCCTGTCTAACCTAATTGTGAAGGCTTCATTCAAATGAGAGGCCCTGTCTCAAAAGACAAGGTGGGCAGCTGGGGAACAGAACTCATAGTTGACCTTTGACCTCCATGCAGCCATGCACGCGTACAGGAGTACCTGTATTCACCTGTATTCACGTGCACACACACACTGCATACAGAAGTGCTGCTTTGTTAAACATTGATAATAAACCTCATGTGCACATTGCTTTTATGTATGCATATAAATTACTTGGGGACAGATGCTGGAGGATCACAAGTTTGAGGCCTAATTTGGCTGCAGAGTGAGTTCAAAACCAGCATGGGTCACTTAGACCTTATCTTAAAAAAACCAATTATTTTAAGTGAAAAGGTGGATGGGAATATAAGTCAGTAGTAGAGCAGTAGCATCCACGAAATTGAAAGCACACTCCTCAGAATCGTGAGAAGAATATTAAGAATCTGGGGCATACGGACTGCGAGGTTCAGAGCACGGTGCAGTCTCACCAGTAATATCCACAAGAAATCTGGAAGGGAGCATAGCCTGATGGTAAACTGTTCATTACTGATGAAAGGAGAGAAGCCTCACTGACAGTAAGAATAGTTAGCATCTCAAGGCTGAACCGGATAAAGGCTCCTTACCCCAGAAGGACAGATCTTCAACGGACAAAAACCCCACTATACATAATGCTCTCATTAGCTTAATTGTGGTTTGATGAACTACGCGGTTCCAACTGGAAAGCGAGTTGTTAAGGCCAAGCTGCTGATTTGAAAGTGATTACCGCAGCTGACAAACGCTCCTAACATTTTTTCTTTTTTCTGCCTAGAGCATTCTTTAATTTTAAAAGCACAAGTTGGCCTTATAATAAAGCCAACTATACAAATTACGTTGAGACAGGCTTTATCATAGAGACTTCGGCCTATTGAGATAAAATGGATGAAAGGGAGCTCAAAGTCAGGTAAAAAAACAAAACAAAACCCCAGATCGTCTTCCAAATTTCTTTTATTTCTACTCATATTTATTCTTCAGTCTTTAGGAGCTTTGGTTACAGTGTTTTAAATATTAATTTTGTTGCTTCCCTTTGTGATCCGAGTCAGAGAGGAAACGTTTCAGGCTTTCTCCTCTTCACTCTCCACCACACACAGAGGCACACTCTCGTGAACACAGAGCACTATATAAACCATACTCATACTCTGCTCCACCCCATGGCTACACGGTGCCACTCGGAAGACTCCAGTGTAAAATAGTATTTATACGGCGTCTTAAATACATAACTGAATGTGGAAGTCAAGGGAAAGGTGACAGCAGGGAAAGGTGTCTGAGATTGCAGTGACCCCAGGCTAACTCACAGTCAAACATACCATGTCCCTTCTGGCAGACCTTGCCTGTGTTGTGTCTCACAAAGTCACTCCAGTGTTGGTTCTGTACAAGGCATCCACACTGCCTGTGTGAGTGCCTTCACAGTGCACCGTGCCGATGGAAGCTTCCTGAAACACCCCAGCTCAAATTCCAGGCAAGTGTGAGTCCTGCAGTGCAGTGGGGTTTTTTTGTTTGTTTGGTTGGTTTTTTGGTTTTTTGTTTTTTTTTTTTTAACTGTACCTAAAGAGTCTACTAAAAATGGGATTTAATTACAGAAAACGAAGCTTGAAATATTTCCCTACTTCCCAAGTACAGCATAGTATGTACTTGGTTTATCTTTGGAGTCTATTGTGTTAGATTTTTGATTTTTAAAAGTGTTTGAGAGGTCAGAGAGATGACCCAGCCGTTAGGACCAATGGCTGCTCCTCCAGAGGACCCAAGTTCTGTTTTCAGAACCCACATGACAGCTCACAACTGTCTGCCACTCCAGTTCCGCCGGATCTAGTGCCCTCTTCTGGCCACTGTGGGCACTTCATGCTCGTGGCGCACAGATGCACATGCAGGCCAGCACCCAGACACATAGTATAAAATGGGGGAAATGTGTGGATTCCTCATTTAACCTGTTTTCAAATAAATGGTTTGAAGCTGGGTGTGAGGCAAATGGCTATACTTCTCTCACTCGAGAGATGGAGCAGGAGAGTAGGTCAGGAGTTCAAAGATAAACCTGACCACGAGGCAAGGATTAGGCCAGCCTGGAATACAGGATACCTTGTCTCAAAATAGCTATTTAAATATAAGTAATAAATATGTAAATAAACAAAAATTTCTATGTGATTTAATACTAGTGAGTGTTTTATTGGAATACCTGTTTTACCTTTACACATCTGTAAGTAAAATTTCCTCTATCAAAAAGGGAGGTGGAAAAGGTTTCAGAAGTCTTGACTTAGGAAAAAATGATGCCATTTATAAGCGTGATACTAGATTAACCTTTTGCGTATAATCTGCCCAATATCTGTGACGGGATACTTAGTTCATGAACATGATAGGACAGCTATTTTTGTAGGACCCAAGGATTCACGTTCATGAATGCTAGCCGTCCACCATTGATATACCTTAGGACTGTGGATTACACCATCATCCAGAAAGCCTTTATTTTATTAATGAGTAAGAATTTTAAAAAAATTATCTTGGACGGGACACCCTAAGGTCTAGATATTTTCTATAGTGTTTGTTCTGAAGCAGAGCATATGCACTCCCAGGAAGTTAGCAAAAGAGTGGAGTCCATCATTTCTCTTCATCGGGCCAGTGTTAGAAATATGTATAGAAATATGTGGGGACATTTTAATCGTAAAATGTCACTATGTTGCTTTAGATAGCGTCACGTGAGGCTGAGGTGTAGAGATATGACTCAGTAGCCAAGAGGACCTGAGTTCAGCTCTCAGCACCCATGTGGGATGCTCACAAAAGCCTGTCTCTGCAGCTCCAGGAGTCTTCTGTCACTTCCACACATGTGGCACTCACACGGAGACAGACAGACAGACAGACAGACACAATTAAAAATAAAAATAAAGTTATAAAGTTAAGAGGGTAGACTAGGACAAGCATGTCCCTTCGCTTGGAAAAAGTTGACACTTCACAATTAAAGAGCTGGGCCTGGAGATTGCCTCCCGTAATCTCAGCAATGCTGTGAACTAGAGGCCAGCCTGGGCTGTACTGTGCCTTCCAGATTAGGTTAGCCTGGGTTCCATAGGGAAACATGTTTTTAAAAAAAATAAGGAAAGGACAGAATTGTAACTCAAAATATGAATTCCTGATAAAGAAAAGATATATAAAATTCAGAATTATGGATCTTCGTGTGAATCTTCATTTATTGCAAACAAAAGCTTCTCCAAGAAAAGTTAAGGATGGGGTTGGGGATTTAGCTCAGTGGTAGAGCGCTTGCCTAGAAGCGCAAGGCCCTGGGTTCGGGTCCCCAGCTCCAAAAAAAAAAAAAAAAAAAAAAAAAAAAAAAAAAAAAAAAAAGAAAAGTTAAGGAGTTCATTCATCTATAAGTATACATTACTAGCAATCAGTTCAATACTATGTCCATTTAGCAGAATAAGAGTCAAAGGAACTGTAGGTTCTCCCCTAAGACCTATGACCTATCTGGCCATACGCTCATGGTTTCATCTTATGCAGTAGGACTTAAATCTAATTAGAAAGTGGCTGGTTATTCCCGTGATATCTATGCCCCTTGCCACGCTGGTCAGGACAGTAGCTGACGGTTCACAAGTGGGAGGGTTGCTGATTGTTTCTGTGCTCTGACACTGGGCATAGCACCTCCCAGCCCTGTGAAAGCAGACAGCAGGCATGACTTCCTGCCAGTACCAGCTTCGTTTCTCTCTGTTCTATGACTCCAATATGTAGTGCCTTGGACAACAGGGTCTTACCACAATTACCATCTCATTTGTTATCCTCCGATGTCTAGTAGGGCCTTGTTTCCCTGTTATAGGATAGCTCCTCTCTCTCTCTCTCTCTCCCTCCCCTTTCTCTTCTTCTCTCCCTTCTCTCTTTCTCTCCCTCTCCCCTCCTCCCCCTCCTCCCTCTCTCTCTCTCTCTCTCTCTCTCTCTCTCTCTCTCTCTCTCTCTCTGTGTGTATTGAAAAGCCTCTATTTGTAGTAGACAGCGATTATCCCAGAGACCCACAACTAGCCAAGGTGAAGAGAGTAGGGGACTCCAGAATGCTCAGGCCACACCCCACACCCACCTCTTTCCCACATTCGAGGATCTTAGTGGATGAGGAAACAGAAAATGTAAGAGCCTCAGGCAGTGGATGACTCCAAGGAAATGCCGTCTTCTGAACCCAGCGGAGCAGCTGTGCATGTGAACTTACAGCGGTCGTAACTGCATTCATAAGACCTGTGCAAGCCCAACATGGACATGAGAGCTGGACGTGAACTCCTGCCGCTAGCTGTGGAGGTAGTGTGATTGGTAGCTGCTGGGAACAGGAGAGACAGTTTTCGCTAAGGGTGTAGTCCCTGGTGAATGGAGCATGTCCCAGTGGCAGACCACACATCCAAGAATGTAGTGGTAAGTAATAAAAACGGGAACTCCGTCTCACACTACCGCCGGCTCTCTGGGCCCTGCTGCGATCTCTCCACCTCCATGGCTAGCTCCATTAGTGGCCTTCGGCTCTCTGCTGTGGACTCTGCTCACATTCCCAGCCCCCTGTGCTTATTGTCACAATTCCCGGCATCCCAGTAAAATCAAAACTCTAGAAGCTTGTAGTTTATAAATCAGATTTATATCAGTAAATTCTCAGTCCACAAAACGTCCACACAGTAGACTCAGAGCCAACTGATATTGATATAAACTGCTCATCTAGATAAGACAAATTGTTCTACAATTAATCATCCATCCCTTATGATATACACACACACACACACACACACACACACACACACACACACACACACACACGCACACACACACATATATATCTTGTCTGGATTGATGTCTATATGCAGGTGAAGGCAGGCACAAGATAAGTCAAGGCCTGTGATTGGGCAGTGAAAAAGAAAGGCGGGGCAGAGTTTTTGTAAGGTGGGAGAGAAGAGAAGTAGAAGAAGAACCAAGACGGAGGTAGAGGAAGATGACCCAGATCTGTGTGGCCTTAATGTTACAGGTAGCTATGTATATTTCATCAGGGATGGATAATTATAGGCTACATTTGTCTTGTCTAGGTGAGCAGTTTATGTCAATATTAATTGGCTCTCAGTTTATTGTGTGGATGTTTTGGGGCGTGATCTCGGGGAGTATTTTAATATGATATTTAAAAGTAATATTTTAAAAAGTCCATTGAAAAGGCATACATTTGATTGTGTGTGGCGTGTGTGCATTGTGAAGTGGGAATTCTGATGTTTACGAATGAGCACCCAGCAGTCAGTTATTCTTAGCACTGACCACTTCTGAGTCTCTGTGTTAACCACTGCCCACTGGAAAAAAGAAACTTCTCTGGCCAAGATAAGGCATATTAGAAGGCAGTTTGAAATGAATCCATTTAGCAATACAGCAGTAGTAGGGTCCTCCCTGGACCTAGGGCCCCTTGTCTAAGATGTGTCACTTGTTATTCCGGAGCTCTGATTGCATTCGTGTCTATGTGTGCCTGTTTGAATGGATATGAGTGGCTGGCCCGAGAATGATGTCACGGGCCTTCTTCAGTCCCTCTCCCATCTATTCACTGAGGCATGGTCTGTCAACTTCATCCACAGCTCCCTAATATGACTAGTCTAGCTAGCCAGCTTACTCCAGGGATCACCCCTCTGCCTTCTAATCTCTGAAATTACAGGCCGGCCATCATGTCTACCTGACATCTGTGGGGTGCTAGAGATATGGACGCTGGTCCTCCTGTTTGCTGGGTTGTACAGCAAGCACTTTAACTGCTCAGCCATCTCCCTGTCCCCTCTGACGCCTTAATAGTCACTTGGAGCTGGGAGCTTCCCTCTTCAGACTGCTTTCACCATATCCCCTCGACTTTCACCGTACCCCCCACAGCTTTCACCATATCCCCTGTACCCCCACGGCTTTCCTGTGTTGTATTTGCGTTTCCATTCATTTCCGGGAACTTGACTTCCTTCTCTGTTTCTTCATTGGCTTGTTCATGGATCAATAGTGTAGTTTAATCCCCACGAGTTTATAAATATTCTATAGTTTCTCTTGCCGCTGTTTTGTGCTTTTAGTCCATTGTGATCACATAAAACACAAGGAATTATATTTTACTTTTTCTGTTTTTTTCCTTAAGATTTGCATTGTATCCTGATGTATGATATACTTTAGAAATCTAAAGTTCATGGGCTGCTGAGGAAAATGTGTATTTTTCAGTGTTCAGATACAATGTTCTGTAGATTTCTCTTAAATCTACTTGCCTGTGATGTCATTGATTTGGATAATTTTTACCTGGGCTATGAGTTGATGACAGTAAGATTCTAACCTTTCCCACTATTGCTTATGATGGGTTTACTCTGTGACATGTCTAGGCTAGAGGCACACTGTGGTCCTTGGGATTGTGGACAGGGCTGGTGCCTTCTGTGCACACTGTGCTCTCTAGCCCAATGTGCAGGGCTCAAGCCTCCTGAGTGCTCAGTCCTCTCTGGGGTGACGGGCTGCGTAGGAACCTCCTGGGTGTGCCATGGTCAGTGGTGTGAAGGTGGGCACTGGAGCCTCCCAGCTGCCTGTGCTTACCATGGGATAGCATGATAGGAGACTTCTGGGCACGGTGTCCTCACCCCTGGGTTGGAGCCTCCCAGGCATGCAGTCCTTTCTAGGATTCTGGACAGGAATGGAGCCTCCAGGTACTTACGGCAGGGTTCCCACTTGCATTTCGTAAGAATTGTCTGTTTAGTTCACAGGTCCGTTTAGTGGTTGGACAATTCATTTTTTTAATGTTTTGAATTCTTTACCTGGATATTAATTCTTTGTTGAACTAATAGCTGATTTAAAAACAACAACAAGGGGTTGGGATTTGGCTCAGTGGTAGAGCGCTTGCCTAGCAACCAAGGCCCTGGGTTGGGTCCCCAGCTCGGAAAAAAAAAAAAAAAAAAAAAAATAAAACAACAACAAAAACAAAACAAAACCTCTCCCATTCTGTAGACTACCTCTTCTGGGTTATTTATTTTGTTGTGCAACCGTTTTAGTTTGACATCAGCCCATTTATCATTTCTGTTGTTTCTCTTTTTTCCTTTTCTGATGTGTTTGTAGGCACCAGGGACCAAATCCCAAGCTTTGTGGGTGAAAGCACTCTCCTCAGAGACACCTCTTCACACACCCGTGCTACACCTTGGAGTGTTTCCCCCGTGCTTTCCTGGGACTCTCCGAGTTTTAGGTCTCCTTACGATGCTCTGAATCCATTTTTGTACAGGTTGAGAGATGGGGCTCTTGTTTCATTCTTCTTAGCTGTTTGTTAAAGACACATATTTTCTGGCCTTTTCTTAGTGTGTTCGTTTGATCCTTTCGTCAAAAGTCAAATTGGCCTGTGCTCTTTGAGTGTCTTGAGCCTGCATTCCCCGGTGCTCCATTTGGTCTGCATGCTGGGTCAGCTCCCACACTCGAGGTTGAACACCTGCTGAGTTTCGTGCTATCTTAGGGATGCGGAACCCTGAGTCCCAGCCTGGATTTTCACTTAGCTTGGTTGCCTGAAACCCATCCCTACTTAGCACACAACGCAGTAGAGTCCCAGATGAGAGTGACGGAAACGCTCTCACCACTTGCACGACTCTCAACACTTGCTAAGCTTCCTGACTTCCTCCTAGCCTGTCAGACTGATCATATGAGGCACTCTGGAGAGCCAGGCTCCTAAAATAGAACATTTATTAGGACACAGCTGTCCCTCAGTGGCTCTTAAATGCCTCAGACCTAGAGATTAAGTCCTTTCGGAAGTGAAATCCTTTGCTTTGAATGATGGGAACAGGTGTGCCCTTTAAGTCGCATTCAAGAAGGCTTGCCCGAGAGCTACTTGTCTTGAGAGACCTGGCGCCCTTTTGGTTCCAACCGTGAACTTGATCAACTTGGCCCTTCTGCTATCTGAAGATTTCGCTTTGTGTGTGCCCTAGGAGGACTTCTTGCTTTGCTTCAAGTCTCCTCTGTTTGCCCCATCATGGGCAGCTCATACTTACCGAACTTAGCTTTTGGAGCAACTAAGCATCATCATACCTGGGAGCCCTGTTTTCTCCAGGGCACCAACATTAAATTTCTTCTCTGCTCCTGGCTTGGCTGCAATTTCTCAGGCCAAGACCCCGGAAAGCATATGAAAAGAGTGAATTAGAAGATGCTATGGATTCTCAGAGATATGCTTGGACTCCAGTTAATGCCCATTCCCCAATTCTGTGACAGACCCTGAAGAATCAGTAACAATAAGGCTTGGCTTCTGACTGTGTTTAAGTGGCACTGTGATCAAACTGGCTTTGTAGGAGCAAAGCTAATGAGTAAAACTGGCTAACCAGTTAACTGGTTACCGGTTAACCGGCTAGGGAATTTATCTCATGTGGAGCTCCTGACAAATGGTTTCTTAGAAATTCTTGAGGAGAGTCAAATCCTTGGGAGTAGAAGGTGAAGGATAGAGAACTGTCTGGGAACAACAGGCTGTGGGAATTCCAGCATCCGGGGTCTCTGGTTGTGTTCCTTTGCTTTCGGTGGCTGTGATAAGACACCATACCAAGAAAACTTGTAAAAGGAAGAGATATTTGGGCCAATTCTTCCAGAGAAATGAGAGTGGCAGGAGGCGTGGCAGGTAGCTGAGAGACCACATGCTTATTTATTAGCATGCACAAAGCAGAAAGACTGAACCGGAAGAGGAATGGGGCTATGTACTCTCAAAGCCCACCTCCTGTGACACACTTCCTCTAGAAAGGTCAGCTAAATCTCCCCAAACAGTGCCACTAGCCGGGGGCAGTGTGCAAATGCCTGAGCCTGAGCAGGACATTTCTTAGCCAAACCACCACACCGAGTCTTTCCTATCACTGCACAAAAGATTCTAGACGGCTTGCAGAGACGAAGTGTCAGCCTCTTAGCATCTGTGTTTGGATTGTATTTGTTGGAATAGGTCTGATTCTAGGGGGTTGGAGATTCTGATATGACATGAACTTCATCTTCTTGATTCGTATGAAGAGTTGAATGGGGCAGGATTAAAGAGAGGCTACTGATGTGGTCCACTGTAGAAACGGAGAACATCAGGCTCTATAGAAACCTAGCGCCAGAGAGATGGCCATAATGACACATGGGGAGAACAGTTGCCAAGATGTTTTTGAGAGGATTAAGATTCTTTAGCATTGGGGTTGGGGATTTAGCTCAGTGGTAGAGCACTTGCCTAGCAAGCACAAGGCCCTGGGTTCTGTCCCCAGCTCCAGAAAAAAAAAAAAAAAAAAAAAAAAAAAAAGGTTCTTTAGCATTGTTCTTGGCTACCACAGAATTTGAACTTATTAACTTCTTTTGGAAAATATGCTAGTTATCTTAGACTTCCCCAAAGTATATTCTGTAACTACAAACGCCCACTAATTTAGAAATGTAGTTGACAGACATTGTGTGTTCTGAGGTAAAGATGGATGGCATTTAAATAATCGAGTTAGACGGAGGGAAGGAAGATGATTGGTTGGCTATCTTGGTGGAAGGAAGAGAGGCACTGACAATACATCTTTAAGGTTTGGCTGATATTCTCCTGCCTGGCAGGTTAGCAGTGGTATCCTAAGACACTTGGACTGACAGACCAAAAACAGGTTCTTCCTAAGAATATGCATATTTCCATTCTTTGTATGTCTATAAAGTATCTATATATCTTTCTTTTCCATAATTGACATGATTTTGAGAAACAAAAGAAGGGCTGACAGTCAATGTCTATGACTGTAGTGGCCAAAACAGAGAGCAAAGCCTCCTTGAGCATACAGAGATGTCCTTCGGAAGTGCAATGAACAATAGTGGACACACCTTGGTCATTAAAGGAGGACCATGTGACTACTCGATGATTCCTTTCTGTTTCTCCGGTACAAGGGGAAGTGAGCCGTGTGTTACTGGAAACAGCTACAAAGGCACTGTGATGTTTCTTGGAAACAGCATAGTAATGAATCCATTAAAGAGGTAGCCTAGTGAAACTGAGTGTATAGTACAGGACAGAGAATGCCTGGAGATTTTATCAGTAGCTTTTTGTTCTTGTGTATATCTTGTATATCATAACAGTTCATTACTTTAAGTTCTGGGATTATTAAATATTAGGCAGAAGTAAAAGCTTAAGTTGGCAAATGTGAACGGATGAAGAGAAAGCAGGATTCAGGACCCTCTTCTATGATGGGCAAGCTGAGAGGAACTTCTCACCGAGGGCAGGCAAAGAATTCAATTGTTCTTAATATATTATTGTTACAATCGTGAAACAAATGGGACCAGCTGAGGGTGGTGGTGCACACCTTGAATCTCAGTTCGCAGAAGGCAAAGGCAGGTGAATCTCTGTGAGTTTGATGCCAGCCTGGTCTACAGAGTGAGTTCCAGGACAGCCCGAAGTAGTGAGACCCTGTCTCAAAACAAAAGAAAACAAAACCCCAAGATTACCAGCTGAACCATAGCATGGAACCAAGTGTCACTGAATGTCATGTCTAATGGAGGAGGACTCAGATCATCCCAGAAAAGAGGAGAACACATTCACAGAAATGACTGTTATCTAGAGTGTATGTGGTATTTAAGAATTAGGTGTTATGCTGTGTGGTGGTGGTGCACATCTTTAATCCCAGCACTAGTGAGGCAGAGGCAGGCAGATCTTTGTGAGTTCCAGGCCAGCCTGGTCTACAGAGTGAGTTCCGGGACAGGTAGGGCTACACAGAGAAACCCTGTCTCAAACAACAGCCACCAAAACAAACAAAAAGAATGGACTGCCATTGCTGCAGGAGAGGTCCCTGCGTGTAAAAAGGTATTAGTTAGAACATCTAGATGAGAGGATTTTGTAGCAAAAGGCAACACTGACCAGAAGGCACTTCCAAGGACTCCAGATTGGAAAAGAGGTAATAGTAAAAAAATATAATAAGATACTGAGAAATTTGGCAGACTTCAGTTGAATAGATTCTTCTTGGAACTTAGTGGCTGGTGAAGTCTCAGAATCACACAGAGTAAAATGAACAAATTGGGGTTTTATTTTTTTGGTTGTTTGTTTTTTAAGGTTACAGAACATGTCAACTTGATATCAAAATTTCAAGGGTACGAATTTAGTACTAGAGTTCAAGTGACACCTAAGAAATGGGGACTTTTCTTTCCCATTTTAAAAAGTCATGTCTTCCAGTCAGAACTACATCCCCACCAAAAAGAAAAAAGAAAAAAAAAAGGAAAAAGAAAGAAAGAAAGAAAGGAAGGAAGGAAAGAGAAACGGAGACCTTGTTTACCACAGATCTCACTTTCTTCCAGAGTTTAAGTGGTGACTTCAGATCAGCTGCTGGCCATCAACAAAGGAAAGAGAAAATTACACAGTATTTTCCTGTTAGACAAGAGGTCTGTGGGAATCCTGTTACAGCCAGGATTCTCTGCCATGGGTTTACAGATAACAAGGTCTCTTGGATCTTATTACGTTGACTGAGAAGGGCAGCAACCTGAACCATCACCACAGTGTAAGGACACAGGAAGAACATTAAAACCAGCTTAGAAATAAGAACAGAATATGACAAAACAATAGATGAGATCTTATAAATGTGGGCTCTACAAAGAATATAGTTTTAAAAAATATACATATTAAAAAAATGTTTTGGTCAAGGGGTGGTGGTGCACATCTTTAATCCCAGCATTCAGAAGGCAGAGAGGCAGGCAGATCTCTGAGGCCAGCCTCGTCTACAGACTGAGTTCCAGGGCAGCCAGGGCTACACCTGTCATGGAATAAATATTTTTATATCAATTTTTTAAAAAAAATAGCAATAACCTATTCCTTGAGGCTTGGTGGCAGAGATTTTTGACTCCAGCACTCTGGAAGTAGAGACAAGCAGTTGCTGTGAGTTTGAGCTAGCCTGGGCTACCCATTCCATTTGAAGATAGTTTTATTACTCTTCACCTTATATTTGAGTTAAAAATATATTTTTCTCCTAGAAGAGGAAAAGGAGCTTGGGACATGTCTTGCACAATAGCCGTTCAGCCTCAGTTTCTATAATCTGCCCAGGTCTTCCGTTCTATGGGTTACACAAAATTGGGTTGGAATTTGTATGTAACGTGTTTCCTAGTCACTTCACTTCTGATACTAGCTCACTTGATCACCGTGAGGCATGACTATCCCAGACTAGTGGAGTCTGTGCCTTTTTTGTTCATGCAGTTCTTTTTTGGATAACAGCATGCTTCAGCCAAATGAGCTTAGACTCATGGAATGACACAGGCCAGCAATGGTGGTGACTTTCATGTTCATAAAGACTGGCCAGAGAACCGGCATTCATCAGTTCCATTGTGGGGAGCCTCAGGGAAGTTGTCTGGACTCCTTCAGCATGTGCTGTCACATGATGAAGAGGTTCCACGTGCAAAAGTGGACATCTTTTCTCCACTTTGATATCCTTAAATGCTCTTGAAACCCTTGGTAACTTTCATGATTTTTTTGAACTTGTCACATCTAAAAATAACTTTTTATTGGGTGCCGTGCTTCTATATATAGGGGCCATTTAAAGTAACCAATGAATAATAACTGTCTTTTTTTTAAGGTGGTGTAATCACCCTGTCTCACAGATTTAGTTTGAACACTCTCTTTTTCTTTTATTGGATTTTTTTAGATGTACCTTTCAAATGTTATCCCCTTTCCTGGTTTCCCCTCCAGAAGTCCGCTATCCCATCCCCCATTCCCCTGCTTCTATGAGGGTGTTCCCCCACTCACCCGCCCCTCCACTCCCCCTGCTCCCTGTCCTGACATTCCCTACACTGGAGCATTGAGCCTTCACAGGACCAAGGGCCTTTCCTTCCACTGATGCCCAACAAGGCCTTCCTCTGCTACCTATGCTGCTGGAGTCATAGGTCCATCCTTGTGTACACTTGGGATGGTGGTTTAGTCCCTGGAAACTCTGGGGGAGGGGTGTCTGGTTGGTTGATATTGTTGTTCTTCTTGTGGGGTTGCAAACCTCTGCAGCTCCATTGGGAACCCCATTCTCAGTTCAATGGTTGGCTGTGAATATCTGCCTCTGTATTTGTCAGGTTCTGGCAGAGTCACTCAGGAGACAGTTATATCAGGCTCCTGTCAGCATGCACGTCTTGGCATCAGCAATATTGTCTGGGTTTGGTGGCTGTATATATATGGGATGGATCCCCAGGTGGGGCAGTCTCTGGATGGCCTTTCCTTCAGTCTCTGCTCCACACTTTGTCTCCATATTTCCTCCTGTGAGTATTTTGTTCCTCCCTTCTAAGAAGGACTGATGTATCCACACTTTGGTCTTTCTTCTTGAGCTTCATATGGTCAGTGAATTGTATCGGTTATTCAGAGCCTTTGGGCTAATATCCACTTATCAGTGAGTACAAATCATGTGTGTTCTTTTGGGATTGGGTTACCTCACTGAGGATGATATTTTCTAGTTCCACCAATTTGCCTAAGAATTTCATGTAGTCATTGTTTTTAATAGCTGAACTCGACTGTGTAAATGTATCACATTCCCCTGTTGAAGGACATTTGGGTTCTTTCCAGCTTCTGGCTATTATAAATAAGGCTGCTATGAACATAGTGGAGCATGTGTCCGTGTTATACGTTGGAGCATCTTTTGGGTATATGCCTAGGAGTGGTATAGCTGGGTCCTCAGGAAGTACTATGTCCAATTTTCTGAGGAACTGCCAGACTGATTTCCAGAGTGGTTGTACCAGCTTGCAATCCCACCAGCAATGAAAGAGTGGTTCTCTTTCTCTACATTCTCACCCACATCTGCTGTCACCTGAATTTTTGATCTTAGCTATTCTGACTGGTGTGAGGTGGAATCTCAGGGTCTTTAGCCCATGGTGATCTGATGGGATGCATGGGATTATTTCAATCTTCTTATATCTGTTGAGGCCTGTTTTGTGACTGACTATATGGTCAGTTTTGGAGAAAGTACCATGAAGTGCTGAGAAGAAGGTATATTCTTTTGTTTTAGATAAAATGTTCTATAGATATCTGTTAAATCCATAACTTGGTTCATAACTTGTTAGTTTCACTGTGTCTCTGTTTAGTTTCTGTTACCATGATCTGTCCATTGATGAGTGTGAGATGTTGAAGTCTCCCACTACTATTGTGTGAAGTGCAATGTATGCTTTGAGCTTTAGTAAAGTTTCTTTTCTGAATGTGGGTGTTCTTGCATTTGGACCACAGATATTTAGAATTGAGAGTTCATCTCGGTGGATTTTTCCTTTGACAAGTATGAAGTGTCATGCCTTATCTTTTTTGATAATTTTTGGTTGAAAGTGATATTAGAATGGCTACTCCAGCTTGTTTCTTGGGACTATTTGCTTGGAAAGTTTTTCCTCAGCCTTTTACTCTGAGGTAGTGTCTGTCTTTATCACTGAGGTACATTTCCTGTATGCAGCAAAATGCTGGGTCCTCTTTATGTATTCAGTCTGTTAATCAATGTCTTTTTATTGGGGAATTGAGTCCATTGATGTTAAGAGATATTAGGGACCAATGATTATTGTTTCCTATTATTTTTGTTGTTAGAGATGGAATTATGTTTGTGTGGCTATCTTCTTTTGGATTAGTTGAAAGATTACTTTCTTGTTTTTTCTAGGGTGCAGCTTTCCTCCTTGTGTTGTTTTCCATCTATTATCCTTTGTAGGGTTGGATTTGTGGAAAGATATTGTATAAATTTGATTTTTTATGGAATATTTTTGTTTCTCCATCTATGTTAAGTGAGAGTTTTGCTGGATACAGTAACCTGGGCTGGCATGTGTGTTCTCTTAGGGTCTGTATGACATCTGCCCAGGATCTTCTGGCTTTCATAGTCTCTTGTGAGAAGTCTGGTGTAATTCTGATAGGTCTGCCTTTATATGTCACTTGACCTTTTTCTCTTACTCCTTTTGATATTCTTTCTTTGTTTTGTGCATTTGGTTTTGTGATGGGAGGAATTTCTTTTCTGGTTCAATCTATTTGGAGTTCTGTAGGCTTCTTGTGTGTTCATGGGCATCTCTTTCTTTAGGTTAGGGAAGTTTTCTTCTATAATTTTGTGGAAGATATTTACTGGCCCTTTAAGTTGGGGCCAGTAAATATCTTCAAGTTCACTTTCTTCTATACCTATTATCCTTAGGTTTGTTCTTCTCATTGTGTCCTGCACTTCCTGGATGTTTTGGCTTAGGAGCTTTTTGCATTTTGCATTTTCTTTGAGTGTTGTGTCAGTGTTTTCTATGGAATCTTCTGCTCCTGAGATTCTCTCTTCTATCTCTTGAATTCTGTTGGTGATGCTTACATCTATGACTCCTGATCTCTTTCCTAGGTTTTCTATCTCCAGGGTTGTTTCCTTTGTGATTTTATTGTTTATATTTCCATTTTTAGATCCTGGGTGATTTTGTTCAATTCCTTCACCTATTTGGTTGTGTTTTCCTGTAATTCTTTAAGGGATTTTTGTGTTTCCTCTTTAAGCGATTCTACCTATTTGCCTGTTGTCCTGTATTTCTTTAAGGGAATTATTTATGTCCTTCTTAAAGTCCTCTAACATCATCATGAGGTATAATTTTAAACCAGAATCTTGCTTTTCTGGTGTGTTTGGGTATCCAGGACTTGCTCTGGTGGGAGAACAGGGTTCTGAAGATGCCAAGTGGCCTTGGTTTCTGTTGTTTTGGCTCCTGCACTTGCCTCCTGCCATCTGTTTATCTCTGGTGTTAGCTTGTCTTGCTGTCTCTGACAGTGGCTTGACCCTCCTGTAAGTCTGTGTGTCAGCACTCCTGGGAGACCAGCTTTCTCCTGGTGGTATCTGGGCTCAGAGAGCTGTGGCACAGGGCCAGCTCTGGGCACAGATGGAAACCGGAAGGACCCTATCCCAGACTGCTCCCTGGTTCCTGTCTCCTGAGGGCTCTAGGTGGGTCCCTCAGAGCAGAAGAGGTAGTCTTACCTGAGCTCTCAGGTGTGTCAGCACTCTTGGGAGACCAGTTCTCTCCCAGCAGGATCTGGGCACAGAGAGCTGTGGCACAGGGTCAGCTCAGGGTGCAGATGGAAACCGGAAGAATGATAACTGTCTTAAGTAATTGCGTTGAATACATCCTTTCAAAAATGCTTGGTTTTGAATTTTAGACAATGATGCTTTACATGTTCTTAAAAGAAAGTATACCTGACCGTTATATAATGGAGATTATTGATACCTAATGTTTTGATGATTTAATAAGAATAATTATTGGGTTTGAGTATGATATGTAATAATACTTCATTTTGCTAGTCAAGAAGGCCCTAACTTGGAACAGTGCTTCTGAAGTCACCCCTGTGCTATTTATTAATAACAGCTGTGGTGGGCAGGAGTGCTTTTGAATGCTTGCTCTTCTTGAAGAGGACCAGAGTTGGGTTCCCAGCACTCATGCAGTTTAGCTCACAACACTTTGATACCTTTGGCTGTCCTCCTCTGTAGACATCATATGCGTATATGATACATGCAGTGTACATACCCCACCCACACAAACACGAAGGGTAAGTAGAGGCATGGCTTTAGAAACATTACTAGGTACTCTATTCTAATAATGCTGCAGTTGTATTTCTATAGGTCCAGAGACTTGCTGCAAAGTAATAGGTGTCCATATTATAAACACTGTAATAGATCATGATATGATGTATATGCTCTCTGTAATTGTTTAAATGAGAAATGCCCCTGACAGGTTCAGTTATTTGAACACTTGGTCCTCAGCTGGTGGTGACTCTTGTTTGGGGAGGTTATGGATCCTTCAGGAGCTGGAGTATATGATATATATGATTGAGATATGTATATATATATATGAAGTACAGTATATATAATGTATGTGTATGTATATGTATATAGACACACATATATGCTGATGAAAGATGTATGTTTATGTACATATGTACACACACACACACACACACACACGAGGCTCTGAGGGTATATACCTTGTTGCGTTAAATAATAAAAATGGCACCACCCCATACTACGTCAGGCACTGGCGGGCTGTTCTCATTTTGACAGACTCTCTGGCCTGGAACTCTCAAAATCTCTCGACCCAACTCACTAAGTTCCCATGGTGAATTGCTGCCACGCCAGCCCCACACATTCAAAGTCTGTGAGTAGCTAGGGTACCTGCCATAGTACCTTTCTCTTGAACTCAGTTGAGTCGCCGTGTGAAGGAAAACACCACACGAACTTAGGTTAGAGTCAACAGGTGACTGAATCTCTGGGCACAGCTACTAACATCATAATTAGTAAGCCATACTAAGTTAAATCCTCCGGTCGCAGATCTGCCAGCTGAAATAATGCCTTTTGTCCTTGAATTGCTTTTGATGACAATATTTTTTTCACAACAATGGAAAACTAACACTGTTAATACACTCTTGAAACAAAGGTGTGGAGACCAAGGGGGTAGATAGCTCAGTGGTAGAAGTACAAGACCCTGGGTTGGGTCCCCACCACTTCAAAGCAAAAATAAACAAACAACAATGTTGTAAGGACTTCATCACTTCGATTTTAAAAGCTTTTAATAATTCAAATGGGTTATATAATTTGTATTTTTCTACTTTCAGAATCCTTGCATTGGGTTATTATCAAGTAATAGTGCTGTAATAATGCACGGTACAGGAGGGTTTCACTGTCTCTTCCTGAGTTTTCTATGTTTTATGTGAGTCTGTGTTAACGTATAGCCATAACAAACAACCAAACCAGAGACAAGAACTGAAGGATGTGCACTAGAACTTGACACGTTTTCTACGAGTGACCTGACAGCTGGGTCCATCACTCATGCAGAACGGCTCAGGGAGGAATCCAACAACTCAGCCAAAGGGCGAGTCAAGTTTTCAAACAGGAAGCAACATGGAATCTGCTCTGGCTATCTGAGGTTGCTGGTGTAGAGGTCCAAGGCTTCTGGGGAAAGACGATGCCTTCCTTTGTAGTCAGAACGTCAAGGAGAGATTAAGTTGGGAGCCAGCTTTGTGTGGTGTGCTCAGTCTCACTGACAGGCAGGACCAGGCTGACCTAGTTGATTTCAGCATGCACTGTGACATTAGTGCCAGATGTGATCAGGAACAGATCAATGTGGCTAGGCCATGGTTCTTCTAGTGTGTCTGTCACCAAGGCATCGTGGCTCCGCCGGATCATGTCTACAAGTGAAAGCACCTTTTCGTTCATTACAGAAGGTCACGTGGGAGAGGACACTAGCAATTTGCTTACTAAATTGTCCCTGTGGTGCCAGGTCTGACTTGTAATCTCAGCTGCTCAGGTTGCTGAGGCCCGAGGATCCCATGCTCAAGGCTCGCCTAGTGTGCAGAGTGAGTTCCAGGTCAGCTTGGGTTAATTTAGTAGGACTATCTCAGAATAGAAAGTAAAAACTGGGCAAGGAGACTGCTTGCCTGGTGTGCCTGAGGCCCTGGATTCAATCACCAGGGCTATAAACACAAGCAAGAAATAAACATTTTCTGGGGCCATGAGAGGGTTTCTCTGATGCTTTCCTAGGCGTCCTTAGAGCAAACTGTGTTCTGTAACCTGGCAACCTGCTGCCTCGGCTCTTTTGTACACTGGCCTCGTTTCTCCTCTTCCTTGAATTCTTCTTTGCCTCAGAACAAATCTGCAGCCGACCTTGGCCTTGGCTTCCCTTAGCCCAGCACACGTTTAGATTGTAACTTTTACTCAGACTTTACTGCTAAGAAACATAGATGTGAATCCCGCTTGGATCCTCTGGTCTGGTGGAAGAGATGGGCATTAGTTAAATGTAATCACACAAATGAAAATCGTTACATGTGGGCAAGGGCTTCAGGAAAAGGCAGAGTCCTTCATGCAGGGAGTGAGGACATGACTTCCTGCAGGAATGACCACAGAGCTGACAGGTCCTGGGTTCTGGGCAGTCATAGAAGAAGTGTGAGGCTGAAGGTAGAGTGTGAGGTCTGAAGCAGGGTCTCAAAGAGAGAATGGCATGAGAGCAAAGAAATCAAGTCGGGCCTCAGGGAGAAGCATAGGATTTTAAGCTGGTGAAAGATGTGGTCAGATGTGAATTGTCTGAGTACAAATACTCCTGCAGGTACACTAACCATGCTCAATAGAGCACCCCCCCATCCCCCCCCAAAAAAGCCACAGGAACAAAGAAAGTGTTTCTGTGGAACACTGGAAGTAAGGACTTCGTAAACTAGACAATTTTATGTCCTTTAATTTTAGAAAGATTTGTTATGTATAGGTATACGCACATGCGTGCGTGTGTACACACACACACATACACACATATACGTGTGTATATGCACATACTTCAATGTATGTATGTAAGTGAACCACGTGCATGCAGTGCCCACGACATTCAGAAGGGGGTGTTGGTTTTCCTGGAACTAGAGTTATGGATAGTTGTTAGCTGTCATGTGGGTGGGGGAACCTAATCTAGGTCTTCCGGAAGAGCAGCCAGTGCTCTAACTGTTGAGCCATCTCGTCAGCCCCATAAACATATTCTTTAAAATTAAAAATGGGAAACAACATATGCCACAAAATGTTAGATAAATGTTCAGTACACACTATTAATAGCTCAAAGTGAAAACAACCCACATATCTATCAACTATAAAGTGATCAATACAATATACTATATGCATAGAATAGAATCATTGTTATTAAGAAGAAATGAAATCCTGACATGTTATAGCATGAATGTCCCTTGAGAACAATGTACTAAGTGGATAAATTGACAAAAAAGATCACATATTATTTAATTTCATTAACATTAAATACCCAGACTAGGCAAGTTTATAGAAACAAAGATTATTAGTGATTGCTTAAGACTGAGGGTGTGATAGGGGATTACTGGTTGCTAATGGGTATTTTTTGAAAACGGGAGGACAAAGTCATTTTGAAAATGAGATTACAATGTTGGTGCACAGTTCTGTGATTATACAACATGAAAATGCATGTAAGTTATATTGGAGTAAAACTATATATATATACACACACATATATTTATATAATGCACGTGTGCATGCATGTAAAAGATGTTTTGAAAGAATCTAAGAACTAGGGATACTTTAGGAGGTCTTACATTTCTTTTCTCTTTATATCCATAGCACTCCAAACAGCTAGCACGAAGGACCACAATCACTTCCCAGCTAGAGTGAGTTGGGATGATTTATGAGCCTGTTAATATGTTTGGATGGTAGAGTCGAGTCCTCTGCCTAAGTTAGCCATACCAAGCAGCTGCTTCTATTAATCCGTATGAGAGCTGCAAAGATCCCAAAGAGCACTCCAAACTAGCCTTTAAAATAGCCTTATTTGAAGGAGTGGGGAGATTTCTTTTAAAGGTTTGTTAAAATAATACTTGACACCTTTTTCCCTTCTTAAATCTTATTAAAAGTAAGATGCTAACTTTCAGATGTTGCATTGCTCTGGTCAGGCACATGGGGATGTTTTGGATGTGACATAGATTCACAGTGGCTCCAGAGGAAGGGACTATGGGGGTGAGCAGGTGGTGCTACTTCCGTTTTCACACTCAGGGGCCAGCATGTCTTAGGAAAGCATTCCTGGTATCTGGCTGTCAGTTACAGTCTCTCAGTTGGTGTGTGAGGTCCAATTTCACTTGGCTTGCCCAGCCTGCTCTTTCGCCTTTCAGAAAAGTTCATTTCCCTCACCTGCTTCCCCTGCCAGGGCAAACGCGACAAAGTGGAATTCAGTCTCAGCCAGCCTGTGTGGAGACCAGAGTGCCTTGTTTTATGTACGAGGAACTTGAGACTCAGGATCATAAAGAGCTTATGACTTGCTTATGTCACTAGTTAGTGGAGTGTTTCATACTGGAAGACTTCCTGATTTCTTTTGTTTTGAATTAAACTCTTTTTTTTTTCCAGCCTCCAACCTCTTTTCTAATCTCACTCTAATAAAATCTACAAAGAACATTATTTTATGTTCCATATTTTTTTTAAAAAATATTTTTAAAAAGCTAATTTTTATTATTCCCTCCTATAAAAAAAAATAAATCTTTAAAGCTGCTCACTGTAGGGTACATTCCCCGGTTCTTTTCTTGGTTGATACAACTGTAAGAGATCTAGCCTCCATTATCATTCCAGGTTTATTTCTTGTTGTCGTTCAAATGTGCTACATTAGATCCGAATTTCGGGCATGTGAATTATCCTACTTTTTGCTAGCGATGCTCTGCCCTCCCATTTTTGTAGGGCTATTATCCAAATCACTGCTTTTATCTTTCCTCCCACAAGGGCACCGCCCCCAAGTAGTGGCCCAATTGTAACCACCATCAGATTGTGATGATTTGCGAGTTAACACCTACAGATCTCTCTTCCCAGCCCCCAATCTCTACATCCTCGTCTATTTGCCTTCATCATGGTTCAATAGACAAACTGGGATGATGACTAAAAAGCTGTAGTAAGGATGACAGCTTTCGGCTGAAGAAAACGAATATATGAATGTACTCTTTCTTGTTCCTCTTCCCTGAAGAGGACAAAAGAAGTAAGGAATATATACTTCAAAACGTCTTTCTCATCTCTCTGCCAACTTGAGGACCGGATGTCCTTGAGGAGACCATGCAACGTGACTGTACTGATCCTTCCGATTTAAACAGGAGTCACATAGCTTGTCATCCAAGGCTAGGGTTCTTGGTGGTCAAAGCCTTATTTCCCAATTTCAATGGCCCATGGGGTAGGGAGGTGCATTCCCCTTGGACTGACTCCAGAGGTTCAGATTGGGCCCGAGGCCTGGTGCTTCCCCCATCCCCCAACCCCCTGGTTTTCCCTGGTGATGTTGGGAACCGGGCAGAGTCATTCTGAGGGATGGGCCGTGCGTGGACCCTTGATCTAGTGGGCTGGCGCTGTGGGAAACCAGCCCCAAGAAGGTGGGGCGGACCAAGGCAGATAGTCTAAGGAGGCGGACGTCAGCTGCCTAGGCTCCATTGCTTGCCAGAGGAAAGGGTTAAGCGGTTCCCAAGGCAACGCACCAGGAAGCGCGCAAGACGTCAGCGGAGAGTTCGTAGGTCAGCTTCGGGTTTAAAGCTCCCACGGGCCGAGGGCCACCCGGCCAATGGAGAGGGCGCCTCCACGTCACGTGACGGGCGACCCGCCGCTTTGCCCTCCAGAGCACGTGGGAAGATTTTTTCCCCCCTCCTTGTTCCTTTTGCGCGGGCTCGGCCACGGGGTTGTTCTCGCGAGAGGTGCGACTGCTCTCGCGAGAGTGAGTGGGCGGCGTGGGGAGGCGGCGGCGGTGGCGTCGCGGGCTGGGGCGGGCGAGGGATCGCCGCTGCGCCGCGGCTCGCGCCACCGGGCGTTGCGGGCCGTGACGGGAGGGTGACATGCCCGGGAACTGAGAGGCTGCGCCGCCGGGTGAGCGGGGCGGGGAGCGGGGAGCCAGCAGGCCTGGTCCGGACTGCGGCCGGGCGCCGTGGCCTCGCTGCGTGGGGCGCAGGCGGGAGGACAGTGCACTTTGTCCTCCGCAGCAGCATCCTTCCCTGTCAGCGTCCGAGCTCGGGTCCGCGACGTTGCCCTAACCTCAGATACCGCTGTTTGCATCGCTGTCACGTCGCCCCCAGGCTGGCCAAGCATCCGAACTGCGCTACCAAATAGAAAATGGGCTGGCCAAACCACAGTGACAGTACAATCTAAACCCCTCGTATGGCTTGGTGACAGCCCTTTAGCTCTGCTTACGGTCTTTAAAAAGAAAAAAAACCGTATTAGTTGGAGGTGGCTTAGCTTTAGGCATTAAGGCATTTCACGGTGAGCAATACTGCTGAGACACATCGCTAATGGCCTTGGCGCATACTGGAGTTAATATTCGCAGTTCTTTTTAGCTTTGTAATTATTCATTTGCTTCTAAAACGCCTGTTTTCCGTTGCATCTTCTCACCTTGTTAGCAGTGTTATTTATGTTGATACTCAATTTTGTTATGTATGAAAATATCTAAAAATAAGAGTATCAGGAAAGGTGGAGTATTTATTTATGCAAAGATGATTTTGTTTTAATATCTTCGCGTTTGGGGTGTGTGTGTGTGTGTGTGTGTGTGTGTGTGTTGGTAGAAGGCAGCTCAGTGCTTGGTATGATTGATGTCATTTTAAATAGTGACACCTAATCTTTCAAACTGTAGGAGCATTTTTCAAGGAATATCCTGGTTATTCATACTTAATTGTGTTTTCCAGGCAGAACTGTGAATCATGGGTTGGCAGTAAATTAAACAATTAGTTGTGTTGTTAGTAGCTGACTTAGGAGGGATAAAGGGATATGAGGGAACTGGGGGAAGAAGTGGGTTTATAAGCTGTGCTGTGGCTAATGTAGATAGATAGCTATGAAACTGCTCAACTGATCTGCCTGGAAAGGAACTGGCAGTAAATACTCTGTGGCCAGTGATTTTTCCCAGTCGTTGAAGATACTGAAGTTAGAACCCCATAATTATAGTGCGAGTTTTGCTAGCCTTCTCTCTAACCTCTGAATTCCAGGGCTGCGACTAGGAAACAGAAGAAAATCCTCTGGGAGAAAGGATGGTACATTTAATTTTAATTCCAAAGATTTAGTGTCTGGGAAAGGAACTCAGCCAATTCAAAGCATAATGCAGCAGGTTGTCTAAAGGGAAAATTCCAGTTATAAATAGGGGAATTCTAGCCACACATGAAGATATGAAAAACTTAGGTGAATGGGCAAAGGAGATTACAAAAGTTCCCTTCCATTCCTCTAACTTGTGGCAAGGGTTTCAGACTTTTAGGGCAGTGGTTGCTTTGTCTTGTGTTTGGAAAGCAATTAAATTAACTTTGGATGGAGTAATTACTTACGTAAATTTTTTTCTTTTTCTCCTTTTCTTTTTGTGAAGTGGCCCTGGTAGTAAAAAGAATTAACCAGTAAGAACGAGTGTTGAGAGGTTAGAAGATCTGCATTTGCTTGAGTGGCAGTAGAAGGCAGACACACTGGCATTCTGGCCCAGGAAAAAATGTGCCTTACTGTTTTAAAAGCAAACAGGGCAGATCCATTTCTTTTCTTTTTTCTTTTCTGTTCTTCCTTTGAGAAAGAAATTAATTGAAAATGACCTCCTGAAGATAAGCACTTAGAATGTATGGATTATTGACTGGACTTGACAGGAGGAGGAAGCTTAGTGATTTTGTGTTAGCCTCTGACTAGGTGTTTTTCCTTTGACCTTCCTTAATGGTTTGAGGATTATTTGGCTGCCAGAATCAAAAGGCCAAAAGAATTAGCTTACTTGAAAAAGGCATTTGTCATAATTTTGTAACACTGATGCCAAGGTCCAGTTTGCAATTCTAGCTCAGTGGCCGGGAAACTGGACCATCTTGAGGTTGAAGCACATAGAGTTTTCTTTTAGTTCCCTACTACTAGCTGCATGCCCTCCTCAGTTGTTAAATAATCACCTTCTCCTGAAACCTCTTGGTTTTTGTTCTTTGGTTTGCCAGAGTGTTCACGTCAGACCCACCTTGACTTGGCATCATAGTTTCTACTGACCTCTTTAACTCTCAATTCAAAATGTCTGTACATGGAGAGAAAGCAGTGGTCAGCTTTCCAGGTCTTGTCAAGTTGGTTTAGCATAGAGTAGGAAGATGTAGAGTAGGAAGTTGACAACGGGAGATGGATGGTGGGGAACTACACATGTGGCTTCTCAGACTGGTTCAGCAAGGTCTTTAGGATGTGGGACATCTGTAGTTGGGAGGAAATGATGGATACCTCTGGTGTACTGTAGTGTCTTAGGGTTTGAGTTCTTCCCCCAAGTCCTGCATTGCACTTGGTCTCAGCTACCTAGAGTTGTAACCAGATTCAGTGGTCCCTTTCCAGGGCAGGTTCTCTTGGGTTTGTTAGGTGACAGACTGCTTAAAATAATTTATATAATGGGCATAATGATGCCATGAGAATTGTAGATTCACATGTGTGACAGTTTCTTTCTAGCTGGCAAATTGCAGTTATGGTGCAGAAGTATGATGTGTCCTGTTTGTTGCTGACTCTGTACTGGGCTTCTGCAGTGTTCAGAGAAGAAATTGTCATTTTTCTTTTCAGTCTAGTGCTGACTACACATACTTAGAACTATTCTTTAAAAACTCCTACCACCTGTGCTTTAGATTGACACATAATTGTGGTTCCCCACTGCTTTTTTTTTCTTCTTCTTTTTACCTGCCTTGAACCATTGATAGTAATTATTCCTTTAGATTTTTGGATAATCTTATATTCTCTTCTACTGTCTTGGGTCAGCTTTAAATTCAGAATGTATAAATGATTCTTAGAGTACCATTTCCAGGTTTGACATTGAGTAAATCTGTTATTAGTTGCTTTTTGGCTAATACCATATTGATGTAAAGCACCGTCTTCCAATTATTTCATAATTGGTGAAGACTCTGCTTTTCCTCTGCTTCTCTTAAGTTCAGACCTTAACTTCAGGTTTCACACCTCCCTTCTCATTACTCCTTAGATATCCTTGATGAAGGCCTCTGTGCAGGCTTACATGATTCTCCTGTGGCCAGGCAGCACACCTTCTGCATCAGCCTCACCCACATTATCTGCTCCTGGCAGCCTGGGGCAGAGGCTCACTATGTGTGTGATGCTTTTCAGTGATGTACCGTTAGAGTCAGGGAGTCACAGGCAGTCCTGGGAAGAGATTTGTTCCATGACTCCAAAACCTGCCGTGGTTTTGTTCAGAGACAGTCTGTAGAGGATGGTGCATAGTAGTAAGGACATAACTGTGTGGTCATGACAGCATGATCGCGTTGACAATAGTGCTGAAGGTTTCAGTTTGCGTGTTTTCTTCTTGAAGTTATATTTACAACTGCTGTAGAGGGAGTTACAGTTCATACTTAATATCTGTCAACAAGGCCCTGATACTTGAAATACCAATGGCTGGCTGGACTTAGACGTACTTTAGGAATGTGGTTGAAAGACCAGTGACATTTTTCTATGGCTGTGTAAGAAAATAAAAATGGTTAACTTCAAACAGTTCTTGTCTAAGTGACCCTGCTCACTTAGACATTGTTAACAGTGTCCCTCAATTTCATATGCTTGACAATTAATTCCCTTAACCTTCTAGTTTGTTCAGTTCAGTAAATAATGGGTTTGGTTTTGTTAAGACCTTTGAAGAATGTAGAGAGATAAGTAAGGCCTGGCCTTGGAGAGTAAGTGAACTCTTGACTGAAAGGTTTTCTGCTGTTGTATCTTAGCCACTGTTACAGACACTTGAGGACTGGTAGGTGAATGTTGCTAGTAGTTAATGCAAGGCTTAAATGCATCCACTTAATTGTAGTACAAGGCACCATAGTTTCAAGTGCTAAAGCTAGCTTTGCTCTGCCAGGCACATGAGAGGACTTCGAGAGAGTTGTTTTTCACAGCTGGCGTCTGGAGGACCTCACCTTACAGCAAAGACTGATCTGGCCCTTAGTGCTGGATATGAACAGCCAAAAACTATCAGAAAGCCAGTGTCTTAGTCATTGTAGAAATGGAAATGCTCTTTCTCCTTAATGTAATTGGCTATTGTTTAGGAAGGCAGTTAGGAGAGTTGTGGTATTTTTAGATTTAGTAAGTCAAGCAGCACTCTGTGCCTGAGGAAGGAACCAGCATGTGAGTCCTGCCTTGCCATGCTGTTGTCATGGCTGAGGCAAGCCTAAGCCTTGCCTCTGCAGGAGAGGACAGCATCACCCTGTCCTCCCACTGCTCACTGTTAGTGCTAATTCTGTTTCCTTTCTCTGCTGGCCACTGTAGGGCTTAGAGCTTTAGCTCAGCACGGCCTGTTTTCGCACAGTATCATTTTATACGTGATGTAGCATCTAATGACTGACTTCTCACAGCTCACCCACCACATCCTTTGTTCTCTCTGTCGTGCCGCTCACTTCAGTGTCTAATCAGTTGATATCTTTAACGCTATTTTTTAAAAGTGACTACAAACTGAGGAAATACTCTTACATTACTGTTTTTACCGTTTCATCTTTCATTATTACTTTGGAAGGTTTAGGTCCATCTGGTATTGTTTTCCTTTGCCTGAAGAGTTTCTTTTCATAGTTAATTTTTTGTGATCAGCTGGTGATGAATCCTCACAGCCCTGATTAGTAAGAAGAAATTTATTTTGTCTTACTCTTTGAAAGGTATTTTTTATCCTGTGTGGCTGTTAACACTTTCCTCTCTTTCTGTTGTTAGAACTGATGATCATTGTCCTGCTCCAGGCTGCCTAGTGTCAGGCCTGCTGTCCGCCTCACTCTCCTTCCTCATCACTGGGAAGATGTCCTTTTGTTTCTAACAATTTGGTTGTGACTCACATAGGTGGTTTTTAAAAAATGTTTTTTAATATTTATTGGATTTTCTTAGATCTGTCATTGTTTTCATCAAATTTGGTACACTCTAGGCCAATTCTAGACTGCTTTGCCTTCTTTTTTTTTTTTTTTGGTTCTGTCCCCCAACTGACCTTTTCCATGTACCTACTTTTTAAAACAAACAAACAAACAAAAAAACCCCAAAAAATCAAAAACGATGCTTAATAGGTCCTAATGCTGTGGGATTGCCTGTTTTTAAATTCCTGTGTTTTGCTGTGATATTTTTTTGTTTTATATTTTCTATTATATTATCTACAGTTTCACTTCAGTATTAAATCTGCTGTTAATGCATCAAGCATGTTAGAAATATTTCTTTTATTTCTTTTTTTTTCTTTTTTTCGGAGCTGGGGACCGATGCTAGGCAAGCGCTCTACCACTGAGCTAAATCCCCAACCCCACTTCTTTTATTTTTAGCGTTTTTATTCATATAGGAATTACACAGTGTCATGACAGTTTGGTACATGAATATAATGTATTAATCATTCACCCCATTAACTTATGTCCTCCCACGCCTGGTGACTCCCTTTCTCTTTCTAACTAGTCTCTTTCTACTTTGGTGACTTTTTGGTGACCCGGTGAGTTTCAGTAGGCTTTCTTACATAATATAGGTGAGGGATTATTTACAGGAGCGTAGTGCGGAGGACCTCACCAGTGGCTACAACACTAAAGGAAATCTCTCACTCTCCCTATCAACCATTTACTGCCTATGGATTGTTGGTGAGGAGGGAAGTCTCGTGGAGCTCTACTCCGTAGCTACTTTTAACTGTCTATCAATCCTCAGGGAGGGGTTGAGCCTTGTGAGTCCCTCCTTTGAAACAAATGTTGATGGGCCGAGTCTTAAGTAGGTCTTGTCGAGGTGAGTACAGCTTCTTTGAGTGCATGCCCCTCATGTAGGGACACCATTCCATCCATCTCCTCTCTGTGTTCTGTGAATTAGAGGGATGGGACAGGTCTCCTGAGCATTCAGTAGTCAGTGAATCTCATCATTGACTGGTTGCTTGTCTGCATTACCACTGTCCGTCTTTGATCTGTGGAGCTACACAGAGTAATTAGAAGATAATTTGGTGGGCACATTATTCTGTAAAACTGTAGCTAGGGCCTGTGACCCCCCCCCCAGCTATGAGGGACTTTGGTTTGCCGTACCAGATGTGAACTCCCTCTTGTTCCAGTGAGAAAGCCATTGGCTATTCTCATAATTTGCCCTTATTGCATCAGTGGGCAGATCTTGCCTGACAGGTTAGTAATGTGGTACAGATGAGTAAGCCTGTTTATGAAAATCCACCCCCAACAACCTACATAGCACTTTCCAGCAGGGAGGAAGCTTCTATCTCAGTTCCGTGTGGTATCTTCAGTAATATGGTCTACCAGCAACCACCAACAGTGGCAGTTCCTGTATTGTTTTGGGGGCTGTAGAACCTCCCGGACTAACAACTCATACGGCACCTTGGCATTGAATTGTTCACTTAATAACCTGTGCAGGCTTCCTCTTCATACTTAGTTTTATCAACCACATGTCAGGCATTTCCTACAATCTTTGGTTTTGATTGACCCTCACCTCATCCTCTCTCCCATCTCCCAACCCACTCCTCTTGACTTAATCTGTTCATTTGCAGGGTTCCCCTCTTTCCTTGTCAGAAGTTCTGTTATAGTCTGATGTCTTGTGTTTCTTCCTTTATCATGATCATGTTTTCTTCCCTCTTGAATGTATAGGGCACAGTATATTAGTCAATTCTGTAAAGGAACAGAATTCATTGAGTGTGTTTTTATGTATTAAAAAGTGTGGATGCTTCAGTCCTTAAAGGGGGGGGGAATATTCATAGGAGGGGATATGGAAACAAAGTTTGGAGCAGAGACTGAAGGAATGGCCATTCAGAGCCTGCCCCACCTGGGGATCCAGCCCATATATGTACAATAGCCACCAAACCTAAGACAATATTGATGAAGCCAAGAAGTGCATGCTGACAGGAGCCTGATATAGCTGTCTCCTGAGAGGCTCAGCCAGAGCATGACAAATACAGAGGCGAATGCTAGCAGCAAACCATTGAACTAAGAATGGGTTCCCATTGGAGGAGTTAGAAAAAAGACTGAAGGAGCTGAAGGGGTTTGCAGCCCCATAAGAACAATATCAACCAACCAGAGCTCCTAGAGACTAAATCATCATCCAAAGAGTACACATGGACAGACCCATGGCTCCCGCTGCATATGTAGCAGAAGATGGCTTTGGTGGGCACCAATGGGGGGAAAATCCCTTGGTCCTGCTAAGGCTGGACTGTCCCCCCCACCCCCCCAGTGTAAGGGAATGTCAGGGCAGGGAGGCGGGAAGGGGTTGATGGTTGGAGAGAGGGGAACACCCTCATAGAAGAAGGGGGAGGGGAGATGGGATGGGGGCTTATGTCTAGGAAACTGGAAAAGGGAATAACATTTATGTAAGTAAAATAATATCCAATAAAAAGGGGACGGATTTATTAGTGTGGCTCATAGGATGTGGGCTGGCTGGTCTAAAAGTGGCTACTCCTAAATTAAAAACCAAAAGTACATTAGTTTTTCAGTCCTTGATGTTCAGTGTCTTGGTTGGTCCTCAGTTTGTGCTGGAATCCTGCAGAAGCAGCCTCTGACACCAGTGAAGCAGTGCCCCAGCAACAGGGTAGATGAACTTGCCAGCAAGAGTGAGCGAGCAGGTGCAGAGCAAAAGCTTCCTTATGTAGGCTGCCACCAAAAGGGGTAGCCCAGATTTAGGGTGGGTCTTCTGCCTCACATGACTTGAGAAATCTCACCTCAAGTGATCTAAACAAGGAAATCCTTCATAGGTGTATCCAGCTACCTGGGTTTCCATGGATTCCAGATGAAGTTAAGTTGACAACCAGGATCAGCATCATACGCCATAACATTGATTTCATGCTCATGCGCACAGATGCTGCGTGCTCGCTCAAGGCCCTCTCTCGGCTCTCTCTCTCTCTCTCTCTCTCTCTCTCTCTCTCTCTCTCTCTCTCTCTCTCACATTGTTTCCAGTGTATCACTTCTAGGTGTGCAGTTGTTGCCCTTTTCTCACTCCCTGTTAGGGTCAGGTTTCCCTCCTTTACATATTGTCTGCCCACCATTGAGTTTTTCCAGTATTGCTTCCTTGATGTGCACTTTTCCAGAGAGCTGGCTGTAGCTGGACTGCACAGTTAGATTATTTGTACTCTGAGGGTTGTTTCAAGGCCCACGTTGAAGTTTTGTTAGTGGTGATGTTTTGATTTCCCAATGTGGGTGGCTTCTGGGGAGGCTGCATGTTGTCTGATGGGCTACAGGAGTTTTGCTTTTCCCTACTCTCTTGGTGAGAATATGAAGTATTCCAAACCCTGTTTGGTCTTAACTACTGCTTGGTATACTGCTCTTGAATCACTCCTCAACCTCAGATGCTAATTTGTATTTCGCTAACAATTATAGGAAAACCTTCCTTTAGACCTCTGGAGCACTTGCTACTGTTGCATTTTTCCTTTAACACTCTGTTCTCTAACATGGGCCAGCATTGTCTCTAGAACTCACTGTGACTGCCAGACTCCCCGGCTTTGCTGTCCTGTGTTGTGACCTGGAAGTAGCTGGCAGGCAGTGTTTCCTTTCTGAGGAATCAGTTACACCCTACATTGCTGTTGTCTGATGTTTGAAAACCAGTGTTTCATATATATGCTGTACTGTTTTGTTGTAGTTCAATGCAAAGTTAAATTTAACACTTGACCATTTGGTATGTGTTGAAATATATTTAGAACACTTGTTACATATCTCAGACACAGTAGGACCTGTTAATCAACTAAAGAAGACATTATATGTAGGCATATCTATTGAACATATAAGTATATACTCAGCTCTTTAATTTAAAGATTACTGGGTTTTTAGAGTCTTGCCTAGACCAGCCTTGACCTCTCAGTCCTGCTTCAGTCCTGAACCTAAGGGTCCAGTGTGTGCAATCGTAGGATTGCTTTTTATTTAGCGGGCACTTGAACCCTGCCATTTTCAAATCCAAGCGTAATCTCCCTGAGTCACAGAGGAGATGTGTACAGACAGTGCCCCGAAGAGTAAAGACAACCCCTTGGAGAGAAAGCATAGAGGACATGACCAGTGTTGGGGAAGGGGCAGGGGAAGGTGAGGGAGGGTCAACTTTCCTCAGAGAGAGATACAGGAAAAGAGTAGATTTTAAAGCATGACAGATCAGGAATTGGTACTTTATTAGCTATGATCATCAGTAATGACTGAGGGAAAATCATGGTTGATTATACAGTTGGTTTGCTGGTATATAATGAAATAGAATGGAGTGTTTAGAGAAGCTTTATTCAGGTTTTAAGCATACCTTTAAATTCACATTTGTTTATTTATTTAGGAGACAGGGTTTTTCTGTGTAGTTCTGACTGTCCTAGAACTCCCTCTAGGGACCACCTGCCTCCCCACCTTCCAGTGCTGGGATTAAAGGTTGTGCTACCGCACCCAGCTTAAGCATAGTTATTTTTATAATAACTGTACTTGGCTTAGTCTGTTTTGTGTTGCTCTAATAAAATACTTGAGTTGTTTTCTAGAGAGAATACATTTATTTAGCTCACAAATTTAGAGACCGAAAGTTCCATATTCTACCTTTTCAGCCCCTAGTGAGGGGACGGAAGAGATGGAGTGGTGGGACGGGAAGCCAGAGAACTGGAAGGAGCTGCGTTATAACAGCTCTTGGAGTGCTTGCTCTAGTCCAGTGGGAACCAGAACTGCCAAGGAGCAACACTAATTCATTTGTCATGGCTGTGCCTCCAGGGCCTAGAGGTCCCCAGAGCCCCAACTCTTTAATATTCCACTCTCTCTACCATACTGATGACCAACTCTCTAGAATGGAGCCTCTGGGGAACAGCCCACACCCAAACCACAGCAGATACTGAACTTTAATGTCTAGTAGAACATTTAGAGAAAAGGAATTGAAGCTAAAGCATAGGACTGAATGGAAACTCTAAATTAGGAACTTAATCGTGTAGTTCAAATCACAGGTTAAAAAGTATCTTTGGAAAACTAAATAGGAAGAAAACCAATGGAGACAAGGATTAAAAAAGCAAGTATTAAGGCCTCACAGAGACTTGAAGTGCTAGGATGGAGGTACTCATGAGGGGTCCACTTGCTTAGAGGAAGGGGGATGGGGGAATGAGGAGGGGGTGACTAGGAAGGGGGACAATGAGCAGGGTGTAAAGTGAATAAGTGAAAGAAAGAAAGAATGAAAAGAAAGGAAGAGAGAAAGAGAAAGAATACAATTGATAAAAATGGATCTCGTAAGTATGTGTCTTTAGAAACAACCTGATTTTCAAGTTGTTGTTTGAGAGCTAGTGCAGAGAGTCATGGGGTACAGTTACTGTTAGGAAGGAGTTTTACACCTGAGTCCTGATTATAAAAAAGGTCAAGTTACAGATGCTATTGACTTGAATGGTTCTTAAGATAGAGATGAGCTAGGAAGGCTTAGGAAGTTGTATTTGTTTTGCATTTTAAATCATTAAGGAATTTATGTGCTTCTAGAAAATTACGAGATAATTTTGTCCCCGTAAAACCACTATCTGGCCAGAGGCCCACCCGTTGTCACACCACATAGGGTGGGTGGGCAGAAAATATCCAGAGTCCTATAGGCCACTAAGCCATGAGGCAGGGGCAGGCAGAAGACACCAAGAGACTCACCAGCTGCATGGCTTGTCCTCAGCGGGAGCCACTGTGGTGTGTTGGACTGATGGGAAGGAAAGAAAGGTGGAACTGGAGACTCAGGTAGAGAGGACTAACCTGATGTGAGGAGCTTGCCCTGCCTCCTGAGGCCATGGGGAAGTCCCAACCCCTGGTGCCGCTGCTGAGGTCCTTATCTGGGTCCATGGCTATGAAGCAGTAGGGATCTGTGTCAATGTACAGGACTCACTGACACCAAAGGCCATGTGCATGATCCTAGTCTGGGCTGCTTCTTGGACATTGTTGATATTCAAGGGCTGTGCAGAGCTGGCCCTACCTCTCACTGGCTGCAGCACTCTGGAGAGCTGGCCATGTCCCTCACCAGCTACAGTGCTCGGGAGAGTGGCCCTGGGCACCTTGCTTAGGCAGCACAGCAGAGCTGACTCTGCTGTTGGTGGCACGGGTGAGCTGAAGAACAGCTCCTGCCCTCATTGCCTGCAGCACTTTGCACCTGTCCTGAACAGCACAGTAGAAGCTGGCCCAGCCCTTTGTTGTCTGTGCCATTGGGTGAGCTAGCCTGGGCAGTTCTGGAGAGCTTGGCCTGGTAGTGTGTATATGGGAGAAAGCAGGTGGGCTGACCAACTCAGCTGCCACCCAGGCCCAGATCCAGGGCCTTATGTTGGCTCACCCCAACATCTACCTCATCTAGGAACTGCTGGATGGAGTGAAGGGGCTGCACCTACAAACCCAAAGTGACAGAACCTCCATGGCACAGGACAACAGGATATCTGAGACAAGTCCTGGTGATGATCCAGTATTGATAGTATAGCAGAAGCCAGAAGCCTCAAACCAGACCAGTGACTCATTGCAGTGAATATTTGCAAGTAAAGATGTGTGTACAAAAGGGACCTACCATGACACACTATAGCTTCCACATCGAGATTTTTCTTTGTTTTTGAAGATTTATTTATTTTTATGTGTATGAGTGCTCTATCTGCACGTACACCTGTGTGCCACAAGAGGGCATCAGGCCCCATTATAGATGGTTATGAGCCATCTATATAGTAGCTGCGGAATTGAACTTAGGGTTATGGTAAGAGCAGTCAGTGCTCTTAACCGCTGAGCCATCTTTCCAGCCCCATCTTTTATTTTCTTTTGAGGGGGAGGTTGTGAGGGCTGAGAGTAGATATGAAGGGACAGGGAGATGACTGAGATTGGGGTGCATGATGTTAAATTCACAAAGAAGAAGTTTTTAAAAACCCACTGCCTGTATCTATTTATAGGGTATATTTATAGTATCTGTATGTATATGTATGTGCATATGTACTATATATATATATGTATGTACATAGTTACAGTTTTTTTTTCTTTTTTTCGGAGTTGGGGACCGAACCCAGGGCCTTGCGCTTGCTAGGCAAGCGCTCTACCACTGAGCTAAATCCCCAACCCAATAGTTACAGATTTTATACTGAATGGGATAATGCCCGTGTGTTGGAACTGGCATTATTTTATTTGATAATTTATCATCTTCCCATAAATCAGATAGATGACATTTTGTAACATAAAAAAAATCCTCTATCAGTGTCTAGCACTGTATTCAAGATGCTTCCTAGGCTTGTGTAAACGTTCACATATGACGGTATCTGTCTGCTAGTCTGAAGTCATTTGTAGCATTTTGCAAATCTGCTTCTTCACTCAAGTGTGCATTGTTCATTTCCCACAGCTGGGCAATATATAATATGTGAATTTATTTAAATCAGTGAAATACTAGATTACTTTTAGGTTTTGTTTCTGGTTCAGTGACTAGTCTTGCACTGTATTTGCGTGCTATATTCTGCACTGTAGTTTGCAAAAGCATGTGTGCAGGGAGGTTTCGAGATATGAAGTTCCAGGATCGGAGGTGTGCATATTTGTTCAGTGCTCTACAGATCTGTTCTTTGTTCTTTATAGTTGTTTCTCTGATTGTTTTCATGTCTCTTCATAAATTTTGTGATTTTTTTATTCTAGATATGTATGTACAGTTTGTATTAAACCCGATTTTCCTGATGAATATTGCATTTGTGCTATTCCTCGGAAGGTTTACTTTAATGGTGGTGGTCTTATTTTCTGTTTCTTGCCTGAGCTCTAGCCATTCCACTTCTTGCTGTTCCTTTCTGCTTGGCTTGTCTCTTACAACTCTCTTTTCAATTGTTTCCTTTTTATTATAACTGATTTCTTGCTTAGAATTCCTCTTTATTCATTCAGAATAGGGCATAAGCAGGCGTTAAGTGTGAAGCTTGCTATGAGAGTACTGTAAGGGGAGATGTATGTTTGCTCCTGTGCAATTGTAACCCAGCGTCTTCCTGGTTCTGCAGCATGAGGGAGTCGCCCCTCACTATTCCACTTTGTCCTTCACCTGCTTTTGGATTTGCAAAGTTTTTTTCTCCTTCTTAGAAGCATGCCATGTTATTCCACAGAGTTCTCTTACTTTGCACAGAGATTCTTTTAGTAGGTGTTTGGCTTAAGTGAAATACAGACTGACATGGCCATGTTCCTCACCATGATGATAATGGACTAAATACCTGAGACTCTAAGCCAGCCCTCAGACAAATGCTTCCCTTTATAAGAGTTGCCTTGGTCATAGTCTCTTCACAGCAACAGACCAATGACTAAGATGATGGGTGATATGCATTCACACCTCTGTAATAAAAGATGAAATAGAATATAAAATTAGAACTGTACTAAAATTTAGCCTTTTTAAGATCTGTGGAGAGGACTAGAATGAAGTTGTGCTGAAGACACTTCCTTGGAAACCTCAGTCAGGCATGCCTTGAGGAGATGAGTGTGGTTAACCGATGATTGAAGCGTATGTGAGCTTTCCTTAATACGTACTGCTGTCATGTTGTGTTTTGTTTTGTTGTTATTTAGAATCCAGTTCTCTACTTCAGCCTTTACTGTAATTAAATATTTTCCTCCAAGGCCTGGGTCCAGCAGGACCGCTGTCTTCTCACTGTCCTCAGTGTGCGGCACAAGCTGCCCTCAGTGGTCGGACAGCTTTCTACATTGAGATAGAACAGTTGGCGGCTAAGTAGTGTTCCAGTCTGTTGCCATCCCCAAGTTTGTATGACAGCATCATTTAAAAGTCAGTATTAATTTGAGAGTTCTGTGTGTAAGGTGTATAATTCTACAGATTGTTTTCTGAGTTCTAGTCATTGGTATACTCTTAAACTTCCAGATAGGGAGTCTTTTGTTCATCTGTCATAGTATATGTACAAATTTCACATTCTCATTATATAGACTTAAAGCCCTCTGTTGAAGGGGTAATAATACCTGCCCCATTTAGTGTTGCCTAGGGATAGATGAGTGTCTCTGGCTATGAGAATGGATTCCTTTTGTGACAGTGTCCAAGTTTATAAACATTTTCCCGATGATCTTTGTTAAGGTTTTGCAGCTAAGAGGGGCAGTGCAATAGAATGTAATAGCAAACTATAATTGCAACTCTAAAAATATTTCGTAATACTTTTGAATCTCATTAAGGTGCCCATATTCACCTCTTTTTCACCCCCTGCCCCCACATACCTATCCATGGTGCTAAATAAATAAGGTTTTAGTATTTGTGTTCAGATTTTTCTTTAAATGCCTACATTTGAAGAAATTATGTAGCAGAAAATGCTTGCTTGAGTCACAAAGCTGAGTAAATAAGTTGTTTTCCTTTACTATGTCTCCTGTAGGTGTGTTGTGGATTGACTCCGACAGTATCGCACACTGCAGTAACACAGTTATGGCGGCTTTCCAGCCTTTCAGAAACAGTCACACCAAGACGAAAGCATCTGTCCGAAAAGTAAGTCCCTTGTGCTAGATTCCTTTCAGTGCAATTCTAAAAAAAAGGGTTTTTTTTTTAAAAGAATTTTCAAATGAATCTTAGTATTTATATACATTATAACATTAAATACTATGAAGATAAATGTGTATGAGAGTAGTGATGTCAAGTCACGATTGTAATGATTTTAGTTTAAATCATTTAGAGACTTTTTAAAAAAAAGATGGAAAAGATGTGTGAAGAAGAAATGGGGAGAGGCGCTGTACTGTGAAGATTTTAGTCTCCTTAGTGACGTCTGTGTTCTTCTGAAGTCGCCCAGTTAGTCTTTGAGTACTTCTCTGCATTCTGGTACGGTTCGTTGGTACAGCCTCTTTTGATGTTCTCTCTGTGTAGGATCTGGAACCAGACATTTTTCTGAGGAGCTCTGGTTCTGTTAATTGCTGGTTGGTATTTAGAAGTCACAATCTGAGTATGGGATCTGCTCAGTGCTACCTGAGAGTTACTGTTTCTAAGACCCTGCATTAGAAAAGTGTTTGTGTGTGTGTGTGTGTGTGTGTGTGTGTGTGTGTGTGTGTGTGTGTGAGTTTATTTTTAAAGAAATATGGACACATCTTGATAGGTGAGTTTGAAATTTAACATTACATCCCCTTTTCTTGAATTCCTTGATGTTATCTCTTAGATTACAGATTTGAGTTAGATGAACTTTTTATAGTTAGCTGTTTGTTGACTTCCTGTAAAATGTGAGGAGATGATGTGAATGGAATATAGTTTTCATGATATAGTGGGTGGAAAAGGTATAAATATGAATATTATAATCACAATATGTTTAATACAGATCAAGTGACCTTAATCTGCAAATAATAAAGGAGAAAATTAGACTAAAGGGTGGGGAAGTTATCTTCAGCCTTGGTGTGGATGGGTTTCTGTAGGGCAGGATTGGGTGTAAGGCATTCCCACAGGCAAGAATAGCAGGTCACATATCAGAAGAGGAATGAATATTGGAGTTAGTGGGAAGTGAGTATTGCCTTTCTGTCTGACTATAATAGTCATTGTCTCCTCCCTGCACTTGGCATTTTTGACAGCTTCCTTCCCTAGACACAGAGTCCTCGTACCTAATTTTTGTCATATAGCTGCTTTAAGACCACTGGGAAATCTTATTTTTAGTTCTGTTTTCTTTGTCTCTTAAGGGAAGAATACTTGACGCTAATATGCCCTTTCTAGCTACACCATTTCACTCAGTATAGGAATTGTTTCTGTTCTGCTAGTGACTCAGAGGTAATATATGCAGTTTGCTAATTTTAGTGTAAGGCAGTGGTTTTCACCTGCTCCCTCTTGACCCCCCTTTGGGGTTCCATCTGAGTTATCCTACATACCAGATATTTACATTATGATTTCATACAGTAGCAAAATGACAGTTATGGAGTAGCAGTGAAATAATGCTATGGTTAAGGGTTACTACAGCATGAGCAGCTGTATTAAAGGGTTGCAGCATTAGAAGGCTTGCGAGCCAGCGGGGTAAGAGGGTGAGTGTAAGTGGAGCATAGGTCTGCATGGCCTTCCAGTAACTTGGCTTTTCCTCTCAACTGAATTGAGCTTAACAAATAATATAAAAAAAAAAATTAATTGGAGAATGAACTGTAAAGCTCAAATATCTGCAAGTTTTCTTACTTGTCTTAGACTTAAATCGTTTTGTTTATTCCACAGAGTTTCAGTGAAGATGTGTTCCAGTCCGTAAAGTCTTTATTACAGAGTGAGAAGGAGCTGTGCAGTGTATCAGGAGGAGAGTGTTTAAACCAGGATGAGCATGCCCAGTTAACTGAGGTTTGCCATTCAACTTTCTGAACCCCTTTGCAATTGCACACAATATGGTTTCATGCTGTTTGTATAACTGCAGGGTCTGTTTTTAAAAGCTGTACATAATACTAATAATTGGGAAGCAGTTAGGTTATTTTGAGGGTATGACCTTGTAGGTTGACAGCGCCCCAAGCAGGCCTCATAATGGAGAGGGAGAGTATTTGGGCAACACAAATTAGACCTGATTTTTTTTTTTTTTAATGATAATACCACATTAGATGGGTATGGGGTTGGAAGTCAATCTGGGATTAATTGAGGCAAGCAAAAATGCTCAAAATACATTGTGTGAAATTCTTAAATAACTAATAAAATGTTATTTAAAACGAAGTACCTGTTTTAATTAGTAGCTGACATTGATTAACTGTTCTTATTAGCTGTTGGTAAGTGCATAGGCACTACTGGCCTTTCACTGGGCAGGTAGGGTTTATCCAGTGGCCGCTGCTTTAATACAGTTTCTTTTCTCTTGAAAGGAAAAAATACACTTATTTCATGTAGACACTTTTTAAATCTTTTTCTTGACTGTCTCGGTGCTTTGATTTAAAGTATAAAGTGGTAAGTTTATCTTCGGAATTAAGATACTCGCACTTGGAAATGTGTGTGTGTGGGGGGTGAGTTTTACATACCTTGCTTACCTATTTCTCTGCAATAGCAATTGTTTTTAATCCTTGTTTGAATTTGTTGTTGCTAAAAAGTGATTTTTTAAAAAGCATCCGTATTCCATCATCACATTCATATTACAAATTGGGATATAATATTGAGGCTGAGAGGATAGCTTAAGAGTAGATCACTTGCGTAGCATGTGCAAAGCCTCACGTTTAGTATTAGGTCTTCACAGGCTGCTGTTCCTTGAGGAATTCTTTACGGGAAAAGCTTCCTTCTCTAGGAAGAGGAGCACGCCTGTTAAATGAGTCGCATCCTGCCACCCGGATCTCCTCACTGGATTTCTGCGCACCTCCCTTCACTTCTCTCTCTGTAGGGCAGAGCACTCTTACTCTGCCTCCTGCCTGCCCTCAGTGTTGTAGCCTGTATCCCTGGTTGTCCCCAAGCTGTTCTTCCAGCCTGTTCCATATCACCAGAAGGAGCAGGCTCCCTTGGTACCTCCAGGGCCCGTGGTTATCGTAGTCTTCCTTTTGTGTTCAGCAAGGAAACTTGAAAGGATAGGAGAGATTTCTGTTCCATTTTAGGGTATGCATATCTCAAATATCTAAGGTTTTTTTCTTCCCAGTGTACTGGTTCATTTTAAATATGTGAGTGTATGAAGTGTTGCTGTGTACACACATATACATACATACACATACACACATATACCTGAAAAAATCCTTTCCCTAGAAAGAGAAGCATGCCTCTCATATATACATATATGTATATGTATACATAATTTCAAATCTGTTCCCCTATACCTTAAACCCCCACCTTCCCTTTTACATCCCTTCTCTTCTGTTAGCCTCCATTTCTCTAGTCCATTTTACTGTTGCCTCTGTTTTAGGGAGGGATGCTATATTGCTTGGAAATGTTATGAGGAGACAGGCTTCTACTGGATAACAGTTTACTAGATGCCTAAAGGGTACTTAACACTCCACTGGACTGGTGGCCATAATTAATAAAGTGCCAGGGTAGTTTTAGATTCTGACTAGCTTTGTAGTCATCAGGAAGGAATCAAAGTGTGTTCAATGTAGTCTTAGATTTTAACCATCAGTTTCTCTCCAGTACTTTAATTACTGTTATTTAAACGTTATGTAGGTTTAGACACAGCACTTACTTGGTAGATCATTTTCTTTTCCCCCCCAAAATCAAAGAGGCTAGCATGATACATAAATATAAATCTAAAAAATAACTTCAGTACATATTCATTGTAGGAAAATGAGAGTACTGAACATTTTAAAAAGAAAGTGCATATTGTTTCTCTAGTGAATTAGTAAAAAGAGCACAGAGGACAGAAGTAGAGGAAAATAAGGTCATGGGAAACTTTCCAGTCAGACACTGCTAAATATTGCACTTTCAGTACTATTTTTCATGCCTATGTTTTAAGAAGGAAGAAATTATATGCATAACACATTTTTAAAAACTTATTCTTGTTATTTAATATATTTCCTCATGCCCTTAAGAGATACCATAGACACTTGGTTTTTATAATCTTGTGTAGGAAATAGTACATCAATAAGAGTGTTGAAGGGATATTGATAGAATCATATCTAGTGAGGAGGGAACCTGGGGAATCTACACAGGGAAGGTCTCTAAGAAGGCTGCTGGAACTCATAGGAACTTGTAGAATGAAGAGGGGCCAGGCCTAGAATGGTCCGAGGAAAACATTCATATCAAGGGGACACCACTGCAAGGACCTTAAGGAGTCACGTACAGGGCATGTGCTAGATGTAGAAAGGAGTCTCATGGGTTTGAATGAAATGAGGGCAGGCTGAAGTTCCATTAACAACTCTGGGAAGCATGGACAAGAGGCATGGTGGTGGACAAGTCCAGTGATGGTGAAAGTAAGAGCACATGGCAGTGACGATGAGGATCAGGAGGGAGAGGGAAAGGTGGATGGTGAAGCTACAATCTTGGTCATTGGGAACACTGCCTGCCCCATGTTTAGTACCATAGTACCATGCTTATACTGTGCCTTGTCAACATCCTGACCCAGGACTTAAAAACAGTAAACTAATGGAGGGTTGTTTTTTTTTTTTTTTTTTTTTTAAATTCAGATCACATTTCTGGGCTTTAATGAAGAAACAGATGCTGCTCATATGAAGGTAGGGTCAATTTATTGAATTGGCAAAGACAGTGGGAGACTACTTAAATTTTGGAGACTGAAAATTTTACTTTAGAGCTCAAATTTTATAGTAAGCCAGGCATAATGGTGCATGCCTTTAGTTCCAGCACTCAGGAGGCAAAGGCAGGCTGAACTTTTGTTCAGGACCAGTGGCTGGTCTGTACAGTGTGTTCCAGGCCAACCAGGGCTACGTAGTCTCTTTCCCTATCCCGAACCCCCAGAAACAAAGATAACATTTGAGTGTGATCTTTACATCTTCAATTTCAGCATTTTTACTAAGGATTCCTTTTTTGTTATTTATGAGACAAGGTCTTGTCAGATATCTTTGCTGTGGCCTTAAACTTGTAGAAAGCCTGCTGCCTCCACCTCCCAAGTGCAGGGATAACAACTGTGTGCTACCGTGACTAGCTTTCGTTGATAACTCTTGCTAAGGAAAGAAGATTTAAATTTCACTATTAAAATCATTTTTCTGAATCTTTAAACCACAGGCCATTTTCTTGATTCTGTTTATTATATTGCATGTAACATTGTATATTTTGACAGTTTTCATAATTTGATTTAGTAGTAAAGTTCTGTATTTTTAGTGAAGTAGAATTAAATATAAAAGGTCAGATTTGTAAAAGGTGTCAATGTTTGCACCTTTATAAGTTTGTGCACATTTCATGTAGGCGTTTATAGGGGACTGGTAGTTGAGGTTAGCAGCCATGAAGGGATGGCTGACATTACACAAATCACTGCAGAGTTCCCTGTGCTGCTGCTAGACAGCTGGCAGTTTGTGTTAATCCTCCCTGGTGAGGTCATCTGCAGCTTCTGTCTCGATTTTCATAGCAGAAGGAAGAACTGGTTCAACAGCAACAGGGAGGGCATACTCTCCAGAACAGCATGTAAATATATAACTGGACTTTCAAGGCTGATGCAGGAGTGTCACTGTGAGAGTCCAGCTTCGGCTGCATAGTTCTGAGCCAGCTTCATCTACAGAGTGACACTGTTTCAGAAACAAAACAAACAGCACACCTCTGGTGGCCCTCAGGAGCTGTAGACAGGACCACCTGTATGAAGCCTCTACTCTCTGTGGGGCAAAGACTGGAGAGAACCTTGAGCTGGAAAAAATAATTAAAAAAAGAGGAAAGTTAAGAGAAAAGAAAGGTAGCTCTCCTTTAACCTGCATAAACTCTTTGAAGACTTTCTACAATACCTTCGGGAAAGTGGACTTACAGTTTAAAGAGATAAAACTTTATCCCTGAAGAAGGGTTTTAGTGGCTAAGACTTCTATATGAAAAACTCCAGAATCAGACCAAAGGATGTTAGGGTGACAACTGCTAAAATCATTTAAATGCTGATCTCCTTAGCTGTGGGAAGTGTCCTGTTAAGGTTGATGGGGTAGCTCAGTAGCCACATGCTGGAAAGGCTCTAAAGCATCACTGAGTAACCTTGGCCTTGTGTGAGTTAGAAAATGACTGCAGGCACCCTGTTTAAGTGTGCAGCCCTTACAAAGCAGGCAGCTTATTGACCAGTACACTTCATGGGCTTTGGCTATGGACAGCTTGTGGAAACCTTGACTGTTACTCTGTGGTGTTGATCGTTACTGTTACTGTCATTTAAAATTAGGATCTAGCTGCAGTTTCACTGGAACTTCCAGATCTTCTGAATTCGCTCCATTTCTGCAGTCTAAGTGAAAATGAAATCATTTGTATGAAGGATACCAATAAATCTTCAGATGTAAGCAGTAGTCCTCTAAATCAGGTAACTAGCGGATCATTTCTAATCTGCTTTTTGGGGGCAGATTTTTACTGTATTTGCTTAGTAATAGTAAGTGATTGAAGCTTTCCTTGTTTTAGTCTCAAGGAAATGGTATTGATGAAAGTCTAACTCACAAAGCATTGCCAGCCTTGAAGTATAAAATTATTTTGATCATTGCGTATAAACTAAATTCCTGCCAGCAAAGTTCCGTCAGTGGTGTGCAAGCACATAACTAATTTTTAGTGAACTATTCCTGTTCAGATTTCTTTGTACAACTGGAGGGACTGCTCCTGCTTTGTGGCCGTCTTACACACATTTATATGTGGTGCAAGCTGAACGGACTTCCTGTTAACTTTCTAATCAACAATCTTCCATGTAAAATGTTGCTTTCATAAGACAGCCTTTATTTAGTTCATCACTAAATATTTTTGATAATGTACCAAAGAAAAAGGCTTTGCATTTTAGGAAGTAAGATATCTACAATTGTATGAGTAGGTTTACAGTTGGGAGAACTTACTCCAGCTATGCTGTGTCCTTTGTGAGGTCTAGTGGTTCGAGCTGTGCCTGGTCTTCTGGATCGTGTGGTTCAGTCTTAAACACTTGCTTCGTTTGCTGGATGTAAAGGGCGATGAGCTGTTACATTTGCTTTCTTCTTTGTAAAACCAAATCACTTACCAATGTCTGCATTTAAAATGCAGTGTGTATAGGGAAAACAAATGGCTCGTGTTCTTAATTAGAGCTGTAACCGTTATAAGTTTTAATACTGGAAAAATATAAGTTAAAAGCAGTTCTTTTGTGGTAGAAGGAGGTGACATGTTGGTGTCTATAGGGAAGTGGAATAACAAGTAAACGGGAGTCTGGTTTCTGCCCAGTCATAGAACAGTGGGTGAGACTTAAGGAGTAAAGAGGACGTATTACAAACGCACAGTCATAGACGTGCTAATAGGTTCTTTACCATGTAAGGAGATAGATTGGGGAGAACTCAGATACACAAGAGAAAAAAATACTGGAAATGAAAAATATTAAAGTAAGATTTAAATAAAAATAAGTATATATCTTTAGATAACTTCAGGAAATTAAATACTTAAAATCACTAAACATTATAGAATGAAGGAACCTTTCAGGATCATGCACTTCTTGCCCCCTACCCCTTGAGATTTATTTATTTAAAATTAAAACTGATTTTTACCATCTTTCATCTCTCCCAAGAGTCACCATTCAGGAATGCTTTGTGTCATGAGAGTGTCACCTACATTACCAGGACTCAGAATTGATTTCATCTTTAGTCTCCTAAGTAAATATGCTGCTGGCATAAGACACACCCTGGACACACACTTGCATGAGAAGCTCCACCTTGAGACCACTGATGAAGATGACGATGACACGAACCAGTCTGTGTCTTCCATAGAGGATGACTTTGTCACTGCTTTTGAGCAGTTGGAGGAGGAAGAGAATGCAAAGCTGTGTAACGACGGTGTGTGCGGTTTACTAGACTGTCCTGAAATAGATCGGAGTTGAAGCTTTGGTTTTGAAGTTCTAAGGAGACTTAACAATTGGAATTTATTTTAAAATCTGACCTAGTTTAAACATTTTAATAGTTTTTTTTTTAAATTAAAGGAATTAATTTTCCTGTGACATTTAAGTTCATTGTTATGGTTGCATTGTTCAAGCCTTGATTACCTCACACCTAGAGTCTAGCACTCTGCTGTGTTCAAATGTCAAAGTGGTTAGCTGACAGTCATTAGTAATTTTCCTAACAAATGACAAGGAACTGTGTTTCCCATAGGCATGTATCTGAAGGCATAGGGTAAAATGGGATTATTTAATTAAAAGGTGAACTTTCTGTTAAATAGCATATAGAAAACATTTGTGATATAAACATTTTGTGTCTAATGTCAGTGTTTTAAAACAAGTTTTCTAGAATAATGTAAGAATTTTTTCTTTTCCCGTAGAAATGAATATTGCTACACTAAGGAGCCGGTGTAATGCTGCCTCTCAGACTACTTCAGGTCACCATTTAGAAAGTCATGATCTTAAAGTGCTGGTTAGTTATGGATCACAGAAGTCTTTGGCTAAGCCCTCACCTTCAGTAAATGTTCTGGGACGCAAAGAAGCTTCTTCTGTGAAAACATCAGTTACAACATCGATTTCAGAGCCCTGGACTCAGAGGAGTCTCTACAGGTCACCCAGTGCCTCAGATAAAGGCAAGGACACAGAGGAGACATTCTTTCCTCCTTCTCCTGTCCACTCGTCAGAGTCTGAGTGCTCAAGCCCAAGTCCTGTGATTTTTTTGGATGAAGAGGGATATCAAAAAAGTTTAAAAGCGAAACTTGAGCTGCCTGAAATCCCTGTGACAAAAGATGATATAGAGGATTCAGACTCAGAAGTGAGTGAGTTTTTTGATAGCTTTGATCAGTTTGATGAACTAGAGCAAACTTTAGAGACTTACCTGTTCATGGAAGATCCTGTCATAGGGAAGTCATCACAGAAGATAGGGCACAAATATGAAAAGTCTTGTATGAATCCTCAGAAATTCAAGTTTGAGCGCCCAGCTCTTCCAGCTAATGTTAGAAAGCCAACGCCTCGCAAACCTGAGTCTCCATATGCTCACCTGTGTGATGCTCCAGATTCCCCTCGCCCAGTGGTGGCATCAGAGGACAGTGGTTTGTTTAGCCCTATTCGAACCTCTGCTTTTAGTCCCCCTGGAAGCTGTCCCCCTGCTGAATGCCTTTGCCAAACAGATACTAGTGAAAATAGGAATCATGAAAAGTACTGCACTTACGAAGACTATGCAAATAATCTTTCATGTGAAGTACTAGGCTCAGTTCTTCATACTCAACATGCAAACACAATGTCAGATATTAATAGTATTAAAAGGGGAAGAAATAATCCTGTAACTTATAAGCATGGAGACTCTGATCAAAAAAATAAATGTAAAAAATCTTCAGTGATTACAGATAGTGTTCAGAAGTTTGCAGCAGATCTTGTGGGGAAAAGTTTTGGCAGTGCATTTAAAGACTTACAGAAAGGAGTTTCTTCATGTACCAATGCACTGTGTCACCTGGCTGTCAAATTGACATCATCCGTATTTCAGATGGCATTTAATGAACTAAGAAGGCAGTGTGCGCTTTCATTAAAGGAGCGAGCCATTGGCAGCCTGGCCAGTCTTTTGGTGAGCGAAGCCTTATCAAATGCCTTGAAAGACTTACAGTATGTGAAAAAGCAGATGTTTACAAACACAGTTGCTAGGTTTGCTGCAGACCTTGCTGAAGAGCTTGTTTTTGAAGGTATCATGGAAGTGTGTCAGTTTTCATGTCCTCAGACACCTGCATCTTCACAGTGTCAGTCATTTGACTTTGAAGACAAAGTCGTGAAGTCATATGCCAAAGATTTGTCTGAATCTGTAATACAAGAAGCATTCATAGAGCTGTCACAGACGGACGTGACCTTCACAGCAAAGGCAGCAGTTAATGTTTCTATGGGTAGTGTCAAGTCCGTGAACGCAGAAAATGCAGTGCCACCTGCGCAGACCTTTACATTCTCCTCATCCTTTAGCAGTCAAGCAGTTATGATGACCAAACCAATGCAGGAGCATAAGAAGGAATACACGGTGCAGCAGGCTTTGTTTTGTACCTCAGGAATTGTCACTTCCATACCAGTACCCTTGGCAGGTAGTGCCCTTCTCCCATATCACATGTCATCTACTTTGTATCAGTCCAAGTCTCTGTCATCATCTGAGCATAATAAAGCAAATGGCGGTTCTCCCCAAGAGCACATTGCCATGGAAAGCAGTGCAGAGGAAGTGGATTGTTTTAAAAACACCTGTCTACCTTCAGAACTTAGTCCTTGCAGCCAGAATGACTTCAAACCAACTAATGGTGATATCGACATGCAGAGTCCTTCAAAATTAATGAGTGGCTCTATGATTATTAGCAACTTTTCCACAGCAATGGTACATACAATAGTAAATGAAACCTTAGAGTCCATGACATCCATCAAAGCCACAAAACCTGTTGATACAAATGCAGATTATTTAACTAAAACAATAAAGGGAAAAGCCTGTTCTTTTTCCCTTTGTGACCAAGCAGCACCACAACAGAACAAAGCTAGCAGTAAGGACATGTTTGCTGAGCATTTATCAAAGTCTATTATTAAACATTCCCTGGATAAAAGCAAGTCAGTCCTTCCAAATATAGATAAAAAACCAGTTAGTAAGGAACACATGCTTGTTCTTGGAGAAGAATCACAGTTGACCTTGGGGGAAACTCCCAAATTCCTTGACTTTTCAGATAACTCACCTCACTGTACATTCTTGGTCGGAAAGTATTGTGTTCCAGAATGTAAAGATTCTGTGGGTTTTGGATTTTCTTTAGATGCACTGCCACCTTGTTCAATGATGACAAGTCAGAAATCTGACTTGAAGGAAGTTATAAAGGATAAAGTGGTGACAAGACACAATCTGACTAATACTGCGCTTGAGCCCTTATCTTTTGGACAGGAAAGCTCTTTCCGTCCCTCACAGACTTTATCATCTGCAGTGCTTACCTGTGTAGATAGTTTGCATGTGGAAGATAAGCAGAAAATCAGAGACAGAAATGTGATACCTGATACTCCCCCATCAACACCTTTAGTACCATCCCAGACTAGTTCTGAATGGGACATCAAAAAGTTAACCAAACAACTCAAAGGGGAGTTAGCCAAAGAATTTGCTCCCGCAACACCACCTTCGACACCTCACAACTCATCCGTTGGTAGTTTATCTGAGAATGAACAAACTACTATAGAAAAGGAAGAGTTCATGCTGAAACTCATGCGCTCTCTTTCTGAAGAAGTTGAGAGCAGTGAAGGTGAGGAGCACCCAGAAATGGATGTAAAGTCAGAGCATTTGGGGAAAAAAGGTCAGTTTGCAGACGCATTAGCTACACACATCATTTCTCTTGCAACTGAAGTGGCAGCCTCCCACTTAGATCATGAACTCACTCAAGAATTCAAGGTTCAAAACTCTCACTTAACTGTGCCAAGTCAAAGAAGCATGCTGCCTGCTCTAAGTCATTCAGATGAAAGCATACAGACATGCAGTTTTGCAAGTGATATGGCAGCTGGTGTTATTGCAGAAGCCGAGAAAGTTGCAAACGCTAGAAGTTGTATGCTTTTCAGGCATGAGAGGACCATTTGTCATGTTGAAGGTGATCGAGGTAAAGCAGAAGAGAAGCTGGATGTGGAGGATATTGCACATCCAAGAGAGGTAGAAACGTGTGTTCTTTCATTACCAAGTTGCATGCCAGGTCTGACATACAAGTATCCCAGCTGTGAAAGTGTGACTGATGAATATGCTGGGCACGTTATTCAAGTGCTGAAACAGGAAGGTGGCAACAGTGAGCTAATCATGGATCAGTATGCCAGTAGATTGGCCTACCGTTCTGTCAAGTCAGGAGTACGAGAAGCAGCTAAGACAGTAAAAGTGAAGTGCGGTTTGAAACTCTTCCCTATGCACGCCTCTCATGTGAAAACAAATAAGGAACTGTTGTTCTCAAGTAAAGAGCATCACCAAGAAGTAGATAAAAAAAGACAAAGAAAAAAATATGGCAGCCATCCTTGCAAATACCAGACATGTGACAGGACACAGGATCCATGTAGAAATGAACTTTCTGAACTGTACAGGTTTTCAGCCTCTCTTGCTAGCAGCATAACAAGAGATGTAAAGAAACAGCTGACAGCACCTAAAGTTGACTTGCCAAAATCCTCAACAGACTGTTGTCTTTTTGAAAAATCTGAATGTGTTGACAACAGAGAGAATGTTACTGGACCAGAATTTTCAAAGTCTTGTCAACCTTTACAAAACCATGGACTTTGCCAGAACACAAGCAGTTTAAGTGGGTATAGCTGTGGAGAGAGTGCTCACGCTGTAGAACAGTATGCTAGGAAAGTAGTGGGTGACACTTTAGAGCTAAGCTTAGGACCTGCAGTTTTCCTTAATTCAGAGACCACAACATCACCAGATAGGATTACTTATGCAGAAAAATTGTCACCACTTATAAATGAAGCTTGCAGATACTGTGACCTTAAGGAATCCCATGGTTGTACCAGAAATTCTGCTCAGCTCTTTTCAAAGCAGAGTCCTTGTGCTAGTGCTAAGCCAAGTTCACATTCAAAACTTAGTAGCATCCGCCAGAAATCAAGAATTTTTCATCTTGATGTACCTCAAATTCATGTTAATCTTGATAAAAGGGCGGTGCTTGCAGAGAAGATAGTCGCTGAAGCTATTGAAAAAGCAGAGAGAGAGTTGAGCAATACGAGTTTGGCAGCTGATAGTGGAATTGGACAAGATGGCATTAGCTTTGCTGAGAGCCTTACCACAGAAATCATGACCACAGCTATGACAAATGCCGGGCATGCTGTTAGCAGGTAGGTTTCAATTTTTCTGTGGAGTCTTACAATAGAATGAAAAGCTAACTTTGCCCTATAAGTTTTAGGTTCTGTTCATAAAAAGACTACTTATTTTCATTCTAACTTAACAAAAATTTTCTGTTGCATTTGTATGTGGCTTCATATCCTGTGCATGGTTTTCATCTGAAATTTTTGTTTCCCAGTTCCTTTTGAGAGAAATTATTCATTTACAGGGCTGGAAGATGAGAGAAAGGACAATAACATCAATTCACAGAACTAAGAAACAGGTAAATAGAATAAAAGAAGCTGGTGAATTTTATTTAAGAATTCAGACTGATATATTTACTACTTTGAGATTAATGTCTCTTTCTATGGTTGAAACAACTTGGCACACATGGTTTTTATTCTTCCTTGTTCACAGCAGCTCTAGAAGAGGATACTAGATGGTTATTCCTAAGCCCTTACTCCCAGGACCCAGCAAATAACATTGCTATTCATTCTTCAGACTATTCGTTTTCTTCCTTAGACCTGGCCAGTAATGTACCTTATGTTCTTTAAGCTTGTTTTTATCCAGGCTGGTATTTGCAGATTCTCCTTGTATTTCTGTTCCTATGTCTCCTTTAAGCGTTGTGCCAGGAGTCTGTAAGTTCTGCAGAGTCCCTTCAGTTGCATGTAGTTCTACCTCATATTTTATAAAGTTAAAATGATTTAAGATTGAAGAATGATTGGTTCAAATAGATTATTCACTAAAATGTTAACTGAATTGTTTCACTAATGTTCCTTTTCTCATAAATGTTTGATTAATGGAAGTAATCATAATGGTAGAATATTATAATAGGATATTACAAACCCATAACGTTCACCAGGGTACCATATGAATATCAAATAGGAAAGTATATGGTAGTGGAATTTTATAACAATAATGGATCTATACTTTATTTTTAATTACCATGAGTCCAGTTACCTAGCAGTCATTACAAACCCTCCTTTTAGCCTCCTCCTCCTGTGAGTCATTTTCTTAAAAATGTGACAGGTAACAAGAAAAAGTGTTAAATAAAATAAAGTTGTGGTAAGATACCTATGTTTGGGATGCCAAACCTAACCCGGTTGTTAGATCTTAAATGCAAAGTGAGAAGTTCCTTAAAAATGGGAAGGGCAGTTCAGGGCTTATTTTAGATTTTAGGGAGATAAATTGAAACAGGAAAAAAAAATGTGTTCTCCAAGAGCTGGGGGATACTGTGTTTCAAGCAGAGGGCTGGGGTTGCCTGTGTGTATTGCTGTAGAATGACTACTCAGAGGATAGCAGGTAAGAATGTTGACATTGTGAGGGACTAGCTTATACATCCATGATGTTTTGAAGCCAATGGAAGGCTTTGATCAGAAAACTGATACTTTTTCTCTTCATACTTAAGCTTCAACTGTGTTGACTATATACAGATGGAACAATTAGTTTAGTTGCTCTAAATGGTCTTTTTTTTTTTTTGCTATGCCATATGAATGTCTATTTAAAAAAAATTTTAAGACAGGGTCTTAACTATGTAGCCTTGACTGGTCTAGAATTATGTAGACCAGGCTCGTCTCGAATCACAGAGATACCTCCCTGCTTATGATCATGTTCTGAAGAGATTTCCTAGTTTGAATATAGGCTTGGTTGACACAGTTAGAATTTCAAACTGCATTTCTTATACTAAAAGCCAGAAGGAGGTTCTTCTAGATTCAAATGAAGGTACTATTTTTATAGGGCAGATGATGTGCTTAGAACTTGTAGTAAAGTGTACTTCTGCTCAGTGTCCTGTTGAAAGTCTGCAATGCTTTAGACGGAATGTGGTGGACACACGGGTGTCATCCAGGTAGCAGGTGTGTTCCTTGCCGTGCTCATGTTCAGTCTTCATCATTTGCAGATACAGTGATGTGTTCAGGGATATTAGTATGACCACGGATGTAATTCCTTAGTGTCAGCTTTATCATCTTATTTCTTTGTCACAACTTGTGATCTTTCAATTGCTTCTTAAAATTATTATCATATGATCTTTTCTTAGTTCAAAAGAAGTAGAAGATTTTCAGTCCACTGAGTCACTTGGCAGCCAACAGATGAATCTTAGTGTTGGTGAGGACAGCACGGGTAGCTGGTCCAACTTAAGTTTTGAGGATGACCATCAAGATGAAAGCAGCAGTTTCCATCATCTCAGTGAAAGGTAACTCTGATTTTATAGTTACTTGACTTAAGAAAAGTGAGCAATAGATTTACATTGTTTAAAAATTCTCAATTTGAAAATCTGTTTATACTTCCAACATTTTATTATTCACAATGTGGCTTTTTTGTTGTTTTTAGTTTAATTCTTCTTGAGAGGACGGCTCTCTTCTGGTGTAGCCCAGTCTGGTCTTGAAGTTAAGTTTTTCTCTTAACTATCCAGGGTCTGGATTATAGGCTTGTGGATTGTATTGCCACCCCCGGCTTCTAAATGGTTTTGACACATATTAGATACAGCAAGGGAGCAGAGCTAGTGTTCTTTGGATATGCTGACAGCTGACCTGAAAAAAATATTGCAATACTGTGTTTTATTTACATTTTAAACTTTCATGGATGTTCCGGGAGTATAATTAATCATTCATTAGAGAGTGAAAAGAGCGGTTAGGTATCTGGAAAAGCCGTTGCTACAACCCATACAACCCTGTGGTTTTCGTGATACAAGCTAAAATAAATAGTATTGTTAGGGACAGGACTTTTGCAAGGAACAAAATAGTGAGCATTTATGTAGCTTTTTAGATTGAAAATATAAACACTGTATAGGCTTAGATTTTTCAAAACCTACTTTAATAAGGGTTATTACATGCTTTATACCCTTCTCACCCACCATCCACCAGAGGTAGTGGAAAGAAAAGGTTAATAGGGCAAAGGGGAATGGGGACATGTTTAGACACAGTTCTCTGAGGAGATTCCCATCTTCACTGTCAGGTCACTGACAGCAGGTTAGTTCACAGGAGTCAGCAGCAGTGGCTCCATCCAGTCACAAACACCATTCCTGAGTCAGCAAGGGCAGTTCAATCCAAAAGAAATAGGAGGCTCTGCCAGTCAGTTCAAGTCCACAGACGTGGTAAGAAGCTGCCAGAACACCCCGGAAGTTCTTTGATGCGTTTCTCTTTATGAGGTTGTGGCAAACGATGATCAGCTCAGAAGGCAAGGTGAACCAATGCCACAGTGTCGTCAGCTAAGACCAGCGTCTGCAAAGCCCAAGGAAGACCAGCAAAGAGTGGCAAGGGGAACCCGTGCCACCGCCTAGTCCACTGTCTGTTGGGTTATACTCGTACCTTTTCCACACATCACGTGCTCTCTAGTAAATCATCACGTGCCTTTTTTCCAGGCAGCTTCCAGAACAACACCATGTGTCTGTTTTTAGCAAAACATCTTCTCATAACACAGTTTTCAGAAAAACATCACATGCCACAACTGAGTCTCCAAAGAAACCAGAAATTTCCACTTTCCATGAATCTGTAATAAAACTAGTTTGTATACTTGAAGACATTTACTTTACAGTAAACTTTCTTGGTTAACTTTGTTTACAACAGTCATCTTTGAAATATTTCATTATGATATGGTTTCTTATGTTCTCAATTCTAACTAAAGGCATTCATGGGTTGCTTATGAACTCCCATAAAGCATGTGTCCATGTTAACTGACTACTGGAACAGGAACTAACAGTCATAGTTGGACCTTAGGGAGGGAGAAGCTCTTAGCATGTCTCTACCAGGAGGTGTATGTGGACAGGACCTTGTGAGGTTCCAGTTCACTCAGGCCCTTGAACTGTCCTTGCTGAGAGAGAGAAGGAAGACATTGTGAAGTTGGAGGAGAGGGTGAGGTGGCATAAAGAAAGGAGATGGCCTCTGGCCTGGTAGAGCACATTGCCCTAGCCTAAGGGTGAGAGGGTTTATTTTATACTTGGTTACACTTTCTCTCTCTCTTTTTTTTCTTACTTTTTTTTGATACTGTTTTTGTTATGCTATGGGAAACATAAATATCTTTTACAATGTGGATGCAAACAAAAAATAGTCTTTAAAATGGGAACAGTAGAGCAAGTTTGCAAATTATGATTTTCCCTATCTATATCTACTATAATAACACTTAGGTTTTTTTTCTTTCTTTAAAAAAAGCAAGCTTGTAAGACTTGAACAAGAGTGACATTGCTGTCTAGGACAGTTAAACTGAGAAGAAACCAGTGGTCTGAAGAGAGTTTGTGGAAAGCTCAGTAACTAGAGAGGGTTAACTGTTGCAAGAGGGAGTATTCTACTGGGCTCTAGCCTTCCTTCTGCCTGTATTGTTTAGTTTATTAGCATAGATGACTCAGAAACAAGACTGAAGTGACAGCCTCATTACAGAACCAAATTAGGCTAAGGCCAAAGTAATTGTACATAATATGAGCAAATGCATTTAGGCTCAGATATTAATTATATCAACTCAGCTAGGGAACACATCTGGCTTGAAAGTATGTAGTCAGAAGATCTGTTTCATTCATCTACTGTCAGCATGCACTAGTGAACTAGTGATGTTACAATAGTTTTAAGATTTAGACAGGGAATAGCTCTTAGGACCCATCCTGGGTCAACCATGTGCCTGTTGAATACAGGCTTCCAGAGCCTTACCTCCAGAGATTGACTCAGTGGGCCAGGTGGGGGGCCCAAAACCGCGTGTTCTTGAGAGGCACCTCAGTGATTTCAGTGTGAGTGTTTGGACATTTTATAAAAAGTCTTTTGGTGACCTTTGATGTGACTGCTGTTCTTTCAGGCACAAAGAGCAAGGTTGGCAGTGAGCATTCTGATTTTCACTTTAAATAGGAAGTTCAGTAAAGAACATCAGTTTTAGAACTTAGATGATAACAAAGAGAGCTGGCCTCTGTGTGTGATTTTCTTAAATATTTTGAATAGCTTGAAACCTTTTTGAAATTATATATTAGAGGCAAGTGTGATGTTTTATAGCCATAACCCTCTTGGGGGCTGAGGCAGGAGTATTACAAAATTCAAGGCTAGCATGGCAATTTCTCAAGGCCCTCCCTCAATAAACAAACACCCCTCCCCTCAAAGAAAACTTTTTAGAGTTAGGAAGTTATAGCTCAGTGGTAGGTAGAGCACTTATTTACATGTGTAAGGTCTTAGGTTCAGTTCCCAGCACAGCATACATACAAAATTATGTATGTTAGCTCGAGATAGGGTGATCATACTTCCCAGTTTACTCGTGTGGTTCTTGTATAAAATAACAGACAGTAACCCCCTTCTGTTTTGAATGTGTGCTGTTTAGATGAAATCCATAGTCTTAGAAGTAGCCACCTTACTACATATTATTACTACATATTATTATTACATATTATTACTACATATTATTACTACATATTATACATTAGAGATAGGTAGTACTTTGTAAATAACCGACTTCAGATCTGAACCGCTTGGATAAACAGGAGCAAGAGGAGGTTAGAAAGGCTTCAGTATTTTATTATTAAGTTACTTAGATGCTACTTCTTATGTTCATTTAAATTTAAATGATAGAGTTTTATTACTAATTAGATTGAAAAAATTATCGTTAATAGAATATGGATGAGAATTTTAATTTTGTGGTTTTCATTCTTTAGAAAATCATTTTCTTAAAGTAGATAGGGTTTGAGATAATAAATTCTCCCCTTTTTGTTTACTCTGTGCTACTGTATTTTCTGTGTTTTAGTTTACCTAATGACAGACTGGTGGTAAACATCTGGTTGTCTTTATGGTTTTATAATGGAACTATATTTGTTTGAATATATGTTGAAAAATGACTTTGTTACTTCAATGCATTGTAATTTGTGAAAGTTTGATACTGTTAAAATGAAAATGGATAAGTAATTTATTTGGGAATGCTTGGAAACTACTTAGAACTTTAGGTAATCATGACTTTGGTTACCTTGACAACACATATGTTAGAGAGGCAAAATTTAGGTTTGTATCAATGATAAGTTATAATTGACTAGTGGAGAGTGGGAAGTAAAGCTGCTTATCACCGCAAACTAATGTGCTTACTAATTATTTTAATAATTAGAATGATTAGAATTTTTAAGTTGCATGTTGAAAATTTTAATCTGAAAAGTAGCCTATAATTTTGTTTTTGAATATGGTTGCCTTTTTGTTTTCCCAAACAACGCTTGCTGTAGTTGCAGATATAGCTGCCTTCTTCTTTTGGCTACGTAATTTAAGAAGCTAGAGCTGTGTGGCTTTGGTGACCAGCCAGCCATGCAAATGTATTGCTTAAATAAGCCTTGCTTATTCTAGCTTTCTTCTGAAGAAAATATGTGCTATTTGCCAACTGCTTAGTGTGTGTAATGTCAGAAGTACAGATAATTGGCATATTGATGTAGCAATCTCTTTAAAATAGGACGGCAAGGGCTGTCCGAGAGTTTATCCTACACCTTACCATTGTTTCGTACTGTTCAGAAATCTCAGAAGACCTCAATCTAGGTCTTTTTCCTTTTTAAATTTTCTCCAAACTGAGGAGAAGGAAAGCATATTGCCCTTTTGGTTGTTTTTAATAAGTTACATGTTAAAGTTTGAAATATTAATTTTATCATGCAGTCGTTTGCCATCCTAACAGTTTTGTTGTTTTAATCTTAAAAAGAAATGTAAGTTTAGAATGATTCCATGTTGTTTTGAGGACAATGAAAAGATTCCCTCATCTCCAGCCCTGCCAGTTATCCTTTATGGACTAGCAGTGACAGTCTCTCGCCCCCTCTGTGGATGCTCTACTCCACTGTGGCAGCTTTAGGACAGAAGCTGCCCCAAGGAAACACAGGTGATCTTCACTATCCACTTTCTAGTTCAGCTCTGTTCTTTTCTCCCTCCAGCAGTAATGGTAACAGCAGTAGCTGGAGCAGTCTTGGTTTAGAAGGAGATTTGTATGAGGACAATTTATCCTTTCCAACATCAGACAGGTTGGTCCAGTTTAGACACTTAACACTGATGATTCTTTCATCACTAATGCATGATGTCATTATTCTTAAGAGAGCCAATATGTATCAACCTGCTTTTCTCCTGAATTTTGACATGATTCTGCTCAATATATTTACATCTAATGAAAATTTCAACTAGCTAAGATACGACTGACATCTAATTGCAAATTGTGGCTGTTTGCATGGGTTGCTCTGCTTGCTGTTTCCCATTCTACCAATGATTTCATTAAAAAGAGCTTGCTTCCTACAGGATTTCTGTTCTTATTTTGTTTTGTTTTGTTTTCCTATGTACTTTAATTTTATATATAAGTATAGGAAAATTATTTTAAAACAGTCAATGGCATTAATAGAAGCACTAGTACTCCGTAATTCATGACATTCTATGATATTCAGATAGTACATGACTTAAAACCAGATTAGAATACTTCACCTGAAGTTGCTTGGCTTTAAATGCCATGATAAGGTATGGCTTCTGTAGGAATCATGTGCAGTTCAGACTATAACACGAAATAATGTGAGAAGCAAAGCTTCCTTTTGGTTGCCATTTTCTCCTTTCTAAATGTCATACATCACATTGTAACATTCATTCCTTACTCCTCTTCTGAGAAGTGATTTTAATTCATTACTAATTAAGTTCCCCTCTTTTTTTTTTTTTTTTTTTTGAAACTCTCTTGATTTCTTTGAAAAGTGATGGACCGGATGATAGAGAGAGCGAACAGGAGGATGGTGCTGAGGGTGAGTCACAGTTTCTCTAAGTCTCTGTGTAAGTCTCTAGGGTTTGTATTTATGCCTCTTACAGATAAGCTTTGGATTGTTGGTGTGAAACATCACAAATCATCTCAAAAACAAAAAGTTTGAGGGAGAAGCTTAGGGTATACTTTTCTTTTCAAAATTAATTTATTGTAATCACAGCATATTTATTACTGTGTAACTTCTCTGTAGCTGTGACAAAATGCTTGCAAGTGGGAAAGGGTTTCATGCTGGGAGGACATGTCCGTGGGAACTGGTGGCTAGAGGAAAACAGGCAGGAAACCAGTAGAGCAGATGGGCTGCAGTCCTCACTGGCCCACCCTAGTGACCCATCAGGCCCCAGGCAGTAATGACTTCCCAATGTCCCAAAGCAGTGCCACTTAGCTGGGGATGGGCGGGGAGGAGCTCACTCAGACTGAGACTCAGTCTCCTTCAAGATGGTAACACATAGAGTTAGTGTTGTTGTCAAACTTATATGAGCCAAAGATTAAACGTGGAAAGGGACTTTAAATGTCTCTGCGTCTCTCTTCCCCTTCTAACTCTGTACTCACACATCTGCTTACTTAAAGGAAATAGCCTTCTTTAGTGAACAGAGTTCTTGCTATGCCAACATTAGATATCATTGGCTGCAAAGTCTTAAACATAGTTTGTGATCTTAATTCTTATATTAGAATATTCAAGTGAACCTAGAGACTTCATTCATATTGAACCTAAATTTTCATTGTACTCATATAGTTTTTGAATGTCCTCCTCAGATCTTACTTTTTTAAAAGTATGAATTGATATTTTCTATAAAACAGCATATTTAAATTTAAAATAATGTTTAATATAATTATTTTTGAACTAATGAAAAATTGTTATTTCTTTAGAAGTAGGAAAACAGGGCTGGAGATAGCCTAGTGTTCTCTGTTAGGAGTTCTATCCCAGACCCTCATGCCATAATGTAGGCACACTGAGACACTAGAAAATGTTGAAGAGAATTTCTTGAGATATAATCCCTCAGTTTCCAACCATACTGTTCTTATTCATGGAAGTTACATAACCATTCATAAGTTAAACTTCTCAGATTTAAAATTATTGTTATTTAATATTTTAAAATTACATTTATCTGTTTTGTATGTGTGCCTGTGTGTGCATAAGTGTAAACACACGAATGCCACATATCATGAATCTCACATGGAGTCAGTTTTCTCTGTCTAGCATGCGGGACCTGAGATTTGAACTCAGGTCTTCAAGGTTTGCAGCAATGACTCTACCAGCTGAGTCATCCCACTAACCCAGGCTATTCTATATATTTTTTAAAGATTTATTTCTATTTTATGTCAATGGGTATTTTGCCTACATCTGTGTGCAGTACCCAACAAGGCCAAAATAGGGCATCTGATTGCTCTGGAACTGGAATTACAGAGAGTTAAGAACTGGGTGTCGAATCTGTCTCTTGCAAGAGCAGCCAGTGTTCATAACTAGTAAATCATCTCTCCAGCCCTTACTATAATTTTTAGAGTTAGTGATAATCTAGGTAGTGTTTAATTTTGTTCATTAATGTGTTGGTCTTTAATATACTCTTTTTAAATTTTATTTTTCTTGGATATTTTATGATATTATGATAATATTTTTAATATTATAAAATTATATTTTATGATAATATTTATGATATTAACATTTCAAATGTTATCCCCTTTCCCCCTCTCACAACCTCCTCCCCCCTCCACCTGCTTCTGTGAGGAAGCTCCCACTCCACCCACCCACTCCAACCTCAAAGCCCTGGCATTTCCCCTACATTGGAGAAACAAGCCTTCACAGGACCAAGGGCTTTTCCTCCTGTTGATGCCATCCTCTGCTACGTAGGTGGCTGGAGTCATGGTTTCTTCCATGTGTACTCATTGGTTGATGGTTTAGTCCCTGGGAGCTCTGGAGGAGTCTCGTTAGTTGATATTATTGTTCTTCCTGTGGTGTTGCCACCAAACCCAGTCACTATTGCTGACGCCAAGAGGTGCTGGCTGACGGGAGCCTGATATGGGTGTCTCCTGAGAGGCTCTGCCAGAGCCCTACTGATACAGATGAGGATGGTTGCAGCTAACCATTGGACTGAACCAAGGGGACCCCAATGGAGGAGTTAGAGAAAAGATTGAAGGAGCTGAAGGGGTTTGCAACCCCATAGGAAGTCATATACTTCTAATAACATTCATGGTTATAATTATTCCAAAGGCTATCCATATTTATATATATATATATGCATATGTATATATGCATATATATGTATATATAGATACAGACACACACACACACACACACATGTGTAAGTTGTGGGTCTTTAGTAACCTAGTTATTACTTAGCTAACTTTGCTGAGGAATGATTAAGAGAAGAGATACAACTTAATATAAATAAACTAATTCATTTTTAACATAGTTTAGTGGTAGGCCTGAAAATGGCTTCTGTTACTATATAGACAGCAGGAGGTTAATTATATCCAATGCATCATGCCTCAGCTCTTGAGATGATGGGCATCTCTCATGTATGAAGTTGTAGGGAACTTTTGAGATTTGTTCCATTTGAAGATACATTGGTTTAAATTGACAGAAAACCTCAAAATTAGGGATTCCTATAATAACAGATACCTGCATTTTAAACCTTTCTTCTTTCCTATTTATTATTTATTTGTTAGGTGGCATCAGCCCTGACCTCTGTTGAAATTTCCCATCAGGCCAGGTAACAAGCAGACCCTAACCAAGGAAACCCTAGGAGTGTAGAAAAGTATAACATGACCTAGCTTCCAACCCCAGGAACAAACACTGCAGGGTTTACTAAGGGCCTCAGATATGGTGTCTTGTTTCATAGTATTTAAGACCTCCTTTAAAACAAATAGACATATACAAACCATTTACTAAGTTAATTTTTATGTTTAACATACAAAGTGGTTGATAATTCATTCCGTGTGTTGATTTCTGACTATATATCATATTTTCCTCTTCCTCATTGCCATCTCCCATTGGCACCCATTCCCCATGCTTCCCTCTTCCTCTCAGGGGTCTTCCTTCTACTTTCGTGTCCTACACAAACATGCATGTATGTAAGAACATAGACATGTGTGATTTTTTAATGTAGATTTTGCATAGGAAAGAAAACATACAACTACTTTTGATTGATACTTACTGGCACAAAGGGTGAAAAAAGATAAATTCCTGAGTATGACATGGATCAAACTTTTTACATTAAGAATAGAGGGCCAGCACAAATTGTGAAAATGATTAGTAGTGGTCTAGAGTGCCTTCTATACTGTAACAGAAAAACGCCCATCAACAAGGAAGAAGTTGGCCAACATTCCTGAGGTTAGTGCATACTGGCTTAAGGACCGGCAGCACGGCCAGACACTTGTTGCGCTCAGTTGTCTTTGGGTGGAGTATAAACACAGCACTGGCTCACAGGAAATTGTTCCATCGTCCAGCTAGGGCACATCATTCTCATTCACAAGGAAGTAAGATTGAGAGCAGTTCCTCTTTGTATCATGCTTAAATTCACTCCAAATAGTATATTCGTGCCATCAGTAAGCGGTCAGTTATTCCTTTGTTTTAGCATTATTCTGTCCTTAAGAAATGCTTTATTTGACATTATGGTATAATTAAGGAAAGCATTCACTGGAGTCTTAAATGGAGATTAGAGTTTTGAGAGTCGATAAGCTTTACTTCATATTGTTTAAATGTGCTACTAGGTTTGCAGCCGAGTGGAAAGACTCTGCTGATCATGAACATTGACGTGGAGCCTGGGGCGGTGGACCCTCAGCTCAGGATCATTCTTCAGTGGCTCATTGCCTCTGAGGCGGAAGTTGGAGAACTTTATTTTCAGGACTCTGCAAAGAAGGAGTTTGTCTTAGTAAGTACCTCCCTTCTAGAGTGCTTGTGAGGAAACAATGCCATGTAATAATCCTAAATCCTTTGTTGGTTTAGCAAAATGCTTGTTGACTACAGAATATTAATATGTAGGAGTCTTACAGTCGGGTTCTGGTTTGACACTTGGTGTAGGTAACTCACCGTGGGCAGATGAGTTAGTTTCCTTAGTTGCATGTGGGATGAGAGGCACATAGAATTTACTGTACAGGTTTGTGAGGATTGATTGCAATACTGTAAAGAGCAAGGACGTGGTCTAACATCCTAACCCTAGAAGTTTGATGTCAGTAATAAGCAGCTAATGAATTCTTGAGGAAAGATCTAGCTATTCTATTTCTCTGATTCATTATTGTACCTAATTAATTAGGTCTTTCTCATCTTTATGTAAATAGAAGGCTTGTGTAATGAAAAACCAATACGAGATTAGATACTTTTCTTTAGATGTACCAAGCATGCTGTTAGTAGGGATTTTCAGGTTTTAGTTTTAAGAGTGTTCTTCCTCAGTTTTCCATATAAAAAATTATAACCTTGCTGTAGTACAAAACAGTCCAGTGACTAAACAATATAGATTAATCAAAAAAAGGACAGGAAAGGATAACCCAAGGTATTCTTATTTTCTGGTTCAAAACTTATAACACTATTGTTGGAAGATGTCGATGAAGGATGTGACTGCTCCGACACGGAGTTTATTAGCTTGAGACTTCTGTTTGTAGGAGAGATATAGTCTGGGAAGAAATACTCAAGAAATGAAATATCAAGTGGAAGTATGACTTAAGATAAACCATGGCTACATGGGGCTGACAGGTGGTTAGAGGAGGAGGCCTTGTCGTCATGTAACCTCGCCCAGGGATCTTTGCCTGATTGAGTCAAGTACAATGCTCAGTTGTGGATGGCAAGGTCTTATTGTGTTAACATTGGCTCATTTGAAGTGACTCTCAGAGACTAGCTAGCTAGGACTCCACAAGGCTATTGGGGATGTATGAAACAGTCAAGACAAGTACAGCTTATGTTTGATAGTAGTAAGAATAATAGAAATACTTTGTCTTTCTGGATCATATATTAAAACTCAACATTTTCATGATTAAATAGAATAAACAGTATTACCATGAGGATAAACAGAAGATGACATACAATTGTATGTCAAAAAAGATATAAACATTTTAGGTAACAAAAGAGAAAGACATTGTCAACAAAGGGAGAAGACAGTTCACATATAGAGGAAATGTTTATAATTTTGTATTCTTCATAAAGTTCTTAGCCCTAGCACATACAAAGAATGCCTTCATTTTAAAAATAAAAGGGCATGCAATCTAATTTTAAAATGGACTTTAGTGTTATTATTGCCTATCTTTGGAAAATAAAACATGAAGGGGTATTCAGCTTTACTAGCCATTAGGAAAATGCAAATCAAAATCACTACATTGCAGTAGGGTGACTGTCCAGGTGGTAACAGCAAGCGTGGGAGGACATGGTATCTTCTTACAGTTCTCAGTGAGAATCTAAAATGGTGAAGCTGTGGTGGAAAAACACCTAACAGTTCCCCAGAATGCCAAGTACAACATTAGCATGTTACACAGCATTTCACTGCTTGTGTGCACTCGAGGAACACAAAAGCATGTGTGTACACAAAAACCACCTCAGAAATGTCTGTGGCAGCATTACTTATAGTAGGTAAGTAACATTTGTAACATTTGTTAGGCTTGTGGTATAGGTCTATAATTCCAGTACACCAGAAGCAAAGGCAGGAGGATTACTGTATGTTGAGGTCACCCTGATCTAAATTAAGCAAGTTCTGGTCATAGTAAGACCCTGTCTTGAACAGTGAGCCATCTCCCATCTGTCTTATCAGCTAATGAATGGAGAAGGAGCTTTGTTGGTTAGTAGAAAGTAGTAAGGCACTGTGTCTTGCTTTACTTCAAGATAACTATGCTAAGCCAAACACACACACGAGTTCACAGTTCCATTTCTATGACATACCTCTAAGTAGGCACAGCTATGAGACCCCAAGTGGATGAGCGCTTTACTGAAGGTGCTATAGAGGATGGAAAGGGGCTTCTGATACAGAGGGCTTTTCTCCTGGTATGAGGAGAGAGCATCCAGTATTGACTGTGTGGACTTGTCTTCAGTTCAGTGATGTACTAAAACCCATGGCCTGTGAATTGTATCTCAAAACTGTTTAAAAAAAGCACATTTCCAGTAAAATAGTTTTTCAGAATTTATTTTACAGGCCTTTTAAAACTTAAGAATTCTTACATAGTTGAATAAACAGGAAAGTAAGGTCAGGTTCTGTTTTGCAGTGGTAGAGTTTGCCTAATCCCTGTTCATTCTTTTGCTTGCTTCTTTGTTCAGACATTACATTTCTTAACTTAGAAAGCCATGCTTCTGTTGAGGCTGAAGTGTTTTCCAGAATATAAACCATACTATATGCTGTGGAAAGAAAATCTCCATCCTTTTATTAACCTTGACATTGTCGTTATTATTTTATGTTCCTAATTGAGGTCGTGGCAGATGTATTTAGTTAGGTGAAGAATTTTCCTGTACACAGTTACTCTGCATTCCCATGCAGACTGTCCACTGCCAAGGCTTGCGTTCTGTTTCCGGCAATCCTGAAGTGTCATTCTGTGGAGACTTGTTTCAATTTGGGCAAAGGGCTGGTGGTTGGGGGGAGATGGCATAACTGGAAAAGAAAATTTCATGGTAAACTGCAGGATTCCCAGTTTTGTCTGAAGATAAAAATAAAAACTTTCTTGCCTCAGATTGTTTTTTGTTAATGTATATTAATGTTTCTGTTAATCCTTCTTTCTTAGCTTTCAAAGCAGTTACAGGAGAGAGGATGGAAAGTGGGCGATGTCCTGCAGGCTGTGCTGAAATACTACGAAGTGGTGGCCAAGTCCTCAAGCGAGGACACGTGCACGTCGCTGTTTGATTGGCTCTTAGAAAATGCCTAGCAAACTCCAAGGCAGTGTACTTTAGTGCTTGTTTTAGGAAGTAAAGAAGTTGATGATTTACATGTAGGATAAAATTCAAATACAGAATATTAACATTTTAATTGAATTGAAAGGAAAGTAAGCTTTTTAAGTGCTTTCTGTCATTACACTGTATATAGTTCATACTTTTGTAATCTTTGTCAAGATATTCTCTTTACTTATTCTTCTGTATATGTGTATGTGTTATGACCCTGAGATAATATTCTGTGAAGGACGATCTATCCCCACCCGAGGCTGGGGCATTGTCTGACAGCATTTGTTTGGATCCACATAGTGCTGCTGCTGCTGCTGCTGCTGCTGCAAACAGGGCTGAGGCGGCTGGCCTGGCCCACGTGATCACTTGGTTCCTTTGAAAACAAGTGGTGTCTAAAGATAAGTCATCTGACGTGAAGAAAGAAAACTGAGGCTGATATTTTGTTGTTTATTTATTTCTGATAAGTTTGTATTCTTTATGTACTGTTCTTTAAAATCAGTTTTACTTCCCAGTTCAGCTATTGGTACTTGTAGATTCCCCGATCTTTAAGCCCGTAGCATACTCGTTAGTGACTTAGGTTTCTGTGAACACCGTTATGCGTTCCCCTGGCTTTCCATCAAGTGATGTTATTTGCTAATACTGCCAATTGTTATGAAATGAGAAGGAGAAGGGCGTGCGTGTGCAAGAATAAACGCTAACCTTCCCACTAGTTCATTCGTTTACTTTAGAGTTTTCTTAAATAGAAACCCACTATTAACATTAAATAAAATGTCTAAATATTATGCAGTAAGAATTTTGTCTTTTTGATTTATTCTACAGATGCAAATTTAGGTTGTAAAATACATTGAAATTTTAAAAATTAATGTAGAAATGCACTCAGAGGAGCCCAATAATGAATTTCAGTATTGGATTTTGAAGAAGAAAAAAATCCTCCTCACCTCACCAAGAGTAATTTCTTTTAGCTCGGTGATTCTCAACCTTCCTAACGTTGCAACCTTTTAATACAGTTCCTCATGTTGTGGTGACCCCTAACCATAAAATTATTTTGTTGATACTTCATAACTGTAATTTTGCTACTGTTATGACTTGTAAATATTGGTGTTTTCTGATGATCTGATAGGGGTCATTTGACCCCCAAAGAGGTTGCAAGCCAGAGGTTAAGAACTGCCATTTCAGCATAAAAGTACCTCTCTCCCAATAAAATGTATCTGGATAATTTCATAAAGTTCCCTCTCATGATCTTTTTTGGCCTCTACATTTTCTACTGTGTTTTTAGAGACTGCAGGTTGTTCTAATTGAGATGAGCAGGCTTTGTCTCAGTGTGTTTGAGATGTGTGTAGGTGGGAGGCTCTCCCTAACCGGTTCTGGAATCTAAGGCGAGTCATACTACCTGGGGCTGTTGTGTTTTCTCCATTATATTTTCTTTCTTCCCCTAAGCGCTGACTTTTCTAGAACCTACAGTGAATAGATGACATAACACCTACCAGGGTACTTCCATTAATCTGAATTAGTAATTATGGTGGAAAAGTTATTTTTATAGAGATGTCACATATGCTTTGTCTCTAGAAACAAGTATTTTGAAACTACATTATAAACTCTAGTTTTTCTCAGTTCAACATAGAGACACAAGGCCTGCCTTAAGCATACATTTTTTTTTTCTTTTTTCTTTTTTTCGGAGCTGGGGACTGAACCCAGGGCCTTGCGCTTGCTAGGCAAGCGCTCTACCACTGAGCTAAATCCCCAACCCCACATTTTTTTTAAAAAGAAGTTTCTTCAAGTATTTTTCAGAGTGGGCAAATGCAGGAATAATATCCATGTGCACTCTCTTACACTTGTATGAGGAACCAGCACGCTGCACATATGTAATTTGCATGATATGTGTTGCTTAGATTAACAGTAAAACCGACTTTAAATTTCCTTGAGATGCAAATGACAATGTTGGTCTTAAAAAATTTAAAGTGCCAGGAGTGTTTCTGTTTCTGAATTAGTTATTTGAGGCAAGCTCTAAGTTGTGCTCCGATTTCCTTTTCGTTTTGGTGAAGCCACGCTACGCTGTACTGCCCAGTGTTCTTCAATAAGTGCAACAGTGACAGAGGTGGAACTCACAGTGCGTCGGTTCTGTGCAGGAACACAGAAAACAGTAAGAAGTACTGGCAGGGTGTGTGGAAGTGTAGGCAGTTTCCTTATAGAAAGCATTAGCATGTAGAGCCGTGCTGCGTCGGGCTGGACACAGGTAAAGGAGGCCGCTTTAAAGCACGTTGTCTTTGGAGCATCTCTGTTGAGAGTAAAACTTAAAATGTTGTGATACACAGTGAGCTGACTCTTGACTCACCAGTTTTAAAGGCATCCAGGATCCACAGACAGAAACACCTCTGTCAGAAAAGCCAGCCAAGAAAACAAACAACACAAAACCCACAGAAGAAATGGCAGTAGATAGATGGCTCCTTATGGTGTAAAGCTAGCTTAACAACCTTCAGTAAACACATGTAGTACCTCTGTTCTTTCAGAAATGCTTCATTTACCCCTAAAGGTATTTAATGTGAATTAGTGCAGTTCATACTACTAGAATTCTGCTTAGCAGAGGACTTATATTGCAGGTAGGAAGCTACGGGTTGAGTGCACTGTGCAGAAATTAAAGACGGTTGACCCATTTGACAGAGCTGTGGCCCCCAGCGGTGGCACATGTTCTCTGATTGTCCCGAGCCTCGGCTACCTGCCGTTCCACTAGTAGTGTTTCTCCACAGCTGCTTTTAGCAGCATCAAGTCAGTGTATTGTTTTGTAATTTTTCAAAGAAATCTTTACACAGAGTTTAAATATGTTGGGTCCACACACGGGTAGGGAAAATACTCTCCATTTAAAACCGTGTCTGCCTGTCAGCAGCACGGAGAACTGTGGGAGCGTCTGTGGGAGTCAGAAGGGGCGGACTCGAGTCAATTGCGCTTTGCTCTTCAGCGCAAGCGCAAGCCCTGTAGGCACCCCTTGTTTACGGTGCGCCTGCTCTGCACACGCAGGCGCGGTGCTGGTCACTCCTGCCTCTCTATTTATTTATTTTGACATCTGTACATTCCTTTCCTATAGTTAAGAGCCGCAGTTCTGCAGGCTCCTATCTCAGTCTGTTGTACGGTTTGGATGCTATTTAAATGCCAGGTTCTATGTGGCTGGATTTGCAGCCTTCAGTTACTTGTGCTGTGTTTCAAGTAATCTGCATTCTTGTTCACTTAATGAATATTTAGTAGAAGTAACTTTGAGTAACTGTGGCCACTTATTTGGGTTTGCTCATTTAGCGCACTAAGGTCGTATACTGTGTGTAGTAGTAACCTCTCTTTCTGCTCTTGAGTAATTTAATGTTCATTTATCAAACTCGGAACTTCAAAACGCACTAAAGTTTTGTTTAGCAGTGGTTCAAACTGTTTCAGAAATTACTTTTGTAATAATTTGCAATTAATTGTTCTTTTGTCTTTACTCTTGTTCAAGCCTGTGATCTTTCCTCTCCCAGCCAAGAATTATTCAATAAATTTAAGAAATGTCAAGCCATGGTTTCCATTCTGTAGCATCCTGTTCATTCTGAGCTAAACAAAAGCAAAGGCATTCAAGACTGCTGTGTTAGAAGACACGGAAGGAGCTACATGCTTATGTCATGGCTCTTGAGGACAAGAGAAATTAGGAATATTTCCAGTTGCATACTGGATTCTATCTATTTCAGAGATGCCTTTAATGGATAATGTAGGAGACTTGAAAGCCCAATTGGATTCAGTGCAAGTGGAAGGCCATTGCCTTCAGCAGATGCGCGCATGACTCTGAAATTTTTCTCATCTGGCGTCAACATTCCTTGGTAAAATATAGACATCACACCTCTGACACATTAGGCGAAAGTTAGCCTTTGGTTGTGGGTATTAGCAAACATGCTAACGATATCTACAATTACAGCAGTTTGCAACAGGAAAATGGAGAAAAAGGATTGGTAGATGTGAAGGTGTGGGTTAAGTTTATAGTGAGATTTTACTAGTAGAATGTAAATGCTTTTATGTTTTTAGAAATATTGGGAATAGAGAAAAAGTGATGTGAAAGTACGGTTGTTGATTGACCTTCGCTTCACACTGAACATCACTGCCACACCTCAGAGTGAAGCATCTGCCATCTGCGAGCCTTCGTGCTATAACTGTTAAGGCCCACGAGTTCTGTCAAGGTGTACTCTGAGTATTATACATCCCAGAGTTTGGACATGCATGTAGTGCACTGGAGGGTCATACAAGTGCATTTGTTGCCTGATGAGCATTTAATACCCAGAAGCTGGAAAAGAACTCGATAATGCTTCAGGATGTTTGGGGGTAATGGCACACACATAAGCCTTGGGTGTTAAGTACATTGTTATTAATTGTGTATGAAGAAGACAGACACTGACACTAAGGAAGATTCCAAGAAGAGAATGGGCCCAAACAGTAAGGCATGCAGCAAAAGTCTTTTGAATGATTTAAGTCAGGGGACCCCTTAGAGCTTGTTTCCTAGGGAGGACAGACCTGAGGTTGAGGCAAGGACTTGACATATCCTCACAGTTGTTTGAGTGTGAAAGAGATTGTGTATATAAGGATAGATGCTTCATGGTGTCTGCACTGTGAGAAGGTAAAGGGACAATTGTAAAAGCTTATGACATTGTGCAACGAAGAGCACAGGTGACATCTGTTTTCCTCGTCCTTTGTAATTTTGCAGTTGTCACACACTGACTTTACTCCTGTTCTATAGGCCGAGGATGAAGATATGCAGATTGGAGTGAGTGACAAACATCTGAGAGGGAATTGAAGGCCCAGTGAGATGGGTAGATAGATGTGTTTATGGAACAAGGCTCCTGAAGACAAGTTCAGTTTTCAGGACCAGTGTCAAGTCAAGGTGGAAGGAGAGAATTAATTCACAATAGTGTCCACACATGCACACGCACACACTTCTTAATTTTAAAACTAATAAAATTTTGATTAAAAAATTAGACTAAAAAAGGACTTGATTTTTAGGGGCAGGTTCTTCCCTCTGTACCCATTTACCCCCCTTTAAATAAACACCGGAATGGATTTCTTTTGCAGTAAGTGGTTAAGACTGGACCGGAAAAAACCAAACAACACCACCCTCTCCACACACACATTTTTAAGTTGGGGCAGACATGCCACAGCATTCACGTTGAAAGGAAGGACAGTTTGTGGGAGGGGGTTCTCTTCCACATTGTGGGCTCTGGGAATCACGCTCAGGTCACTAGGCATGGCAGCAGTGCCCGTGCCCACTGAGATACCTGTTGGACAAGGTTGGACTTGGTTTACAGAGTTCTTCTGATAACTTTTAACTTGATGTAAGATATTTTAAGGTAAGTACTAACAAGGAGATGCTGCATTTAAGTTATGCTTAGAATTATCAGTTTTATTAATTTGAATTCTCAGGAGCACTGGTTGGATTGCTTGTGGCAACAATAGAATAATAATAATAATAATAATTTGGTAGGAGATGGATGATGACTGCCCCTTGTCCCAGGATAGGTTCTCACTGTTTCTGGAAAGTCATCCTCTGTGTCCTGTTCCTGTTTCTTGGAGCCTGTGCATGGAGGTGGTGCTTGGTTTTGTTTTGAGACAGGAACTCCCATAGGTAACCCAGGTGAGGAGTCTCCTAGGTAGATTTTTTCTTGCCTTAATTCTGAGTCTTGGAGAAGGGAGGGCCATTTGTAAGTTCCAGGCCAGCCTGGGCTACATAGTGAGATCTCATCTTAACAAGCACAAATAATTTAAGTTTAGAAAAGAGGCTATATTTACAGGAGAAGAGTTAGGGGCAGGCAAAAACAAAACAAAACAAAACAAAACAAAAAACAAAAAACATGCTCCACAAGTTTCTATTCAATCTTAGTAGTGAGTCAAGGAAAAGAACAATCTACCCAGAGTTCATAGGCTAGCTCCCATGTGAGTCTGTAGCCACAGTTGACCCTAAGTGGGTGGTTCAGAATATTAAAAGCAAAGAGTTGTCTGTTAAGTCTCCATGCCTGTCAAAGACAAACAAAACAACAAAACTTTAAGGAGCTCATTTTCATCTAAAGTTTATAAAGTCTAAACCATAAAAAGATAGAAAAATGAGCAATAAGTTTGATTTTTGGTTTTGGTTGTTTTGGTTTTTAGAAAAAAACTGTAAAACCATGAGTGAGAGTGACAGAACTGGAACCAGCTCAGCCTGTCATTAGGATATAAAGTAGCCAACAGTGTTTGGTGTTTCTGAGACAGGACCTGAGTGGTTGTGGTACACCCTTTTCATCCCAACACTGGAGGCAGAGGCAGGTGGGTCTCTGAGTTTGAGGCCAGAGCCTGGTCTACGGAACAAGTTCCAGTCTAGCCAGGGCTACACACAGAAACCCTCTCAAAACAAAACCAGAGGGAGGTTTAAAGATGAGTAGAGAACTACTTCACGTCTACTAAGGTGGCTAAAATAACAAGCTACATAATACTGAGGGTTGCCAAGGTTATGAAGAAACTGAGGCCCACAGGCATTGCTGCTGCTCACAGGGGTTTAAAATAATGTGACTGCTTCAACAATTCTTTGGCAGTTCCAGTTCATGTAGAATACCATATAATTGGAGTAACTTCTTCCCTGTGGATATGCCCATGAGAAGTGAGAATGTCTCCACAAAACTTGTACATAAATATTTACAGCATTATTCCTAATAGCTCCAGAGTACTGGGACCCAGTTGAATACACAGACTGTGTTTTATTTCTGCAATATTATTTAATCTTTAAAAAATGAAGTAGAGATATGTGCTATGGTATGATTGGGCCTTGAAAACAGTATGTTAATTATGAGAAACTGGACATGAATGAAAACATACACATATGTTCACACATATGTACATATGCTTGAATGCATACATATATGTGCATGTTTATTATAGCAATATACATCAAACTGCAGACTTTAGGTTAGTGTTTGCTCGGAACCTGGGGAACAAGGCAGTGAATCACTAGTACTACAGAGTTTCATTGAGTATGATGAGATAGTCTGGCGTTACATCTGATGATGTTCTCTAATTCTTTGAATATAATAAAATTCATTGAATTGAGTATTTTAAAAGAATGAATTTTATCATATAGGCGATACCCCCAAAATCTTTCATGGGACAAGGTAAATAGTTTTTAAAGCAAAAGGATCTTTTTAAATGTGAGGTGAGATCTTTGAGACTCCGCATTTGCGGTTGACAGCAGAGTAGGTGCAGCTAAGAGTATTGGTGAATTGGAAAAAATTACACAGAGTAGTTTTCAGAAAGTCAATAAGTGGGTGGATATATAAAAAGAGTGATGTAAGTTTGTTAAAGGAGAAGGTTCAAATATGTGTAGTTGGTTAAGAAAAAGGGGAAAAAGTCCTAAATAATGGAAAAGATTGCTACAAAAATTCCAAAAAAAAAAAAAAAAAAAAAAACTATGCATAGACTTACCATAAACCTCAAAACCTGTTTTCTAGGGATGCATGCATGCATGCATTCCTACTTTTCTAGACTATCGAATAAGGAAGCTAAAATGTCTAAGGTGGTTAATAAAGAATAGAGGTTGTATTAAAATTAGAGGAAAAATATACGTGAAGTAAAAAGGAGAGAAAGAATCCAGTTGCACCAGTGTAAAGCCTCAAGATGAGTCAGGGCGCCGAGAATGGGAGACTGTGGGTGCCAGTCCTAAGTCAGTCACCTGTCTCAACCTGTCATGGCCCTGAGACAGTGCAAGAGGGAGCTGGAAGAGTAAGCCAGAGGACGAAGATGTGGGCTCTGGAAGGCTGTCTTCTCCCCATGGCATGGCCAGTGCATGACCACTGCACTCAAGAGCTCAGAGCAGCTGTGGTTGCTTACACACGACTAAGACAATTCCAGCATGGATGAGGGAAGGGCTCTTGAGGGTCCACCCCAAACTGATAAGCTACTCGCTGTTGGCAGCTCAAGGGGTGGTTGGATCAATGGGAGTATTTGCCCATGTTCACATAGGCAGCATGATTGGGCTCAGTGGAATTTCAACAAAAAAACCAAGAGGACCTGAAAGTGGGAGGGGCAGTGTTGGGAAATTGGGAGTGGGGGACTTTAGGGGTGTAGATGATCAAGATACCTTTTATATTTACATATGGAATTGTCAAAGAATTACTAAAAATAAGAATTTAAAGAAATTACATACCCCTCAAAGATAAAGAAGATAGTAGATCTAAATCTTAAATTCCTGCTACTTCACGGTTGTTCCTGGGAGTCTTCCTCCATAAGCTTCCTTCACAGCGTTAGTTTTTCTTTCTGGAAAATCCAGTTTATGAAAGAATAAATATTAGTCAAACCACTTTGGAAGAAAATTGGGCATGATTTACTTAAGTTGGACTTGTGTATTCCCTGTGACATATGGCATTGGTACATACAAACTTCAAAGAATAGCTACTGTATATGTAGTACAGGAAACCAGGATGTTTATGGAGGCTGAAGCTGACACACAGTTGACCCCCACCCTGCACTAGCTGAGAGTTCTGCACTGGAGAACCAACTGGGGAGCCAAGAGACAGAAAACTGGCATCTGCAGCTACCATGCAGAATTCTATTTTCCTAAACAAAGCTGTTGAATAATTATTTGAAGGGTATTATAAGCAGTCTAGAAGAGATTTAAACTATGTACAAGGATGTGCATAGGTTATATGCAAATGTGACACATAAAGAGAATTTACACATCCTATGATGCCGGTGTCCATAGGGAAACCTAGAGCCAATCACAGTCACCGACGTGAAGGGATGATTGTATTCATGTAATGGAATTTAAAATAGGAAAAGGGGTACAGCTATGTGCTGAAATCACTGTTAAAAACATAGCGAAAAAAATCAAAGAAAGATAAAAAACATGAGAACCAAACCAGAGAAAACCAAACATGCCTGTAAATAGGGAGAGAGACACAGGTAATTTTTGATAGTCATGTAGTCATATGTGTGTGTGTATGTGTATGTATACAGACATACACAAATATATATGTGTACATAGCCACACATGACTATATATATGAGCTATATTGGTATATTACCATATGAGTGTTGGAGAAGATTGATACAGAATCTCGGGTCACTTCCTGGGTAGGTGAGAAAAGGGGGGATGCACAGCACAGGTGTCTAAAGCAGCAGTTATGGACTATGATGCTGTGTCCCTGGCCCTGGATTGTTCTTTCCTTCAAATTATATAGAAAAATTAAATAATATTTTAAATGTTTTGGTTAATTTTTGCGAACCTCATTCATACAATGTATTTTGATCACGCTCCATGACTTCTGGATCCACATGTCACCTTTTATTTCCTCTGCCAACTTAAAAATCAAAAATCCGAACCAAAACAAAAGAGCAACCCACCAAGTCCAGTTTGTGCTGTTCATAAATGCATGTGTGTAAGGACATCCAGTGGTGTGTGGTCAACCTACCAAGGACCTTATCCTTAAAGAATGTGCACTTTTTCTTAGTAGCCACCATCTGCAATGACCTCCTGGCCCATCTGTGCTGGAATGGTAATCAGGTTGTCTTTTAAAGCCAACTGCAGCTTCCATGAGTTTGTAAATCCAGTGGTCCTGTCACGGCTAGAAGTCACTTACTCCCTAGCCGCGGTGGCTCTTAGGATTTTCCCATCCCCTCTTCACTATATTCCCCCAGCTTTGGGAGTAGAGAATGTCACAATACATGACCAAGTGTTCCAGAGACATTTTTCAGCTTGACCACTTTTGAGTTTTTGACCACAGCAGTTAAAAAGTTTCTCTGATGAGGACCTCGGGCTGCAGTAATCTGTGGTGTCTGTTGCTGTGATGAAGCAGCAAGCTGAGGAAGAAAGGGTTTATCTGCCTTACGCTTGCTTCCACATCACTCCTCTTCACTGCAGGAAGTCAGGACAGCAACTCAGCCAGGGCAGGAACCTGGAGGCAGAGCTGATGCGGAGGCCATGGAGGGGTGCTGCTCACTGCTTTGCTCCTGTGGCCTGCTCAGCCTGCTTTCCTACAGAACAAGACCACCAGCTTAGGGATAGCACTGTCCACAACGGATTAGGCCCTCTCCCGTTGATAACTAAATTTAAAACCTGCCTTACATTTGGATCTTATGGAGACGTTTTCTCAGTTGAAGCTTTTCCCCTCTCTGATGACTTTAGCTTGTGACACATTGACATCAAACTAGTCAGTACAGAGGACAATTTGATACTCTCTCCATTTAGGACAATAACATCAGATTTACCTCTGGGATCTGGGAGCTCTCCAGCTATGGCTTCTTGGTTAGATTTACAGTACCAAGCATATATTTCCTCCCATGGAGCTGGCTGTAAATCCACTCCATGATTTGTTTATAACAGGCGCACCACTAACACAGCCACAGTAGTATCTTGTCAGGTTAGTCTTCATTCAGCTGTCTGGGTTCACAGGGAGGTGGGACTGTTAATGACTTTTCTCCCCCAGCAGCCTCTGTAAAACTTTCCTGATTATATGAAAGCTAGAAGGCAGGAAGGAAGCCTCTGGGTCAGTACCAGCTTGATTTCTGCATGTTCTAAGGCTGAAGTATATGATGATTTCAGCAAAAGGCTCATAATATCAAGTTCCGGTGGGCATCCAAGAACAGTAGCAGTTGCTGGTGATGTGTTCGGGATCATCAGGTCATTCTGACCAATAACTCAAGATGAAGAATCCCACACCTGGCTCAAACATGAAAACTAATTTAAGAGATGTTTATAAGATTTGTATAAAGAAGTAATGGGTATGTTATATAGCTTCTGATATTTTTTTGTAAAAACAAAAAGCTGAACATGTTTAACCGCAACTAAAATTATTAAAAACATTATCTCTATACGTTCTAAATTGCCTCCTCATAAAAGTACACATTCTGGCTTCTAGTCCTCTTCTGCGGGCTAAGTTGCCTCTACCATAATTCCTAGATCCTAGTCTCATTTTGGATTCCTACATCTACCTGAACTCCAAACCCGGGCCAGCTCTGCGGATGGAAGGAACAAAAGCTTGTAGTCCTGAAAAGATGATGGATTAGAGGAAGAAGTGGTGGGGCTGGGTAGTGTCTTAGGGTCATCATTGCTGTGATGAAGCACCATGACCAAAGACACTTAGAGAGGAAAAGGTTTTGTTTGCCTTACACTTCCATATTGCTGTTCATCACTGAAGGAAGTCAGGACAGGAATGCAAACAGGGCAGGGACCTGACCGTTGAGGAGTGCTGCTTACTGGATTGCTCCCCATGGCTTGCTGGAACCCAGGACCACCAGCCCAGGGATAGCCCCATCCACAATGAGCTGGGATCTCCCCCATCACTCACTAATTAAGAAAATGCCCTACAGGCTTGCCTACAATCTGATCTTATACAAGTATTTTTAAAAATGGAATCCTCCTTCTCAGATGACTTTAGCTTGTGTCAAGTTGACATAAAAATATCCAGCACAGGTAGGATTAGAGGAGGTTTTCATCCAGAATGGAAGTAATGGCAGGAGAGGAAAGTTGTCCTTGTCAGGGACGAGGAGGCAAAGCTGCATCCTAGCCACTCTGGTCTTGGGACATGAGTAGCCGTGCTGATTGATGGCCAAGGCTAGATTGTGAGACTCAGAACTGAGTGGTTGGAGTTCTGGGTAGCCAGCCACAGTGGTATTTTGGCAGTCTGCTCTCAACAGGGCTTCCCAGTTGCCTCCAGCCTGGCTGGACTGGTCACAGAGCTACAGGGCTGGATGGCTGCTGTGTGGACACACTGCCTTCCCACAAGCACCCTGCAGCTTGTCCTTCATGGTCTACTCCAGGTAGTATTTGTGACCAACTTGGGAGCACATCGTGTTTCAGGGTAAAAAGAGGGATCCTTTGGAACAGGGCAAACCAAACCGTGCCCAGCTTGGATGCTAACTGTGCTCCTGAAGCTGCAGTGTCCCTGTGTGCCTCAGGGTGGTACAGCAGCACAGCCTATGGCTTACCATACACCAAAGCTCCCTCGCTAGAGTGAGCCTTCCTTGTCTCCCGCATTTGTTTCAAACCAGCTGGTTCCTAATTTAGCGTGTATTTTCAGGTCTTTTCTTGTTGGTGTGTTTCCCTCCCCAGTCAGAATCGGAGCGTTTTCTTCTCAAGTTACCAAAAGGAAGCCTTTCTCTGTCCAAGTTCAGCTTCAATTTCAGGGTAGAGCTGCTGCTTTGGTCACAAAACCTTATCTGAGCAGCACCACCCGGTGTGAGGCAGGCACACTGCAGAGGGGAAGTCGGAGCTGCCCTGTACGCGGTCGGGTGAGCTCAAATACAGCGCACCCTGCACGCTGCACCACAGCGTGCATCCCCTCTGAAGGGAACACACTGGGCTTCAAGGGCCAGAGTTCCTCTCTAATAGGTTTTGGTTTTATGACTTTGCTTTTGAAAGGAGCCAAAACCACGGTCCAGGTGACAGTCTTCATTGTTGGTTGCAGTAACAGGGCACTGAAAGGAAGATCTCTGTGTGTGGACAAACCTGTAATTGTCTCATAGCTTTTACATCCTTACACGAGTTATGCTCTGGCCTGTATAATATTGATAACAATTGATAATAATATTGATCGATTTTTTAAAAATTACACTTCATTTTGGCTCTTGCTTGATTATTTCGTGGGATTAGCTGCTTTGCTCTGTGAAAGACGATTCGTTTTTCGTGTGCTTCCAATGATAAAAGGATTCGATATAGAGTCATAATTTACTATTTATAAAATACTATTGTACTAATTACTTCTGTCCTAATCCATCCTACCATGTGCTCGTAAGTGTGTTACAGGATTGATGCATGCTGGAATCTAGAAGACATTAAATTTTGTTTGACTGGTCAGTAGCATGCAGGAGGGGAACTGTATACTGGGACATAGTCAACACCTCAGGAAAGTGACTATTGCTGAAAGCAGGGAGGCTTTGCTCTTCCTAACCAAGCCGAGGAGAAGAGGGCATGACTTATCTATGTAACTAAGTCCAGGGGCTCTCCCATTTCAATTCCTGATTTTTATTGCTTATATTTTTATTATTTTATTACGTTTAAAAAAATTGTGTGTGTGCAAGTATGTGGAAGTCAAAGGACAACTTGCAATGATTGTTCCCTCCTCCCAGGTGGGACCTGAGGATTGAACTCAGGTCACCAGACTTGGTGTCAAATACCTTTTACCCACTGAGCCGTCTCACCAGCCATCTCTCTTTATCCTGCAAATAAGTTAAAAGAGAACATTACTTGTAGTTGGCAAAATAATGTTTGCCTCTAATATGCAAATATATCTAGAAGACATTACATTTTGTTTGACTGCTCAGTAGCATGCAGGAGGAGAAATGTATACTGGGATATAGTCAAAACCTATCTTTGAATCTGCTACCTTGCATGGTAAAGACTTATTCATTTATTTATTATTTTTGGTTTTTTGAGATAGGATTTTTCTGTGCAGCCCCAGCTGATCTGGAACTCATTTTATCGTCCAGGATGGCCTCAAACCCAGATGCTCTGTTTCCTGGGTGCTGGCTGGGATTAAAGGTATTCACGGGTTGGGGATTTAGCTCAGTGGTAGAGCGCTTGCCTAGGGGAAGCGCAAGGCCCTGGGTTCGGTCCCCAGCTCCAAAAAAAAAAAAAAAAAAAAAAAAAAGGTATTCACGACCATACCCTGTGTTCGTTTCCTTATTCTTCATGAGAGGGAGCATTATGTAGCCCAGGTCGACCTCCAGCCGACTATAGATAAGCGGTCTTTAACTCCTGACCTTTCACATGTTATGGAGTTAAGGACCCTGCTATGGGGCGTTTAAACTGAACTATCTATGGGAGTTCTATGAATCTCCTTAAATTGGGAGAGCCTCAACCAGCTCTGGCCTTTGTGCAGTGTGATTGCAGAGCCAGGGTTGGAGAGGGTTGTGATACCTAGCTGTGATGGCTGGGAAGGCATTGAGTCAGCAAGAGCAGCTGCCATTGGTGACTGGAACAAGGGTGAAAATGGATTCTGGGAGTGTCTGGAAAGGGAGCTCTCCCCTCCCCACCCCCCTCCTCCCAGAACACGGAATGACCTGCGTTAGATTTCTAATCTCCAAAACTAGGAGAGAACGAGAGCTGCATATTAAGGTGCCAAGGTCGTGAGATTGGTTAGGATAGCTGGCTGGTTCAATAGGGTAGCCACTAGCCGTGGGTGTGTGAGTGCCGACTGCCTGGAACGTGAACCCAGAACCGAGAAGTGCTGTAAACATCAAATGCAGATTCCACAGCCTTAGTGTGAGAAAAGGAAAAAGAAAGAAAGAGAGCCTCTTTGATAATTTCTTCATACTGAAATAGCACTATTTTGAATCGATTGTTTAGATGAAATAAAGCACATTAATTTTGTTTCATTAAAAATCACATTTAAAAATACGACTGCTAAAACTTTAAAGGGCAGCTATGGCTTGCATTCCTGGCCCACACACTACTTCTACTGGGCGGAGCAGTAATGCCAAGTCCCTGAGGGATAAGAGGCAGGTTTCCCGTGTCCTCTTGTCCAGGAGCATAGAAGTCTTTGCGTCCTCACCAGACAACAGAATGTCCAGCACATGCTCAGATGTTATTAATAGAGCATGCATTACTCGTGTTGCTGATCCTGTAAAGTCCTTTGACAGGTCAAAAGCTGGCAATTTTATTTGAACACAGCTGTCCCCAAAGGATAGAGAAACCGTAGTCTAATAGAACATGGGATGCGAAAACTGAGTTTTTCTCTTTTTTGACCAGCATTTGTGGTTCCATCTCTCCCTTTAGGGATGGGGCCGTTTACTATTTTCAGAAAAGAAAAAAATATCAAAAAGAAAAACTAGAAGGTAGCTCTTTTAGTTATAGCCTAAATATCAAGCAACATTCTTGAATGGCTTCTATTTTACGTCTGTGACAGTCCTCCCAGCAGGTGCAAAGAAAAATGTCTGAAGCTCAGAAGTAGGATACTAACTTCGTCTCGGAAATTTTGATTCTCTGATTTGCTGCATGATCAATTTTGCATCCCTTAATTCCATTATCACAGCTGCTAATGTTTACATTTACTGGGGCTGAGAACGGTACTATTTAATTAGTTTTAGTTAATGATTTTCTACTTAGAAATATTTTTAAATACCAGAAATACCTTGCTTCAGTAACACATTATTCTCGCACAGAGCTTGAGAATATTATCAGTGGATTCCTGACAGCCCTGACATGGATGTGAGAAATCTCTGGTGATTCTCTGGGTCTCCTAGGTCCAAAATTCATCATTTGAAATGTATCCACCGCAGTAATAAAGGTTGCTTTCTTCCCCTTCCTGTATGAGGTCATTGCTTAACTCAAATGAACTTTGTGCCATTAAAAACGGGGAAGTACACTTTATTCCATTGCCATTTGAGTCTGCTTTGAGGTATTGTGGACGGAAATATCCTGGTTACTGGGTTGGGATGATTCATGGAGTGGAACAGTCTGGAACCAGACTTTATCTTGTCTTCATCTTTATTTTTCTTTGCTATATGGGAACTTATCATTTGAGGTCAGCAATATGGATTTTGGCTGAATTTCTTCAATAATTTTTTTTCTCTGTTTCTTCACCTCAGACCAAAAATATCCAAACACAGACTACTTTCCAATTGCAAACCTGCTCAGGACCCCTCTCAACGGCTGCTAACCTCTTGGAAATTACAGTAAATGCCCTCTGGCGTTGGTTAGGTGGCAAAGTCATTGGTTAGGGTGTTACAATGTAAACCCAGAAGCAAGAGAGAGAATTAGGAATAACAACATTGCCAGTGGATATGGATACAGCGAGAGAGAGAGTGCATGCGCGCGCGCGCGCGCGCGCGCGCACACACACACACACACACACACACACACACACACACACACCCCTCACAGGCTGAGTTCCTTAGTTTAGTTCCCAAGCTGGGGCACTATATGGGTGGGGAGAGAAACCAATGAGAAGATGCTGGTAGCCTAATTATTTTTTAATTGAATCGTTTTATTTTTGTTTTTGAGACTATATCTCATTCTGTAGTCTAGACTTCCCCCGGAACTCACTATGTAGCCCAAGTGGGCCTTGAACTCAGGGCAGTCCTCTCTCTTCAGCCTCTTACATGAGATTACGGGTATGTTCCTGCCTACTGATAGCCTACGTTTTGAACCCACAGTGTCTTTGTGTTTAGAGCCTGTGCTCAAAGTGTGACCTTCGATAATAGTAGGACGGTGTGATGGTTTGAAGGGGATGTCCTTCATAGTCTTAAACATTTAAATACTTGGTCCCTAGTTGGTAGCTCCGTTTGGGTAAATTTTGGAGGTGTGGCCTTGCTGGAGGAAGTACGTCACTGGGGGTGGGCTTCCAGGTTTCAGAGCCTCAGGCCATTCTCAGTGCTCACTGGTGCTTCGTGCTTGTGGCTCAAGAAGTGACTTCTCACTCAACCTGATGCTCCAGCTCCTCGGCCCACCTGCTAGTCTTCCTCCGTACATGATGGTGATGGATTCTTATCCATAAGCCGAAATGAAATCTTCTATAGAATGGACTGTTCATGGTGTTTTATCAAACGTAGCGGAAAAGCCATTAAACATACATGTGTGTGCACCCTTATCCCCACCAGTATGTAAATAGGGATATGCGTGTCATGGAGTGCGTGTGGTTGTCAGGGGACAGCTTGGTGGAGTCTCTTCTCTCCTTCTCCTTTTGAGTCAGTTTGAAGGATTGAACTCGGGTCATTAGCCTGTGCAGCGAGTGCTGTATCCTCCAAACCATCGCGATAGCCCTGTAACAATTGTATACTGTCTTCCTTGTACTGCCTAGTTTTATGTCAACTTGACACAAGCTAGAGTCATGAGAGAGGACGGAGCGTCAATTGAGAAATGGCTTCTATAACTATTGATCAGTGGAGGGGCGCGGGGGGCGTACCCTACTGGTGGTCCTGGGTTCTGTAAGAAAATCGGCCCAGTGAACTATGGGGAGCAAGCCAGTAAGCAGCACCCCTCCATGGCCTATACATTAGCTCCTGCCTCCAGGTTCCTGCCCTGTGTGAGTTCCTGCCCTCGCTGCTTTTGATAACGAACCTGTTATATGGAACTGAGTGAAATAAACCCTTACCTCCCCAGGTTGCTTTGGTCATGGTTTTTTCATCACCACAAAGGTAATCCTAGGACAAACTCTTCAAGTAAACTCCTTTACTTGTCTCACAAGACTTCCATTTACTATCGAAGACCATCTCTTTAGCTCAAATTATTTTCTAATTGATCAGATATAAAGTAAGTATCTTAAGGCTTTTCTGGAGCCCCATTAGACCAAGCACATCTATTCTCAGTGGAATCAAACTTTGAAGATGTGCATGCTGCCTCCCCTCTGCCGCTCCTTTTCTGGCGAGTGAATAGCTTTTGTCCCTATAACACGGCTTTCTGTTTGAAGGCTGCTGGAAAGCAAGACCATTTATTCTCTTCCGTATTATTCTTTGTGGGCTTGCAGAGCTGTGGGTAGGGGGTGGTCCACAGGGCAGTCTGTAGGTATTGTCACTGTTCTCTGTGGATGTGAAGTGTCCTGAGGATTGTCGAAACAGAAGGAAATGTGACCTGTGCTGAATAGCCATGGGATGACGAAACAACAGTGTTTTCAGAGTGGCCCAGCGTGGAGAATAATATTTATTGCCCAAAGAAGGAAAAGGAAGTCAGCTTTGTCTCTGGGGCTCCTGGCACTCCAAGGTGGAGGGAAGTAGGTAGACTTCTACAGTTGAGCAAGTGCGTGTTGGATTGTAGCCTTTTAAAAGACTGTGCATGCCACCCACAGTGGGACCTCTTGCTTAGCTCTTCCTCCTCAGGATTGTTGAGTCCCACCCAAGGCGTAAAGGCATAGCCTCCAGCGGTGGGACAATGGGAATCTCGTTTACGTCAGAGAACTTTTTTTTTTTTTTTTTGGAGCTGGGGACCGAACCCAGGGCCTTGCGCTTGCTAGGCAAGCGCTCTACCACTGAGCTAAATCCCCAAGCCCCAGAGAACTTTTAATTTCAGACACTTTAGGCTTACAGAAAAGTTGCAGAGGAAGCAACTTTCCGTGGGCTCCACACGTGTTCTTCACTCGGATGCTGAGGTGCGCATGGTGCTACATGGCATTTGTGTGGCTGTGAAACGCATTTAGGGAGGAAAGATTTATTTCAGCTCGTGGTTTCGGGAGATTTTACTCAATTGACTGAGAGAGCACCTCACCAGCCCTCAACTTCGTGTTTAATCCACACATAAACCCACAAACATTGTATATAATAACAAGGTACTATGGAGTGTTTCAATACATGGATGTATTGTGTAAAAAATTTTAATCAGGGTATCTATATCTGCAACCTCAAGCATCTATCTTTTTTTTTTTTTTTAATGGGGAAAACACTCAAAGTCCTTTCTTTGAGTTTTTTGAGACAAAGTACAAACTGTTATCTGACAACACCACACCATGTTACAGCCCAGCACATCTTCTCACTCCCATATCCTTGGTGAAGCTTAACTCCAGATGCTAGCAGTCACCATTTAATTTCAAATTTGAGAAGCTATTATAGGTTCCACACATGAGTGAGATCATGTGATATTTGGCTTTCTGTATCTGGTTTACTTCTTTTAATAGTGGTGGTCTATAGTTCTGTGCCTGTTAGAGTAAATGACAGGATTTCAATCTTTTTTTCTTTTTTGGTTTATGCTGTGTGTGTGTGTGTGTGTGTGTGTGTGTGTGTGTGTGTGAGAGAGAGAGAGAGAGAGAGAGAGAGAGAGAGAGAGAGAGAGAGAGAGAGAGTTTGTTCATCCATCACTGGACAGCAGTGTACGTTGTTTGCAAACCTCAGCTCTTGTGATGGCACTGCATAGACTCAGAAGGATAGGTGTCTCTTCAACATGGAGATTTCTTGTGCTTGTGGTATGTATGCAGTAGCGGGATTCCTGAATCATAGTTCTCTTTTGATTGATTGGTGGATTGATTGAGGAGTTTCCATGCTGTTTACAACATGAACTTAAACCCACCAGCACTGTGGAGAGGATTCCTTTCCTCTCCAGCCTCTGTCTGGCAGTGACATCTCATGTGGGTTTTGTTTACGTCTTCCTGATGGTTCATGATAGTGAACATGTTGTCATAACCATTATAACCATTTTGTGTTTTTTCTTTCTGAAAAATGTCTAGTTAAGACTTACCCATTTAAAAACCAGCTCAACTTTTTTGTGGTCATTGAGCTTTGTGAGTTTCTTATATATTCTTGATATGTCAGTTGTAGTTTGTAAAATTTTTAGCTCTGGTGATTGTTTCCCTCCAAACAGGTTTCCAGCTTGGCACACGTGTGTATTGCTGCGTTTAGTTTCCATGCTTTAAGGCAGTGGTTCTCAACCTTCCTAACGCTGCAACCCTTTAATACAGTTCCTCATGTTGTGGTGACCCCTAACCATAAAGTAATGTCGTTGCTTCTTCATAACTGTAATTTTGATTCTGTTATGAATTGTAATGTAAATATCTATGTTTTCTGATGAGAAAGGGCCGCTTGATCCCCAAAGGTGTCATGACCTACAGGTTGAGAGGTCTTGTCCAAGACCTCCTTTTCTGTTTCGGTGTCCTGAAATATTTTAAAATATTTTCTTCTAACAGTGTCATGCCTTTAGGGCTTACACGAACATCTTTAATCTGTTTCTGTACCTGGTGTGTGCATGTGTGTGTGTGTGTGTGTGTGTGAGAGAGAGAGAGAGAGAGAGAGAGAGAGAGAGAGAGAGAGAGAGAGAGAGAGAGATCTGGTTATACCCATTTGTGTGTGTATTCTAATTTTTCTTCAACGTTTACAGAGGCTTTCTTGCTTCCCAGCATGCTCTCGGTGCGGCGCAGTTGTTAAAATCTGTCGTAGATGATGTCAACAGTTACTTCTAGGTTCCCTATTCTGATGCTTCTTCATCACTTCACTCAGGGTTTCAGGGGCATTTCTGGCTCATCTTGCCACAAACACTCCAGAAATACATATTTTAACAAATTTTATCATGAGCTAAAATTCACGGTTTGTCATTTTTCATTAGTACAACCTGAAATTTTCCAAATGCTCTGCATTTGCTAGTGGCAAGAATTATTTTTTTAATTTTATAGAAGAATTTACATGTTTCTGAAAATTCTCAGTTTACTTAGTATTCTAGTTCTCTTTCTGTTTCTGTGACAAAACACAGACCAAAGGCAACTTGGTGAGGAAACGGTTTAGTTGATGATGACAACTAATAATTCTTCTTCTTCTTCTTCTTCTTCTTCTTCTTCTTCCTCCTCCTCCTCCTCCTCCTCCTCCTCCTCCTCCTCCTCCTCCTCCTCCTCCTCCTCCTCCTCCTCCTCCCTTCTTCTTCTTCACCATCATTGTTATTTTTTTTTTTGAGGCAGGGTTTCTTTGTGTTGCCCTGGCTGTCTTGGAATTTGCTTTATAAACCAGGCTGGCCTTGAACTTAGAGATCTGCCTGCCTCAGCCTCCCAAGTTCTGAGACTAAAGGCCTGTGTCACCTTTATTTGACTTATATTTCCAGATCACACTCCACCCTTGAGGGAATTTATGGCAGGATCCCAGAGGCTGGAACCCTGGGAGAATATTACCACTCTGTGCCTCAATTTCTGGCTTTATACACCTCAGAACCGTAGTGACCCGGGCCATCCAATTGCAATTGATTATCAAGACAGTCCCAAGCCTACATTCCTACATATCAATCTGATTGAGGCAATTCCTCACGGAAACTTTCCTTTCAGGTGGCTCTAGACTGTGTCAAGATGAGAATCAAAACTAGCCAGTATACTTGGTCATATCTACCAAGAGGCAGTTGTTCAAGTCTAATCAGGTCATTACAAAGTTCAGTAGATCTATTATATAACGATGACTAGCCAGCAATGTACCATACAATAAAAAAATATGGGATCTACTGCATATGTTAATTAGCTGACTCTGGCATTCCACATATGTATATATTTTAAAACATTATGTTTCATACCAAAGATATATATGATTTTTATCAATTTAAAACTTAAATGTGTGTGTGTATGTGTGTGTGTGTACACCATGGAGCACATGTGGAGATCATGATCATAGGACTATGTTGTGCACTGGGCTTTCCCCCGCACTTTTATGTGGTTTCTGGGGACTGAACTCAGCCTGGCATAGCAAGTGCTCTACATGATGAACAGTCTTTCAGACCCCAAGTACTATTCTTAAAGGGAATGAAGACTCACAAGAATCATCAGGGAATGGTTTTCTAGGCACCCAGGGGGGCTATGGTCACAGATGTATCACTGGAGTAGAAGTAGACAGTGGTTATTCAGTGCTAATCCAGCCCCATTCAAAGCAGACACTGGGTGATAGAAGCTGACCCCCAGGCCTTTCTAGTGACTTCTTTCATCTACAAAGAAAAGACTTGGGTGTAACAAGGTGATTACCTGTGGATTTGGGTTGGTGATGGATCATTTAGCAAGGACTAGATAGATAAGGGCGGAGGTCAGGATGTAGGAGTGTCTGGGATATATATATATATATATATATATATATATATATATATATATATATTATGAGACTCTTTGCGTAGGGTGTTGAGTGCGTGTGTGTCTGTGACTTTGTGTCCACAGAGATTTATTTGTTCATAGATGAATACTTCTGTCTCCCTGCCATCTACTCATAACTAAGTTAGATTGACAATTTCGACAGTAGCACATGCACGTAAAAGTAACTTTTATTCTCCTGAGGTAACTGTCATCACCAAGGCGTTCTATCTCTGTCTGCTAACTTAGGCTTAGGCCTGGAAGCTTCTGACCTTCATACAATCTAATTTACACCTGGAATGTTTTCAGCCTCTGAGACTTGCTGAGGAATAAGCTCACTCTTCCTAGCTCTTTCTGAACTCTGGCTGGCAGATTCAACTCAGCCGTTCTGGCTTAAACTTCCCTCCCAGCTGAATGACTCAATTTGGCTTCTCCCAGTTTCTCCTGAACTGCTCTGCCTGGCCTCACACTAACTTTGGCAATGTGTTCTAATCTTCTCATTTTCTGCCTCCTTCTGTCTTCACCTGGGTCTAGCTTGTTCTCTCTTCAACCTGTTTCTGTAAAACTCTTCTGGTAAAACAGCGTCCTGTCTCCTCTTTCTTTTGACATTGCCCTCTCTTAGGTAGCCTCTCTTTTCTCTCTGTTCTCATGAGAGTTGGGCAGATCCTGTTCTGTCAAATCTTACTCTGATTCATCACCTTTTCTGCCACTCAATTAGACATCACTTTCAAACATGGGTGCTTCCTTCTACAAACTATCTTACCTTCATTGTTTGGGATTAAAGGTGTGTACTAAGTACGTGTCTATATCGCAGCCAGAGGGATTAAAGGTGAGTGCCAAGGGCCGAGTCATACTACAACTGGAAACTTTTTTTTCAGTAAATAACACAATCTCGGGGTTCATGGTGTGATCAAATATCCTGCAACGTATGCATGCTGTGTTGACAGTGGCTCATGAAGGGGCATCTGGAAGCCATTTTGAACACTTATCGATCACTTTAGATGGTGCTGAAAATGCACCGCACACCCCACAGCATGAAGGTAATGGTTGTTGCTTATCTTGGCTCTTCCTTGATCCCATGTTTGCCTTGGCTCCTCCGCCATAGCCCAACAGCTGTTCACCTTTCAGAATGCATCTGGCAGGGTTCTGACCAAGAGCACAACGCTTTGCTTTTTAGACATTCTTAAAGCACTGAACGACTGTCCCTGTGGCCCAGTCTCAGATGCTGGTTATGGTAATGGAGACTCCAGGTCAGGTCGCGGGTTTGATTAGTCTTTCTCTTCTCGACCACTGCCATTTCTCCAGCTTCACATACTCCTCCTACTCCTACAGAGGAAATGGAAGAGCAGCAGCTGACCTCTAGGCATGGTTCTTGGCGCACTCTGTGGCACTCTGGAAGCCTGGGTCCTCTTAGCATGGCTGTGGGAATTATTATTTTTGTCGGGGTGCTGAAATGGCTCATTGGGCTTTTCCACAGCTGCCAATGGGCTTGAATGTGTGGCAGATTTTTGTCTTTTTTTTTTTTTTTTTTTTCCATTTGAGGCAAGAGTACAGATGGGTTGTACTTTTAATTTTCTTGCTGCCACCTGGGAAGGATTTGTCATTTTGTTCCTGAAGGGAAAAGAACCACATCTGACATAATCTGTGTTGAAAACTCCCTGGACCCTGCTAGAGCAATTCTGGCAACTCGTGTGATTATCTGTCTGTATGGAATCTTCATGAGAACGCTGTGGTTTCCACACAAGTGATTTCTTCCTCCATATTCATAAAGCTTCTGAAGGTGTAGAGTGATAATTGGACTGGAAGCCTTGCTGGGTAAATAAAACAAAGCAACTTTAAGGGGGCTGCAGTGAAATGGACGGGGAGTTGAACGAGATCTTTGCTCCTCTGAAGTTGAACAAAGCGCTAGGCGGAGCCAGCAGCCCAACTTCCAGGATTAGTGCAGGCCCTGGGGCTGTACTCTCTCCTGTCTCTCCTGGGTGTCTTTTGTAGCCTCGCTACTCAGCTGACATTTTCCCTGCCAATTCCTCTGCAGGCCCGCCCACTCAGGAGGTACTTTCCTGTCCTTTTCCCAAGGGGCTCTAGGCTTCGGGCCAACCAGCTCTGACCTTGTAGTTACCTTTACTCCCTTCCTCTGGGAAGCTCATCGTGATTGGACCAATGACCTCTCATCCATTTCTTCTACCCAAATGTACGGAGGCCGAGTGGGATGTTCCTTCATAGCCTGCAGGTTTTATTCTCCAGGAAAGTCTGGCTCACACAGTCACACATGACCAGGTTCTAGAGCCTTCCTTGCAGTGGTCTTAAGCACCTAAGTGTCGGCTAGCCCATTGCCAGAAGGGTCTCGGTTCCTTGGAGGTTAGTTGGAAACACGGGGGGGGGGCACAGGATGGGGTACAGACTCCTTCCAGGCCCCTAAGCGATCCATTTGGATGAGACAAGCTTACCAGCCTTCTCAGAGTCCCTCTTCTTCTGGCCCTTCTCCCCGCTTTCCCCTTCTCTCTGTCCTTCCAGGTTCTACTCATCCAGCAAGAACAATTCTTGTCTAAGGACAGACACCCTCTGTTGAATCCAGATCCATGTGCTTCAGAGCCAGGGCCCCCAAAACCAATCTCTATACATGCTCCCCGCCCCAAAGCACCACAAAACATTACAAAACACAACCCCACTCTTGCTAATAACAAAATTTAGATGCTGATTAAGTAGTTATCTTCCCAACTGTTTTCGTTAGGGTTTTACTGCTGTGAATAGACACCATGACCAAGGCAACTCTTATAAGGACAACATTTAACTGGGGCTGGCTTACAGGTTCAGAGTTCAGTCCATTATCATCAAGGTGAGAGCATGGCAGCATCCAGCAGGCATAGTGCAGGCAGAGCTGAGAGTTCTATAGCTACAGCTGACGACTGCTGGCAGAATACTGGCTTCCAGGCAGCTAGGATAAGGGTCTTAAAGCCCACAACCACAGTGACACAGTGACTCCAAGGTCACATATACTCCATTGGTGCCATTCCCTGGGCCAAGCATGTACGAACTGCCACCAACCAAACACACACAACGTGTATTCGAAGGGTGAGGCTGTGGACCTTTTGCTGTTACCAGTTTCCCTGGAGCTCGGGGATGCCTGGTCTATTTAGTTTTGGAGGCTCATAGCATGACACAGGCCTCGCCACAGCAGAAAATACATGCTTTCGTCATCTCTTATTTTCATAAAAATCATATCCTTTTAGCAGTAGGCAGCTTTTTGTGTGAGAATTGTGTGCTTCTCTCTCATACCCTGACATTAGCAAAGACCACTGACTCAGCACGCTCAACCAGGCTTCTCATGCTAACGACCCAAGCCCACCCCGATGGCCGCTCACACCAATGGCCTCAGCCCAGCCAGGCTGCTCATATGCACCGTCTCCATCCACCCAGGCTCTCTCCATGGTGCCTTATGTGCAGTGTTCCATTCCTTCCAGCAGGCTATTAGACATCGATTGAGATACAGTGTAAGGGTGATGATCTAAGTAATAAAAACAGCGCTCTTCCCCTTCTGAGACCCACACTGTAAGGGAGATGCTTCTTCTTCTTCCTCCTCCTCTTCGAGTAAAAAATCACTTTATCATAAAGAATTTTCAAATAAGAAACATTATATGGCAAGATTAACACAATCACCAAATAAACTCAGGGAACTTTTACACCACTAGAGTAGCCATTCTGAAGCCCTAGAGTGTTATTTTGGCATCTACATGTTCACCATTAATTATATTAAATTAATTATATCAGATGCACATATCCAACACACATATACACACACTGTCACACATCCATACACACTCAAACACACACACACACACACACACACACGAATACCCACATTCTCATACATTCATACACATATTCTCATACATTTATATTACACACACACACACACACACACACACACACTCACTCACAAATATACACATATAATCAACCAGTAACAGAGTTAAAGCTGAAATTCACACTCACACACACATATGCTACACACAAAACCACACATATAATCAATCAATGACAGAGTTAAAGCTAGAAAAACAGCTGTATCCTCTTCTGTGACTCATGCGTCCTATGTCTGCATTTCCTGTCTTTCCTCATCTTCTCATATTTACCCTTTTGTATTCTCCTTACTATATGCTATATGTCCTACTGTGCCTATTTATATTTGTATACACACACACACACACACACACACACACACACACACACACACACACACACACACACTTGGCTATGTCTCTAATTCTGTGAAGAGATACCATGACCAAGGCAAGTTATAAAGAAAGCATTTGATTGAAGGCTTACTTACAGTTTCAGAGGGCTGGTCCATGACCATCAGGCAGCAGGCAGGCATGGTACTGGAGCAATAGCTCTGAACTTATTTTTGATCCACAACCATGAGGCAGAGAGTGAGACTGGGCCTGACATGGGCTTTTGAAACCCCAAAGCCCATTCCAGTGACACAACTCCTTCAACAAGACCACACCTCCTCCTAATCCTTCTCCCAGGCAGTTCTGTCAACAAGAGAACACTTAGACATATGAACCTATGGGGGCCATTTCTCAGTCAAACCACCATGGGCTGTGATCTGCATAAGAGGGAGAGCATGTGGTTTTTATCTCCTGAGGTTGTATGATCCCACTTAATACTGTATATTCTAAGTCCATCCATTTCCCTGCAATTTTTGTGATTTCGTTTTTCTTTAGAGCTGAGTTATGTTCTATTTTAGGTAGATACTGAGTTTTAATTATCCATTCATTTGTTGGAACACTACCTCCATTTTGTTGCTATGGTAAATAGAGTAGCTCTCAGACAGATAATAAACAAACAGCCAGATATTAGAGGAACATTCAGAACCTATATCTCTTTTGCATTTTGAGATTTTCAGTGAGAGATTACTAAAGATCTCTCTGGAAGAGAGGGAGAAATGAGCCTTGATTTAGATGAATAGGAAAGTTCTGGAAGGTAGAATTTGGTTATGCTTTGAATGATCTCTGTGATTAAAACTACAGGGACATGCACCTGGGAAGAGCATGTTGGGCATAACAGGGTCAGGAGTGAGGTGAGGCAGTGTTTGTCCTTGGAGATCTCAAGTGGATTCTGGGGATTGGAAATAGCAATGGAGTGGATGTAGGGTTGATGCAGGAGAAGCTTTTCATAGTAGAGATGCATTTTTTCTAGTTATTTCTGGGTTAGCCATGCAAAAGTACATTGAAGGTATGGAGAAAGGTCTCAGGGGTTAAGAGCTCTTGCTGGTCTTCCAGAGGAACTAAGTTCAGATCCCAGAACTCATGCGTGGCAGTTCACAATGGCCCGGAACTCCAGCTGCAGAGGGTCTCATGACCTCCTCTGGCCTCTCTGTATATCTGAATACACATGGCAGCTAGTCACACACATATAAACAGATACAACATTTTTTTCCTGAAAAGGGTACACTATAAACACCAACATATCCAGCACCAGTCCTTACCTGTTAATCACCACTATACCGTGCTTACGGCAGAAGAAATGGAAATAAATATGCCCTAGTATCCTATTGTCTGTGTAGATTTCCCCCTTCCTAGCTGAGTAACCTCCTTCATCCATGAAGTCTAGTTAGACTTTGTAAGTAGCTTTATGCCTTTATTTTTGTTTAAGTACTTAAGGATGCAGACTTGGGCCAGTCATCATGTTGGGGTCTCGGCTCTGTCGTTTCCCAGAGTGCTTACTCTTAGGCATATGATGCAACTACTCTCTTACTTTATCAATAGAATGAACATAATCGTTGCCAACCTTGCAGAATGATTGCGGGGTAAAATGGGATTAAATATTTGTAAACTCCTTGGCATGGAGCAGATTAGACAGTGTGCTGCCTGGTTTTATGTCAACTTGACAAAAGCTGGAGTCACTGGATGGGACGGAGCTCACTTGAGAAAATACCTCCATAAGATCAGGCTGTGGGCAAGTGTATTTTCTTAATTAGTGATTGGTGGGGGAGAGCCCAGCCCACGGTGGGTAGGGCCATCTCTGGTCTCATGGTCTTGGGTTCTATAAGGAAGCCATAAGGAGAAAGCCAGTAAGCAGCACCTATCCATGACCCCTGCATCAGCCTCCAGTTCCTATCCTGCTTGAGTTCCTGTTTGACTTTCCTCACTGATGAACAGTGATGCAGAAGCATAAACCTAATACTTGCTCTCCTCCTCAGGTGGCTTTGGTCATGGTGTTTTATCACGGCAATAGTGACCCCGACTAAGAGGCAGTACAATATCTACTATTACTATTTTGCTTCTTATAAACTAAAGGAACTAAACTCATCCACAGTGATTTTGAAAGTAACGTGTGTCTATATGGTGAAGCAGCACCGAGAACCACGATTCTCTGTTAGTTCCCCAGGGTGGACAGTTAATGAGCCCCTACCCCAGTGCCGGCCAACCTGAGGCTGCCACTCTGATGCTTCTTGTCTGTTGTTCAGAAGCAAGTGCTGTTTCTAAAGCATATCCAAGGGAATGACTTCCTGATCCTGTGACTGCAATGTGTATGGGTGCAGGGATGTGTGTGTGTGTGTGTGTGTGTGTTTGGACTTATCTGTGCATATGGATTCACAGTGTACTATATCTTTTTTTAGCGATCATTCCAGATTTGCAATATGGGTCTATGTCAACCTTTTTAAAAAGCAGCACAGTAGGTGTATTTAACCCATTCCTTGCCATGGGCATCCTGCCTTTGGAACATATGAACAGAGTTGCAAAAATCCTTTCTTTTCATTTTAAAACAGGGTCTTCGTCTGTTGCCTTGGCTAGCCTGGGACTCACTATGTAGACCAGGCTGGGCTGGAACTCACAGAGGTCTACCTGCCCCTTTCGCCTCCTTCGTGCCGGGATTAAAGGTGTGTGCCACCATACCTGGCCTTGCAATAATCATCTTAATACATGTGCTTAGTGGGTGTGGTTAAACTTTAAATTATGCAGTCCAGGCATCCTCGCCTTTACAAAATGCCTTCATCGAGAGCTTCACTTCTCACTAATGCTTCGAAAGGTGGCTAGGGGAGGGGTCTGATGCGAAGAGTCGTTCATATTCAACTTCCAGATGGCGTAGAGAAACCAGAAGTCACTCATACAGGAACTGCAAGGAGACATTTTTAGTAAAGAGAATGCCCTTGGTGGAAATGGCACATTATATTTAAAATGCTTATTTGGAAGAAAACAATTGTCCCATTAAGTACAGAACGCAGAACACACGTTTTATCTATTACGTCTGCTGCTCTCTGCATGCTTTAAAACTAACCCGTGAGTTAAAAAATGGTAAGGAGGACAGCTGTGTATGAGGTGACGATTTACATACCTTCTATAGTTCTGGTTGTCTGGAGTGAATGTAGGCTGTATTCAAAGCTGAAAATAGAAAAGACATTGAATGGGATGAAGGACAATAGAGGAAGATTATGGGTGATTTCAAATGGGAAGATGGGCCGGAGAAAAGCTGTTAAAGGTGACTGCTGCAATCCCAGAGCCCATGTTCTTTCCCCAGCACTTAGGCTGCTCACAGCCATCTGAAACTCCAGCTTGGGGCATCCGAAGCCCTCTCCTGGCTCCTGAGAGTACTCCTCGACCCCCAGCTCACTCCACAGCAAACGTTCCCAGATACACACACGCGCGCCCGTATACATAAATAATCCCTCATAAATAAAAGAAGAAGAAGAAGAAGGGTAGAGAAAGAAAGGGACGGATAAGAAAACGCAGAAGTTGGGTCTCTAGCTAGACCCCCGGGAACTGTGATCAACCCAGTGAATGAATAATGCCCATGGCCATCTCAAGAGCCAAAGGTCTTGCATCATTGAAAGGACAAATAGCACTAACAGCAGCCCAGCCCCAGAGAGCAGGACAGGAAGTATGCATCACGTCTCGAGATCATCTTCATCAACCTCTTTTTTGAAGTGTTGTCATGTCAAATCAGCTGCTACCTGGAAAATGTCCTTGTATAGACAGGATCATTGCTTAACGATGTTGGATACATGAGGCCTTGACTGTATTTGTTTTCTTAGAGATGGGCTGTTGCTTTTTTTAATTTTTTTTTTTAAATTGCTATCTCAAACACATCTGTTTGCTTCTTACTTACTTTGTATCTTTGATTACACTGTCCTTTCCTTGTGCAAATTGTTTAGGAAAGTGTCACCATAAAACATCAGTAGTTGGCATGGCAAGACTCTGAAAGATAATTCTCAAGTTTAATTCCAGTCCAAAGAATTCAAGGGGCTTTCCAAATTAATTTACTTGGATTCCACTTGGAATTTGTACTTCTGAAAGGGCCTCGTAGAAGCTTATGGTTTTTTTTTCCCCCTCTAGAGTTTACAAAACAAATAACTTTTGTTTCACTTTCAGGAAACTGATTTCTACAGTGGAATCAAAATTTTTCAGGTGTCCCCAGTTAGTGCGTGGTATGAGCCATCATGGTTAGAGGTCATTTTAGAAGTTAGCCTCCAAGGACATTACCTAATAATCAGATTTGGGGGAGGGGGCGGGTACAGGGGTCCTCTCTGTTATCCTATGAACAGGTCTGAATTATTGAAGCAGACACACCACTTACTGTATTGCTTACCCTGCGAATTTATTATATTCATCTTCTTGAAAATGGGACTTGGATTTCCATTGTTTTGTGGATGTTTTTGAGAAAGGGGCGTTGTGCAGACCCGAGTGGCCTTGCTGTGTAGCCCAGGATTGCTCTGTATTCCTGATGGCCGCTCTGCCCGTCTTCCCAGCTGTGCTGACATGTATGTTACATGCTTGTACACTATGCCTGGCTCAGTGTGTTTTTATGTGGAGATTTTATCACGGTCCCCAGGGTTGACGGAGGTTTTTCCCTGCCTTACCATTTCTTTCCCCTCATCTCTCTCAAACCACGAGTACAAATAACTCAAGGAAGGCAGCCTCTGCAGCTTTCACAGAGACACGCTGGCTCCGTTCTGACACTGTCCTGGTGAGCATCCCCTAGTTCCTCCAGGATTTGATCCTTGCTGATACTCTTCATGACACTTAGAAACCAGACAGTCTTGGATCCCAGGCGTGTGTTTTCCCTATGATAACACTCCGCTTCCCACAACCCAACGTCTACGGTTGGACTGGTCCGTCAATGTTTAGTGAGTATATAACGTACTACGCAGTGTGTATTAGATGTAGGGATGCTGCATGTATGCAATGTGGAGATTTTAGCCTCTGTTCCTGTCAGCTTTTATCACGACTTAGCTTTGCGGATGAGTGCTTCCTCCTTGAAAAATGCTTTTCTTTTGGATTTTATGACATTTCTCTCTGTAGCTATCCCTTTTCTAAATCTTTTTGTTGATTTTTATCTCCACAGTCATTAACTTGGGTGTTTCTTAAAGCTGCACCTTCTTCATCCCCCCTCTTCCTCTGGATGCACCACCACCTACACAGTTCAGTGACAATCTTCACTCTGATAATCCCCGAAACCATACCTTTGAGCTCCAGACCATGCCACCTGCTGGACCTCTCCAAGTGAATGCCCCCAGGGTACCGGTTACTTAGGAAAAAGCAAACCTATGCAGCCCACCCTCTTCTCAGTGTTCCATCCCGTCTTCTGTATGATTCCCCGGACGTCCCGTCATTTATACAAGCCAGAGGGCAAGGAGTCGCCCTTTGTGTTGTCCTCTCTCTGCTCTCCTCCAGATGCAACTCATGTGCGTCGGTGACCAACCTTGCTGCTAATCAGTTCTTACATCGGCCTCCTCTGATTTCCATTGCACAGCCCAGGCCACAGCCAGCCCTCGCTAAGATGGCTGCTCCCACGGCCTAGTTTACTTCTTCCTTGTCATACTGTCCTCTTCCCTTGCTCCGTTTCAAATCACTAACTGGACAATCTTTCAAAAAACACAGAATGCATTTCTCTTCTCAGGGACAATGACTTTACATCACTCTTAGAGATCTTTCCAGCATCCCATCGCTGAGATTCAGAAATGCTATCTTTTTTTTTTTTTTTTTTTTTAAAGATTTATTTTATATATGTGAGAACACTGTCACTGTCTTCAGACACACCAGAAGAGGGCATCGGATCCCATTATAGATGGTTGAGACCCACCACGTGGTTTCTGGGAATTGAACTCAGGACCTCTGGCAGAGCAGTCACTGCTCTTTGCTGCTGAGTCACCTCTCTTTAACAAACTTAATTCACTTTATTTTTCTTGTACAAAACCCCTTCCTTATGTGGTAGTCACAGCTGGGTCCTCTGGTGTGGGTTTTCACAAGATGATCAGGGAATTCCTGATAAAGAGACTTGGTGAACACAGTCTCTTTCCAGAGATTGGGGGTCAGGTAGCTGTAGGTCTTGGAGATGTCATCAAAGGTGGTTTTAGCAAAGTTGCCCAGGGTGGCAGTGTAGCCCCTGGCTGAAGAGTAGCAGTTGTCTATACTGGCCGTCATCAGTAGCTTCTCTAGTACAGGACCAGAGACAATGCCAGTGGCTCTGGGGGCAGGGATGAGACACACTGACACAGAGCTACAGAGGCCCATTGCTTTGCATGAAACAGTGTGGGGATTGTCAACTTGTTCCCTCAGTAGCCTTTCTGTTTAAGGACAATAGGAAGTTTGGCCAAGATGATGGCCCCTCAGATGATGGTGTCAACCTCCTTGGAGCACTTAATACCAAGGCCAGCGTGACCACTGTAGTCCGCAGTATGGACAAGAGACTTGAACCTAGTCCACCGGCCAGCCTGAGTCTGCTTCTGTACTGGCATGATCTTTAGGGATACCCCAGGGGAAAGTCAATAATCTCAGATTCCTTAATGGGCAGGGAGAACAGGTGGATCTCCTCCAAGGATTTGGGCTTCATGTCCTTAACCAGGCAACCCAGCTTGGTGATGGGGATCCACTCCTTGTCTTCAGCTTTACCTCCACGAGCTCTGTGGCCTCGACCAGGACCATGGCACCTAAGACCACTAAAACTCCTAATCCTGAGGCCCTGGGTCCTCTGGGCTCTCTCGCTGAACCCGTGGTATTTTTCTGAAGGAGGAAGAGGAAAAGGAAGAGGAGGAGAAAGAAAGGGAGGAGAAAAAGGATGAGGAGGAGGTGAGGGGGAGGAGGAGGAGGAAGAAGGAAGGAAGAAAAGGAGAAGGAGGAGGAGGAGGGAGGGCAAGAGGAGGAGGAAGAGCTTCCCCGGGTGGGTCCTGAGTATAACCTGAAGGCAGGGGGATCCGACACAGAGGATATTAAGCAGCACAAGGGTCTATTTTCTAAGAACCTTGAAAATGGTTCCAAAGGAACGAACTCCAGCAAAGCAATAGCCTCCTTGCTAGGTCTATTTCCTCCATCTCCCCTCCCCCATTCCTAGGGCAGGTGGCCTGTCATCTGTGATCTCATTGCTCCTCCTCTGTGTCCTCTTGGCGATGGTTTAGAAGACATTAAAAATAGAGACCCAAGACAGAGACTTTCTGAGTCTTCAGAGCCTAGCAGTCAGTACCTCGCTCGAATAGAGTGACTTAAAACAAACAAACAAACAAACAAACAAACAAACAACAACAACAAAAGAACCCAAAGCAAAACAGAACAAAACGTAGAATGAGTGATTGTGTGTCAGCAGCATTTCTTTAGCACCTGCTGTGTTAAGTACATTAAGAGACAAAGAGGGGGTCTGGGATTAAGCTCAGTGGTAGAGCGCTTGCCTAGCAAGCGCAAGGCCCTGGGTTCAGTCCTCAGCTCTGGAAAAAAAGAAAAAAAAAAGAGAGAGAGACAGGGAGGTGTTAGGGGTGAGTCTTCCCTTTACAGAAAGCACAGATCTCTGGCCAATGGACATCTTCACTAGATAGTAGCAAGTGCAGCCAACTCTGTAGGAATTCATCCAGAAGTGGGAACTGGATAGGCTGTCCACATGCACGAGTCTATATTCTAATCCTTTCTTTTTAACTTATTACAAGCCCATAAACTGAAATTCAACTCATTTTTTAAAATGTGCAAAATATAGTTTAAAGAATCGCAGTGTTCATACTCTCGTATTATCCGATTCAGGTTATTTTGATGCTATGAATTCATACAAATCAAATGTTCCGGAATTGCAGACTCCTCTGCTCAGTCTGAGTGCTCCAGTGCTGATTCTGGGCAACATAAGTAGCCTTCTGTTTCTAAGCCTAGGAGGTATGTGATTGAAAGAATGATTTAATTACACATCTGGGGGGGGGGGACATAGCACCACGTTCTGTGTGATTATTCATGGAGCGAACACAGCCTCCTCGAGAAAGCCGTGGAGATTGTGAATAAAATTACCATAAGAATTTTGTGATGGTGCTTTTCCGAATGTCACCAGCCACTCCGCAGGGAGAGATCAGCCAGAGTTCCCTCCCCTGTAGCTGCAGTCCACGGCACTGGACTGCATTGTGTGTCTGGAATCACGTGACACTCACTCACCTGTCCGAACTGTTTATGGTAATCCTCAGGAATGTGAAGCCTATATGTGCAAGCTCAGATCCCGTGGGTCAGCCCACAGCAGCAGCTGCAGCTGCAGCAGGCAGTCCTCAAGTTTTGTCCAACCTTGCAGCAGCAGACACAGGCTCCAACTTCCATGCACTGGGCAGTGGGTCTCGGGACTGGGCCCCCTGGGTCACGTGTCAGTCTTTAAGCCGAGGGCCGTGCACGTACGCTTGACGCCAAAGTTAGGTGCTGTTTGCTTTTGCTTTTGTCTGGTTACAGGGTCATTATTAGCAAAAAGGGAGCTCTGATGTCAGCGTGGTCTTTGTGGATTTCCTAAGCCAGTGTTTATGAAAGAGATGCTATAAATGGTGTGGCATCCGGTTCAGCTGGATTATACAATAATGATTTCTTCTTCTTTTTTCATTTCCAATGCTATGGCAATTTGATGTCCTCTAAGGGACATCAAAAAGTGTGTGACTGGAGACATTACTGTGGAGGAAGTTGCTTTTTCTCTCTTTCCCCCCCTCTAGGAAACAGTGGAGAGGGCATGTGTGCCCTAACACCGCGCCTCCAGTCAACTTGGAGAACCGTATTATTTTCAGAGTCTGTCCCGGAACCACAAACTGTGGTTTAAATGTCTCTGGTCCTTCTTTGAGGCTCAGCGCCCGGAGTCAATGTTTGTGGTTCTGAGCTGTGTGGAGCTCTGAGAGACCTGCTCAGGAGAGCAGAGGCTCCTGTTGCCTTCGATTTCCCATCTGTAAAGCAGAAATCTGAGAACGGGGCCCTATGTGCGATCTAGGGCAGCAGAGTTCCTGCGAGCTCTTTGAAGGCAGGTGCTGTAAGCTTGAGAGATCAAAGCTTCCGGAGATGAAACGGTGGTCAGAGGTCTTCTGAGAGCTGACAACATTCACTGCAATCGATTCTCCCCTCTTCCCTCCAGGTCTCTGTTGGTTTAAGACTTGAGTAGCCGGAGGAGAGGTGCTAGAATGTAATGGAACATCTCCTGCCTCCATCAGAGTGGGGAGAGAGGAAAGGAAAAAGGTAAGGAAGGAGGAGATCTCCAGGGAGGGGAGGGAAGTGTTGGGATGATCTAAGAGCTAGGAGGAAGGAGGCTCCTAATGGGATGAACTCCTCTGTTTGTAAGACACATCAGGCTCCTTGTAGTCTTTTCAGGCCTAGCTTCTCTCAGCCAAAGCTGTGCTATCTTCTCTTCATTTGGACTAGCAAAGACCTCTCTTGTATAGGGGCTGGTGGTGAGTCAGACCTCCTGATCCTTGGTGATCAGCCTGCCCCAACACACACTGTTCTTCTCCATTAGTTGCATCCTCTGCTGAGCTCTTTAAGAACAAAAGGGGGGTTGTGGATTTAGCTCAGTGGTAGAGCGATTGCCTAGCAAGCACAAGGCCCTGGGTTCGGTCCCCAGCTCCGAAAAAGAAGAAGAAGAAGAAGAAAAAAAAAAAGAACAAAAGGCAGCTGGGCTCTACCAGTCTTCACACTATTCCTCTGTGAGTCCCATGCACCTAGCACAGAACTGACCTATAGGGAAGACAGAGCTTAAGACGGGGTCCCGTGTTGAGCCCAAGTGGGTGTCTGTGCTCCAGGATTGCAAGGCCCTTCTTTTTAAACAACGACAATGTTGATGAGGAGGATGGCGACGACGACAATAGCAACAGCAACAATTTCACATCATGCAGCTCAGTCCCACTCCTCTCCCCCTCCCTTCATACCCACCCTCCATCCTTGCAATTTTTCTCCCCAGTAGAGAAATAAATCTCGTTGTGGAAGCTACATGTAGGGCATCACAGTGTATCCCACAGGTTACTACACTTTCATTGTTTACAAATACTCATTTCAATGAGTTGTGGGTCTGGTGCAAGGCCTCTGGCGTCTGCTACTCTATTGATATTGGCACCTCACTGGGGGTTCTCTCAGATATCCTGTTGTTGCCCTGTGTCAGGCAATCCTATAGTTTTTGATCTATAGGACCTGCCCTTTCGTGCACTCCAGCAGTGCGTTGTCGGGGTAGATGTTGGGGTTGGCCATGGATCCAGGCCTGAGAGGTATGTGAGCTGGCAAACCTGCCTGTTCTCCCACTCTCATTCCCTTGGGCCAGTTCTCCAGGAACAAAACACTCCTGACTCCACCAGGGCCAGCTCTCTCCTTCTGCCCGGGCAAGGTGCAGGGCCCGCTCTCCCGAGTGTTATAGCCAGTGAGGGAATGTTAGGCTATGTTCAGCCATCTAGCGTCCATCTATCTGATTTCTCAGTGGTTCCTTGCACATTGCAGAGCCTCCTCTGTGCTTTAGGTGCTTTGTGCAAGGATAGCATTGTTGCCAGGGTGCAGCCTGTATAGCTGGAGAGGTAGAGGGGTGGATGCCTGTGGCCCAGTGCTGAGACTGGGGGGAGGGTTGGGAGGCTGCTGGCGTGGTGTAGCAAGAACTGCAGGAAGGAGCAGACTTTGATGGTGCATTAAATGGGCCTTCAGGGAAGAGGGAGGGTGGGTTTTGAGAGAAGGAGCAGGAACTCCGGAAGTAAATGCATATCTGCATTTGGGTAAAAGCAGACAGCTGTTTAGAGGAAGGAGAAAAGCAGAGAGCATTCAAGGGAGGGGCTGAGGCTTGGATTGGAGTTCAGGTGGTCCGACGAGTGAATAGGAACTTATTCCATGAGCACTGGGGAACAACTGATGGGAGCCCTTCTAACTTTGACTTGAGTCATCCACCCTGCATCTCTGTATTACATCTAGATTCTCCCTCCAGTTGGGCATGATGACACACGCCTTTAATCACAGCACTTGGGAGTCAGAGGCAGGTGATCTCTATGAATTCAAGGTCAGGCTGACCTACACAGCAAATTGCAGCCAGCCAGAGCTACACGGTATGATGCTGTCTCAAAAAATTTTCTCTTAGGTGTGGAAAGAAAGTCTAGTTGCAGTTTGAAGGGCACACCCCTCCACACACTATGGAAAAAATCCATCCACCGAGGCCTTCTGGGTTCTGCTGTTTTGTGTGCTGCAGTTAAGTGTCTAAATATAGCCATGGAGAGTCTAGAGTCTAGGATGGCCTCCTTCTTCCTATGTGGTCAAGGATAACCTTGAACTTTTGATGTTCCTTTCTTCACCTTTCCTGTGCTGGGATTAAAGATGGCTACCACCACAACTACTGGTTCATGCATTGTGGGGACTGAGGCCAGGGCTCTATGGATGCTCTGTGGATTAACACTACCACCTTAGCTACAGCCTCAGCCCAATACAGTCTTCTTAAAGTGTGTGTGTGTGTGTGTAGGGGGGTACTGACATGAGGGTCTTCAGCACACTAGGCAAGCAGTGTTTCACTGACCTATATCACTAGTGCACTTGGATTTTTTAGAACCAATGAGGCAGGTTTCACCATGTTGGCCAAGCTGGCCTTAAACTTACTCTGTAGCCCAGATAGGGCTTGGCATTTTCATCCTCCTGTCTCTACCTGGGATTGCAAGCCTGCCTCACCAGACCCGGCTTTTATAATGAATCCTTCAGTTCGTGTACTCGAGGGGTTCATCATGACACTGTGTTGAGCACGCATGCTTGCTCTGTAGTCATGAGTCATCGGCATGAGTCATCTTCTCTTGTCCCTGTTGCCCATTGGTCTCCTTATTTCACCCAGCTGCCTTTCTACCTTCACGTTTTAGTTTAGATTTCATGGATTCCTTTAAATCTAGATTCCCCACATGACAGCAAGCATGGAGTATCTGACTTTCTTTCGCCATCACCCCTTCATGTTCTCCTTCTCCCACCAATTTTAGATCCTCTTTCCTTTCCATGTGGCTCCCCTCTACTCTCAACATATGTGTGCGTCTATGATATGTGTGTGTGCATATAGTATATACCATATGTAAATAGATATATGCACACATACCTTTAAATCTAAATGGCACATGTGAGAGAAAGGGTCGAGTCTCTCCCTCCAAATCAAACATAATTTTCATAAACGACTCAGCCATCATCTTGCCGACTGCTCACTCATGCAAATTCCAAGCATCCAAATGTTCGCAGCAGCTCATTCGCTGCCACTGAAAACTGGAAGAAGCCCAGGTGTGTTTCAATGGCGGACCAAGCAAGCACACAGCATCCGATGGAATGTTACTCAGCACTAGAGGGACATGAGCTAAGCTTTGCTGACATACCACAAGGGCATTTAACTGCTACGTGCTTATTGCTTGGCCAAAGAAACCAGTCTCAAAAGGTACGTAGTGTTTGACTCCAAACACTCTGGCATTTTGGGAAGGGCAGAAGGTTAGTGGACGACCAATGTTTGGAGAGTAAAAGGTAAGTACGTGGAGTGAAACGTGGGCATTTAGAGTTGTAAAATTGGCGAATCTAAAAAGTTATACGACACAAAAAAAATGGAATAAGAATGAAAATAGGAGCTTTAGTAAATAAATGGATCTAATGTCGAGTCTGTAATTAAACGAATGTACCACATAATGCAATAAGTTAACAATAGAAAAAAGAAAACACAAAAACTTAAAAAATATCTTCACATGTTGATGGGGTGTGTGGGAACTTTATGAAAATTACTTGTTATTTTTCTATATAGGTAGAACCATGAGTTAAGGACTCTGTTGTTTTTGACAGATGTAAGGTGCAGGGCACAGACTATGCTGTACTGAATGCCAGCCAGGCCCACAGAGCTCTGGGTGGGACCTGGGCCAGTTTCAGAGCCTCCATATAGGGCTGGAGAGGTGACTCAGCTGCCAAGATCGCTCACTCTCACCGGGATCTGAAGTTGGTTCCCCGCACCTGCACCTCATGGCTCCTGTCACCTGTCATTGCAGCCTTAGGAGACATCTCTTCCGGCCTCCGAATGCCTGGCACACATTTGTGCCTGCACACACAGACGCACACTCACCAAAACACACCCTATATGAAGCTCTTGCTGTTTGTTTCCCCACCACATTTCTGTCTTTACAACCAGAATGCTGAAGGTCTCAATATTAGTAGAATATAATTCCTTTGCTGTACAAAATATCTAAGAGTACTTTACGCACTGGGTGTATTTTTGCAACAGGAGGGAGAATCTCTTCTAAGAAGCAGATTGGAATCCCTGCGGGATGGGCTCTGCTGTTGGTCTCTGCAACTCTTTCTAATCCTGGGTTTATCAATCCGTCCACGCTGAGCACAAAGCACACTTTATAAAAGGCTCTGTTTTAGTCAGTCTTCGATTGCTGTGAGGAGACACTATGATCAACCACCACAGCAACTCTTATAAAGAAAAACGTTTAACTGGGACTGACTTACAGTTTCAGAAGTTTGGTCTATTATTGTCATGTGGGAAGCATGGGGGCATACAGGCAGACGTGAGAGTTCTATATCTGTATTGGCAGGCAACAGGGAGAGAGAGAGGAGGAAGAGGAGGAGGAGGAGGGAGGGGAGGGGGAGAGAGAGAGAGAGAGAGAGAGAGAGAGAGAGAGAGAGAGAGAGAGAGAGATTTGGAACACCATAGCCCACACCCAGTGACACACTTCCTCCAACGAGGCCACACCTCCTAATCCCTGTCAAGTATCACTACTCCAAACGTTTAATCTATGAGCCTATGGGGGCCATTCCTATTCAAACCACTTAGCTTCTGAAACCCAGGTCTTGGGGGGATCTCAGTAAGTGGCTCAGCAATTGAGCTCTTGCTTCCCTTTTTGATTTGGAGCTTGCTGAAGTCGGAAGGGCTCGCTCACCTTACCAGTCAGGAACCATGTAGAGAAAGTTGGAAAATGCTTTTGCTTTTAAGGACGAAGCGGAATTTGGTAATTGAGGTTATTTTGCCCAGGCATCTAACAATAGCTTCTGTGGCCAGTTGTGAACCACTGATAGCCCAGATAAGGCTTGGACCAGAAACACGGACCTGTCATCAAGGGATGCTTACTACATGATTTTATACGTGAGACATCCTTCGTGTGGCCAGTGAGGTTCAGGGACGGCAAGAAACCACAGTCCCTAAGATGAGAACGGCGTGGTAGTTCTTCTGCTGGGGGCAATTTTCTTAGTGGGGTCCTGGCACGGGCTCCCTCTTCATGGTGACTCCTTTCCTACAGTTGGCATTAGGATGGGTGGAGCTGTAGGAACTAACGCTCCCTGAGTTCTTCCTGACCAAGCAGAGGTATTGTAATTTGGAACTCTCAGTTGTCTTTTTTCAGACACATCTGTCATTACGTCCTCACACCTAGTTAAACATGTTTAAGGAGCAGATATTTACATTTTGGATGAATCGATGCGGGCTCTTGAGGAAAGGCCCTTTTGTGATTATTTGAGTCTTGAGTCAGCTGGCTGCTTCCTTTCTGCCCCTGTGCCCTCCCCTGTAAAGTGACACATTTCTTAGAAAGAATGACTGACAGACGGGCTCTGGGATTCAGACTTAAATATTGGGCAGGCATGTTCTCAAAAATGAGAACCCTCAGTGTGACCCTTCAAGGGAAACAATGACAGTGTTTATGGTGCGTGATAAGATTTGTGCCTTTATGTGAGAGTTTGAATTTTGGAAAGTTTGCCTCAGCGCCACCGTGAGCCTGGCAGCTTCACAATGCTTCAAGGCATTGCTGGCGGGAGCCACAGTGATGGGAATAGCTGTAGTTTTTTGACATTGTATAATGGAAGTGTCAGCACTTCAAAGATTTGCTGGGATTGACCAAAAGACCAGTACATGGTGTGACAAAATTCAAATTGCACAAAAGACTAACGGAATTTGATGTAATAGTTTTAGATTCCTCGTTGCAGCTAAGCCTTAAGAACCACCAATTGTTGAGGTTTGGCCATCTCAAATGCTACTAAAATCCGCCTGCCTTTTTCCTTACATGTCTTTGGGAGATAGAATTTTCTTGGGGCACTTAGACCAAAGTGCATTTGTTAATGAATTTAATAAGCACATTGATTTGAGAGTCTCTTTCTCTCTCTTTCTCTCTCTTTCTCCCTACTTAATTAGACTTGGGGATCCATCCTATATGCAGCCACCAAACTCAGTCACTGTTGCTGATGCCAAGAAGTGCTTGCTGACAAGAGTCTGATATGGGTGTCTCCTGAGAGGCTCTGCCAGAGTCTTACTGATACAGATGAGGATGCTTGCAGCTAACCATCAGATTGAGCATGAGGACCCCAATGGAGGAGTTAGAGAAAGGACTGAAGGAGCAGAAGGGGTTTGCAACTCCAGAGGAAGAACAACAATACCAGCCAACCAGATCCTCCAGAGCTCCCAGGGACTAAAACACCAACTAAAGTGTACACTTGGAGGGACCCATGACTCCAGCTGCATATGTAGCATAGGATGGCATTATCCAGCATTAATAAGAGGGAAAGCCCTTGGTCCTGTGAAGTCTTGATTCCCCGGTGTAGGGGAATGCCAGGGTGGTGAGGTGGGAATGAGTGGGCAAGAGTAGGAGCATCCTTATAGAAGCAGAGGGAGGGGGATGGGTGGGGGGAAACCAGGAAAGGGGATAACATTTGAAATATAAATACACAAAATATCCAATAAAAAAAGAAGTGGAAAAAAAAAACAAAACAAAATAGGATCACAAAGCAGAATACAGTGTCATTTTTCCACTGGTTCTCTTGTTTGGATAAATACATTTTTTATAAAGATAACATTATTTTATTACATAATATGTATTAGTAATTTTTAAAGAATTCATAGATATTAAAGAAAGAATTATTACCTTTAGTTGGTTATATGGTAAATAGGTACACATGTCATCCACATAAGTAGAGATCTTAGGGGGTCCTTGAATTTGCTAAGAGTACGTCATAGGCTTCTAAGAGGAGTTGGCGAAGAGTCAGGAACGAAGCCACACGAACTGCTGTCTTTCTGCTGAGCCAGTTTTCACTGATGACACCTTCAGAGTCTAACTGGCTTACACTTTCCCGAGGCTATGGTAGCTGCACTGCATGCAGAAGGTCCTCTGTAAGCATGAACAGATCTTACGTGCTCTTCAGCAGTGTTATGGCATGATCCATGTGGCAAGAGTGGACTCTAAGTACACAAGTGTGGTTCACCAGCTTAGCAGATGTGCTTTTTATAGATAGATAGACAGATAAACAGATAGGCAGATAGACAAATAAATAATTTGTGGGGACTGTCTTAGCCGGTGTATCCACCAACCCCACATACCTTCCCTTCAACTCCTCTTCGACCTTCCACCAACACATACCCCTTCCAACAACAAATTTTTCTCCTTCCTCTTCCTCCTTCTTCCTCTTCCTCCTTCTTCCTCTTCCTCCTTCTTCTTGCTTGATTTGGTTTGCTTGATCTGGTTATTTTATAAGTTATATATTTCTTAAAATTTATTTTTCTTGGATATATTATGTATTTAAATTTCAAATGCTATCTCCCTTTCCCTCATCCCATCCCCCACCTCCCCCTGCTTCTGTGAGGATGCTCTCATTTCCACTCACCCACTCCAACATCAACGCCCTGGCATTACCCTGCATTGGTGAAACAAACCTTCACAGGCCCAAGGACATTTCCTCCTACTGATGTTGGACAACACCATCCTCTGCCATATAAGTGACTGGAGTCACGAGTCCCTCCATATCTATTCATTGGTTGGTGTTTTAGTCCCTGGGAGCTCTGGTGGGTTCTGGTTAGTTGATATTGTTGTTCTTCCTATGAGGTTGCAAACCTCTTCAGCTCCTTCAGTCTTTTCTCTAACTCCTTCATTGGGGTCCCCTTGTTCAATTCAATGGTTAGCTGCAACCATCCTCATCTATACCAGTAGAGCTCTGGCAGAGCCTCTTGGGAGAAAACCATATCTGACTCCTGTCAGCAAGCACTTCTTGACATCAGCAACAGTGACTGGGTTTGGTGGCTGCCTATGGGATGGATCCCCAGGTGGGGCAGTCTCTGGATGACCTTTTCTTCAGTCCCTGCTCCACTCTTTGTTCCTGTATTTCCTCCTGTGAGTATTTTGTTCTCCTTTCTAAGAAGGAGGACACATCCACATTTTGGTCTTTCTTCTTCTTGAGCTTCACATAATCTGTGAATTTTTTTCTTAGGTATTCCCAGGTTTGGGGCTAAGATCCTCTTATCAGTGAATGCATACCATGTGTGTTCTTTTGAGACTGGGTTACCTCACTCAGGATGATTTTTTTTTCTAGTTCCATCCATTTGCCTAAGAATTTCATGTAGCCACTTTTTAATAGCTGAGTAGTATTCCATTGTGTAGATGTACCACCTTTTCTGTATCCATTCCTCTGTTGAAGGACATCTGGGTTCTTTCTAGCTTCTGGCTATTATAAATAAGGCTGCTATGAACATAGTAGGGCATGTGTCCTTGTTATATGTTATAGCATCTTTTGGGTATATGTCCAGGAGTGGTATAGCTGGGTCCTCCAGTACTACAATGTCCAATTTTTTGAGGAACTGCCAGACTGATTTCCAGAGTGGTTGTACTAGCTTGGAATCCCACCAACAATGGAGGAACGTTCCTATTTCTCCACATCCTCACCAGCATCTACTGTCACATGAGTATTTGATCTTAGCCATTGAGGAGGTATTTCTGGGTTGTTTTGATTTCATTTGCATTTCCTTGATAACTAAGGATGTTGAACATTTCTTTAGGTGCTTCTTAGCCATTCGGTATTCTTTAGTTGAGAATTCTTTGTTTAGTTCTGTACCGCATTTTTAAATAGGATTATTTGGCTCTTTGGAGTCTAATTTCTTGAGTTCTTTGAATATATAGATATTAGCCCTCTATCAAATGTAGGATTGGTAAAGACCTAATCCTTACCCAATCTGTTGGTTGTTGTTTTCTCCTATTGACAGTGTCCTTTGCCTTACAAAAGCCTTGCAGTTTTATGAGATCCCATTTGTTGATTCTTGATCTTAGAGCATAAGCCATTGGTGTTCTGTTCAGGAAAATTTCCCCTGTGCCCATGTGTTCAAGGCTCTTCCCCACTTTCTCTTCTGTTAGTTTCAGTGTATCTGGTTTTAGATGGAGGTCCTTCCTGCACTTGGACTTGAGCTTTGTACAAGAAGATAAGAATGGATCGATCTGCATTCTTCTATAAGCTGACCCCCAGATGAACCAGCACCATTGGTTGAAAATGCTGTTTTCTTTCCTTGGGATAGTTTTAGCTCCTCTGTCAAAGATCGAGTGACCACAGGTATGTGGGTTCATTTCTGCGTCTTCAATTCTATTCCATTAATCTACCTGCCTGTCTCTGTACCAATCCCATGAAGTTTTTATCATGATTGCTCTGTAATACAGCTTGAGGGATAGTGATTCCCCCAGAAGTTCTTTTATTGTTGAGAATAGTTTTTGATATCTTCGGTTTTTTGTTATTCCAAATGCATTTGCAAATTGCTCTTTCTAACTCTATGAAGAATTGAGTTAGATTTTTGATGGGGATTGTGTTGAATCTGTAGATTGTTTTTGGCAAGATAGCCATTTTAACTATATTAATCCTGTCAATCCATGAGCATGGGAGATCTTTTCATCTTCTGAGATCTTCGATTTCTTTCTTAAGAGACTTGAAGTTCTTGTCATACAGATTTCTCACTTGCTTCTCTTTCCTTTAGGTTAGGGAAGTTTTCTTCTATAATTTTGTTGAAGATATTTACTGGTCCTTTAAGTTGGGCATCTTCATTCTCTTCTATACTTTTTATTTTAGGTTTGGTCTTCTCATTGTGTCCTGGACTTCCTGGTTGTTTTGGGTTGGGGCTTTTTGCTTTTTGCATTTTCTTTGACTACTGTGTCAATGTTTTCTATGTAATCTTCTGCCCCTGAGATTCTGTCTTCTATCTCTTGTCTTCTGTTGGCGATGCTTGCACCTATGACTCCTTATCTCTTTCCTAGGTTTCCTATCTCCCGGGTTGTCACCCTTTGTGATTTTTTTTTTATTGTTCCTATTTCCATTTTTAGATCCTGGATGGTTTTGTTCAATTCCTTCACCTGTTTGGTTGTGTTTCCTGTAATTCTTTAAGGATTTTTGTGTTTTTATGTTTAAGGGATTCTACTTGTTTACCTGTGTTGCCCTATATTTCTTTAAGGGAGTTATTTATGTCCTTCTTAAAGTCCTCCATCATCATCATGAGATGTGATTTTTAATATAAATCTTGCTTTTCTGTTACGTTTGGGTATCCAGTATTTGCTGTGGTGGAAGAACTGGGCTCTGATGGTGCCAAGTAATCTTGGTGTCTGTTGCTTAGTTTCTTGAGCTTGCCTCTCACCATCTGGATATCTCTGATGTTAGTTGGTTTTGCTGTCTCTCACTGGAGCTTGTCCCTCCTGTGGGCCTATGAGCCTGTGAGCCTGTGATCTTAGGAGTGAGAGCGCTCCTGCCAGACCAGCTCTCTGCAGGCAGGTGTTGTGTCTGAGGGCTGTGGAACAACCCCAGCTCTGGGTGCCTACCTGAAGCACAAGTTACCTTTATTTTATGTGTGTGGATGTTTTGCCTGCATGTGTAGTGCCAGTGTAGGCCAGAAGAGGGCATTAGATCCCCTGGAACTGGGAATTATGGATGACAGCTGCCTTGTAAGTGCTGGGATCTGCACCTGCCTGGGCCCTCTGGAAGAATAGTCAATGCTCTTATCTGCTGAGCCATCTCTCTGGTCCCTCACTACCATCCCACCTCATTGTAAAAAGGAAGACCTGTGGGTGGAGAGTTAGCTCAGTGTGTAAAGTGCTTATCTTCCAAAT